>NC_057354.1:123768153-124110653 GCF_016509475.1 Prionailurus bengalensis | reverse complement strand
GAAGATTACCTCATCAGATCAGAGCTGAAACTCTGAATCAAAGCACATGTGTGGCTGGTTGGGGCTATCAAAGCTTAATGTCTTCAGTAGTCAGACATGCCTATGTGAAATATCCTGACATCTCAAAGGGAAACTTTTGGGCAAGAGAAGCATTGAGATGGAGACGTGTCCTTAGCCAGACAGGATGCCACATTCAGCAAGGAACAACTGTAGCATGAACACATCCTCTGAATTTTACAATTCTCCTTTTTTGTTTTAATGGCTGAATGACAAGATTGAGTTATTCTGAAGTATCTTTATCACTGCACTATTACCACCCATTGCTTGGCAGCCAAGAGTTTGAACAGTCATCGGCGAGAGGACCAGCATTTCCAGGTGCGTGTCTGGTTCTGCTTGGCACTGCTGTGGGGCTTGGCGCTGGACAGCAGACGCTCAGCTGGCTTCTGTCTTTGTGAGCACATAGTCAGATGAGTGAAGGAAGGACTTGTCCTGAAAGGATCTTCTTTTTTTTTTTTTTTTTTAAGCTAACCCCTCAATGAATCCTGGAAGTAGTTTTAAAAAGGGAAAAGGTAGAGCAGGCCTCTGAAAGGAGTGTGTGTGTGTGTGTGTGTGTGTGTGTGTGTGTGTTTGAAGGAGGAGAGGGAGGGGAAAGATGAGGTCCTAGCACGTGGTGAAAGATAAATGTTTGAGGGTTCTCAGGTTCTTTTCGCAGCTGCATTCCCATCAACTACATATGCTGACATGCAGGTCAGGAACCTGGCCGCCCTCCATCCTAGCATCCTAGCATTCTCTGTAGCCTGCATGACCACTGCTCTTCCCTGGTGCCCAGCGCTGGCTGGGAAGGTGGCTGTTTGCTCTTTAACAGGCCAGACTCTGCCTCTCCCACCCCACCTGGTAGACGACATGGTGACCTCCAGAGTGTCGGGAGCATAGGATTCCCTGCTCTGTGCACAAATGCACCCACGTGAGCAGTACAGGCCTATTTGTTGTACAAGAAATGACTGCCGTGTTATGAAACGTGGCTCATTTCTAGCTAACGTGCCTTGTTTCCCCTGCAGCTCTTTTTATGTTAAAGCCTGTCTCTCCCAGTGTTATCTGATGGTTTCCTAGGAGATGCCCTCACTGGCCAAGCTCTCTGCTGATGCAGGAGTTGGATATTATCTATAGGCACTAAATATCTGCTTTGTTCACTCAGCACTGTTCTGCCCTTTCTCCCTGGGCTGGTGGCTAGTTTCTTGCAAGGGTCCCTAATGGCTACACAGAGAGGGAAAGGCTAAACGTATCTGCCTTCCCACATCTTCCGCAGCCATGAGCTGGGCTCTGTCTCTGCTCTGATAGATTTGTTCACTAGTCATTTTTCATTTCAGGCTAATATAAAGAATTTGTTAGTTGCCGGTGGGTTTTCTAAGTTGAGAAAAAGTTGGCGCCCAGACACGTTGCCAGATTTCATATGATGGAGCACAGAGACCCCTTCCTCAGAAGGGTAGGTGAAGTAATCTATTTTTATTGCACCTCAGGTTCTATCTCTATAAAATGGAACCTCTGTGGGACACCTAGAAGCATCGGCAACAGCTGCTGGAAACTTAAAGTAGGGAGCTTTGCTTCCTGTTTGTTAGTCTTCTTTGACAGAGAGGTCCAAATATAGCTCCAGGCTGGCTTTCCATAATGTGATGAGAAGACAGGGAATCCCTGAAGTTTGAGGGAGCCTGCTGTCACTGTGGGAGGAGGGCTTGACAACTTGGGCAGTATCCACACAAAGATACAATTTCTAATCTGTCAAAACTGCTTTTTCTTAGAAGCCCTGATTATATTAACACATTATCTGATCTGATTGTGCCTCTCTTAGAAATTTTCTTCTTACAACTGTAACCAAAGAGAACCAAGTTAATCTGATGTCAGGAAATAAATACCCCCCTTGGGGGGAAACATATGCATATCTGTGTTATTTCTGAACATGAATTTAAAGGTAAATCACATATATCATGGTTTAGCACTAGATTTCTGAAGTGAGATGTCAGAGAAGATGACAAACAGGACCTGAAAGGAAATAACTGTTAAAAGAAAATTTGACATAAATGAGTGTCTGAGAGTAAAATGAAGCTTCAACCCATTTCCTGCAACGGCATAAGAACAGGAAGTAAAAGAAAAATAGAAGGCCACTATTTGGTTAAGTGAAGCAAAATATCCTGAGAGACCAAATAAATCAGTATTTACTTTAAAAAGGCAACCTTTTTCTTATCTCCTGTCATCCCCAGCCCTGTATGGAGGGACACCTATTTGGTTGAGTTCATCAAGAGGGTCCCAAAATACAATGAGCACAAGTGCTTGAACAGGTGACCCAGTCTGTGCCTACACTGCAGCTGTTTGCAAACAGAATTATATCATCTACACTCTGACAGCTTCATTTATCCATTCTTTAACTGTAGATATTTGTCTCTGGGTGGGCCAGCTGTGTGGTCAAAGTTAAATCTGACATCATGACACGTTAGATAACAAGCTTAATCTGATTCTTGTGCCCCAAATAAGGTTACATACACAGAGTGCTACTAGGAGGCCCCGTTCAGGTCGTCCTTAGGCCTCTGCAACCTTCCAGTTATTGGGAAAGACTTGACTCCTGGGGCCTCTAGAGTACCATCCAAAGTAGTGGTATTCAAGCTTGTTTGATTGGGACCCACAGTTTGATTATTGGCATTGGAATGCCAACTAGGACACAAATATGTAAAAATCTATACATATAGATAATAATGAAACAAACATCCCACAAAACAGTATTTTATCCCACTATGTTGGATAAACTGATATTTTTCATTCCATTCCATTTCATTCCATTGCAAATAATTGATTATGGTTCTCTAAATTTCACTACCCTGACGCTGATCTAGAACCAGGTGTAGGGTAGAAAAGGGACAACTTAGGATCATGTCTTTACAGCTGTCATTCTCCTTGAAGGCCCGGTAGAGGACAGCTTCATGTAGCAGCCCCTACCATATTTGAATGACATCTGACAAAATATTGTAAAAACACACCCCATTTAAAAGCTTTGATGGAATATCATTTTGTTTCACCATAGTAGATTGAAACAAATACAAGTTATTTGAAGTGAACTTTATTTATTTTGACAGACAGTGTGAGTGGGGGAGGGGCAGAGAGAGGGAGAGAGAGAGAATCCCAAGCAGGCTCCATGCTGCCTTGACCCAGGGCTCAAACTCAGGAAACTGTGAGATCATGACCTGAGCTGTAACCAAGAGTCAGACGCTTAACCAACTGAGCCACCCAGGTGCCCTGCGAACTTTAATATTACAAGTGTTACATTGATTTATTAAAAAAAAGTAATAATCTTTTTCTTTAAATTTACTTTGGAAAGAGAACAGAAATGAATATTAGTATTTGTTGAGGTCTTATATATGCTTAATATTATAATACATGTTATTTTACTAATCCTCAGGTTTACTCTGAAAGGGGAGTATTATAATTTTTTCAGATAAGGAAACTGAGGTGCAAGGAAATTTAAATGATATGCGTAACTCTATACAAGTCCTCAGTGAGGGAGCCACGATTCATATGTGGGTCTGTTTCACTGTAAAGCAGGTGCCCTTTCACCTACATTTCACTACATTCCATATAAACCTCCAACTGAGCTCCAACTTTAAGACAGATGACTGACATTTTTCTAAGAGATCATGTGGCTGCTCCTGGGTTCAGAGATACTCTAAAAGTAACTGAAACAAGGAGTTTGTTTGTTTGTTTGTTTGTTTATTTATTTATTTATTTATTTATTTTTATTCCATGATAAACATTTCCTGGGTAAGAGACCCCGTTCTGGCTCTTACTTAGAACACAGGTTGAGTTTGCAGTTGGACTAGTGATGTTAGAATTTTTCAAACACAAAAACCTGTGAATGGTCATACACACTTGAGATAAAAAATACTCTGCTCTTCCAAAGAGCAGCCTGTACTGGTCTGCTGAGAGGCTGCGCTGTTGCTGGATGATGTTTGGCTGGAGGATTTGATTGTTAGTCCTGGGACAGGACACAAAATAAGAGGTTAGTATTGCAGGAGGGAGGTCTGGCTCTGGACATTGAAGATATGGGTTCCAACACAGAATGAGCCACTATGCTGCTGTGCAAAAACTACTTAATCCCCTTGAGCCTATTTCCTCATCTGGAAAACGAGGTAAATTATAACATCTATTTGTAGAACTGTTGTATGAGGATTATATAAGTAAAGCTCATAGTAATAATATTGGATTTTATCACTATTATTATTATCACTCAGAGCATTCAGCTTTGCTGTCTTCAATACTCAGTATTTGCATTCATGTCCAGTTTTGGGTGCTGGGTAGAAATGAAGCCTTTGTACCTGCCACCAGAGAGGGGTATCCATTTTTTAGGAACCCACAAGATGACCATTTGCCTATCTGAAAGCACCCGATTCTTTAGTGTCTTATGTTACTAAAAAGGGGTCTTTTTTGAAAACAGCGAGGCCTTAAGGAGAAATTAGATCTTACCCTGAATTCAAATCCTTTCTAGATTTCAATTTCCTACACTCTCCTCTTTGCCCCTCTTATCTAGAAGAGGCACATTGTGGGTTGTGACTCACTAATGGGACCAATATTAATAGGAAAGAAGGTTCAGAAGCAGAGATAAAATTCTGGTGTAATAGTAGAACATGCAAATGGATTTGTCAAAAATGTCCTGCCAAACGTCTTTGAATCGATGAAGGCACAGTTGAGAATGTCTCCTAATGTGTAGGCTTGTTGACCATTTTGCTTTTAAAGCCTCAAAGAAGTTACTCCACCAAATTAGCTGAGTTGAGTAGAAATGGATCAAAGGAACAAAGGCTTTAACTGAACACTGAAGGCAGATAAAAAACCCAGATTCTCAACTTGAAGTTTCCACAGGATCATTTTTCTCCCTGGTTCTTTCTGGTGCTAGCTCCACAGATGAAACCAGAAGAGATGGGTGGAGAGTTATATTGTCTCAGACCAGTCACTTGTTCCAAAGGGTCACATTTGGGAAGAAGCTCACTAGTATTTGAGACAAGTCAGAAGTCGATGTCTTAGATGGGGAGGTACTGAGAAGCATTAGCTCTCAGAGACACAGTATGCCACAAATCAGAATGAAGCTCCAAATTAGAGTTTGCCCTTGTTTGGGATTGGGTAGCCTATAAAACTGCCTGAAGGTGGGTGGCAGCAGCAGATAGTGAGCTATGAGGCTTCCTGCTAACTGGAGTTGTCTGAGGAAGATGGACTGTCCCTAAGGGGGCCACACGCTGCTCAAAAGATTTGTCATGATTCAAATGCTGCTCAGTTATTGGAAGGACAGTGGTGCCCAAGGGGTAGACCACCATTCTGGACCTTTCCTTGGGACCAATAACACAGTAATGAAGAGGCGCTCTGTCGCTTGTCAGGATACAGCTGTGGTTCCTGGCTGCTGGTTATGTCCTAATGCTGGTGCAATGCCAACAGCAAAATGAATCATCTTAGGTTTTCATGCTGCGCCTTTTGCTTCAGGCTCTGACTTTGTCATGGGACATCTGTACATAGCAGTTGGCTGCTAATGTCACATGCTGGGCTCAGAGAACCACTTCTCCATATCTCTGTGTTACAGAATGTATAGAAACCCAAGGAAGATGCCTATTCCTCTGTCTGTTCCATCCAGGGTCATGACCTTCAAATATATCCTGTCTCCTCAGTCCTGCCTCCCTTCCTGACATCCTGTGGTCAAAGATGTAGACTCAGGCTCTCTCTAGTCTACCTCCTCATTCCAGCTCTCCCTTTCCACCTCAGACTTCAGAGTCCACTTCTGGCCCCTATTTGTCAATTTTCTACTCAATCTTGTGATCAAAAATCAATAGGAAATTCTTCCTTATAGAGGCAAATGACCTACATCATTTAAAAGTTGACCTTTTCTCAAGGATATTTGTAATTCAACAGCGTGACAGTGTCCCTAACAGACCAATAGTTTCTTACTCTTTCCTCTATTCCTAATTCATGTCTTCTGTTTACCCTGTTATTTCCAAAACCATACCTCCATCCTCTACTGCATCCAAAGTGGATTTCCACTTTCTTCAATTTTCAGTTACCTGAATCAATTTTTTCACCTTTGCTCTTTATCTTTTCTTTGGTTTCAACAACTGGATGATAGTTCAACAACTATTACAGTGTGGGAACTATTTCTTTTGTCCCCAGTTCCTAAAATCTACCCATAGTCACCATGATACCCAGGTCTTCACTATCACTAAACAAACCTAAAACCTTGAACCTGAGTTAGGATCTTCCAGCCAGTCTATATACCTTTCCTTCTTCCCTACTTCCATACCCAACTGAACTTTCCTCTGTCTTGTTTGGCTTGTCAATAGTTCTACTCTTCAAATAAAATTGAACCCACTTTATATTTACCTGAGGCCTTGCATTGCCATCACCATTCATGTCAAAAATTCCCAAATCAATATCCAAGACTGCTGTGTGCCCTATCCTCCTCTGAGTCTGCCCTGCCATCTTCTTCCTTTAATAGTACCATTCTTACGAAGCTGACTAATGAAGATACATGGACTAAGCGACCCACATCTCAAGGAAAGCCTGGATTTGGAGGAGCTATGGTTCTTTTGAGCAATTGGGTGGCATTATCCCACCTGTCAGAATGTTTTGTCTTTTAATCTGTCCAATCTAAGATACCTCTGTCACTTGTGGAAACTCTAAGCTGAGATTTACTGTGACTGCCACCTTGAGAGATTTAAGTGCCCCCAACTCACAAAGAGGCAGTTCAAGTGAAATAAACATTGTGACATATAAGAAGCAGAAAGAGCATTTACTTTGGACCAGATGTGTCACTGCATATCACCGTAATGGACTGCTATATGCCCACTGTGAAGTCCCAGCTGTGGCCAGTGACAGAGCTGGCCTTGAGTCTGCAGCCTTGTTCCTTTGGAGCCTGGTACCTGAATTTCTCATAGCTTATATATAATTCCTTCCCTCTGTATTGTATGTAACACATTCTTCACAATGTGGCCAACAGGGCAGTGGCCTACTACAGAGGTATCCTCAGCTCATTTAGGAACCCTAGTGAACTCCCAGTTCTGTAAAGCATGACTTTTCCTGTGGTATAAGAATACCATAGCCTTCTGGGAAGTTCAGAATGATCCTGTCCCCATTCCAAGATGGTCATTGTTCACTTAACTTTAGCTTAATATTTAGCCTACACTTATGAAGCATGTGCTAAATTTAAAATACTGTGCTCAGCCATGTATATACAGAAAGAAAAAGACATGGATACTGAACTCAAGAAATAATTTAACCTAGTGAGCTAGAGATTAATGTACACACACCTATGAATAAAGTGGAAAGCATAATAAGTATTATACAAAACTCATGAGAACACAGATGAAGGAATAAGGAATTACTTTTTTTGAGGGAGAGTGAACAAATGAGCATGAGCAGGGGAGGGGCAGAGAGAGAGGAAGAGAGAGAGTATTAAGCAGGCAACACACCCAGCATGGAGCCCAATATGGGGGCTTGATCCCACAAACCATGAGATCATACATGAGCCAACATCAAGAGTTGAACACTTAACCAACTGAGCCATCCAGGTACTGCAGTAATAAGGAATTCTGATGAAGGAAATGTCAGTCAAAGACTGAGCAGTGCTTCATAGAGAGGAGCTGGCATTTGAGCTGTGCCTTGAAGAAGAGATACATCTCAATGGACAGAGATGAGGAAACAGCGGAGAAAGGGGAGGGATTAGAAGAGGAGGGAAACAAGTGAGAAAAGAGCTATGGGTAGGATCCTGGAGGTAAGACTAGACTGCGAATATGTATGTTTGGGGATGGGAGGGAGAGTGAGGTGGGGCATCAAAGCCAGATTGAATAGGCCTTAAGTTTAATGTTCATTTAGTAAATGCCAACAGTTCTGCAAAGCACTAGGTCAGCCTCTGAGGAAGGAAGAAAGGATAACAAAAGATATCACTCCTGGAAGGCCAGGAAATAGAAGCCATACAAATTCAGTGGTGACTTTTAGAGCTGTGTGTGGACCTAGAGGTGTCCATGGCCATGGATTTTTCATTGCTTGAGTTCTCTCTGATCACCTTGCTTTTTCTTGTCATTCTGGATGCTCATTCTCAGTCTTGTCTTCATTTGTTAAACCCTGATGATGTGAACCCTCTGACCCTTCCCAGTTCCCAGTTCTTGTCTAGGTCGATGGCTCATCAATTTTCTGGCATCTGATTCTCTGCCATAGAGGCGGTAAGTGAGTCCTTCTATTCTTTGGCCAGCTCTGAGTGTAGTTTGTCTTCATATAAATACAGACATATTTTGCCTTGGTAATTCTGCTACCGCATGTTTCCCCTGCAGGCACTAACTTTGTTGTTATATAGGCACATAGTTTCGATGCCTGGGATGGCTTTCAGTGTTATGGATGCACTAGGGGGGAAAAAAAAACAACACAAAAACTGTCACAATCAAAGGAGTTCCAACTTCAATGAGTAATGAAGTTGCGTGAGTTCCAACTTGTGGTTCCAAAAGATTTCCATAAGCCTCTTGATTTCCAAATGAGAAAATCATGATAAGCAGTTAATTAGCTCTTTAAGCAAAGGCAAGCCACCACAGACACTGCTGTGCACTCCACATTCTCAGGAGAGGGAGGCCAGCACCACATCCCAAAGAACATGCAGTGCAAGCATGAAAACGGAGTTCATATAAATTCAAGTAATGTCCTTTGACTTTTCATTAAGCTGGGCATGTCCCAGTTACCCCTTGGGGACTTTCTTAATGTTATCATGGCAACATACAATTAAGTCAGATTACATTTTTTTTTTTATATGCAGGGAGAGGTGCTAAGATACCATTCTAAATTATTCATCAGTTCACTTTTCACAAAACAACCCCAGATATGACTCTAAGATGTGCAATATTAAAAAATAGCAGATAATTTGATATTTCTATATCATGTAAAGAAGCTTTTCTTCCTTTCCCCAGGGAGAACAAAAGACTTAATCGAACTCCACATGTGTCGCTGTGCTTATCACAGCTTACCGTATTACTCTGATTTATGTGGCAGATTGTGAACTCCTCAAGAATTAAAAGAAGTTTCTTCCCCAGGGCTGGAATATTCTGATTTCAGTATTATAAAGCCAGGGACAGCTTTGAAAAGGAGTTAAATCATTTCTCTCTCTTTTTCTCCCTCTTCCCTACTTTGTGTGTGTGTAGGCTTGATCCTTAGTTGTCATGGTTGCTAAGGAGTCATTGAGGAGACTGATTAAATAAAGGTATCTTTAGAAGGTCACCATCCCAGTGAGCATTAAGAGGCCCCTTAGACTTCACAACAAGACCTGTGTTTCAGAGAGAGAATGCATTGGGATGCTGAGTTATGCAGCTAGAGGCCAGCCCCAGTGTGATAGGGCTTAGTGTGGGAAAACACTCTTTTATAGGTCCCTTTTACTTCTATATATCTTGCCAGGTATGCCAAGATTGCAAGGCCCTGACCACTCTTCATCTGGGCTATTTTTCAAGGTTTGTTTGTAATAAGTAACCTTGAGGGATGAAGTAGTATCTCCTCCAAGACAGCAGGTTCTCTTACATATTCCTATAAAGCAGTGGGTTCCACAGGCTCAGTATCCCTCTCTTACAATGCACACTGCTTCGTATGCATCCATCTGGGGGAATTGGGGCTCAGTGATCTTGCTGACCCTCTGGCTACTACTTTTCTTATAACAGCTTTTTTTTGTGTGTCTGACTCAAGAATGTATCCATGAGATTGTGACAAGTTAACTTGTTAGCTTACAAGTAGAATAACCTCTCAGACCCTTTGCATTAACCCTGGCAGTTAGTGTGAAATGCTTGTGGCTGCTTTCTCCTTCCCCTGTCTATTCCAAAGATACAGCTCTTCTTGTTGGAATATCCTATTCTACTATGTACAGTCCTCATAGGTAGGCCAAAGTGTGAGTAGAAACCTTCTTTCTGAAGATCTCAAGAACTATAGTCTGTCATTGACCTCTAATAAATAAAATGCCATGCACAAATCCCTCCCTATTGTGCCAGACCTTCTTTATCATGGATGTACGTGATAAATCTTGATTCATTAACCCCTTGTGGGGAGGGTAGACAGAATCTCATGCGTGGGAAATGGTTGCTGCCTGGTTCTTCCATGTTAAAATTTATGACATCATGCATCTGGGAGGAGGTGTTCAGGTCTCTTATTTAAATGCCCACTTTTGAGCCCTGTCCCTAGATTCAGATGGAGGTTACTGAAGAAGCTGTCACTTTGGAAGTTAGTTGGTGGAGCCCCAGGCACAGTTTGTGGGCCATTGCTATTGTTTTATAGCAATATAAAATGTGGAAACACATAGCAGTGAACTCCTGAACAATTGAAGCTCTCCCTCTTAGTTCTGAGACTTCTTTCCTGTCTGGCAGGAAATAGTCATGTTGTGTGTGGTTTTTTTTTTTTTTTTTTTTTTTTTTTTTGGCGGGGGGGGGGGGGTGAGGGGTGGGGGGGAGGCGGGGAGAAATGTGACTCCTTTCCAGGTGGGAAGGCTCTTTCTCAGCTGAAATGGTTGCTGTTACTATCATATCCTGCTTCTGAGGGCTGGCCTGGCCAAGGGGGGAGTGGTAGATGGAGCTACACCTGTCCTAGCCATCACTGCTCCAGTGGTTCTTTGTATGGTAATTGTCTCCTGTGCACCAGGTACCTTCAGTCTGTGATCCTTAAAGTTCACAGCAACCATGAAAAGTGGGTGTCATGCTACCCACTTTATACCCAAGGAATCAGGAGCTAACTCCACAAGATCACATAGCCTCTGAGTACCAGAGCTAGGATTGTAACCTAGAGCTGTCTGAGTTCAAACCCTTGCCTTCTTGTGCTGGTGCCTCACAAATCCTGCTTTCTTCGTAAAGGCTCAGCAAGATGAGATGTGGTCTGCGAAATTCACAAAGACTGTCACTCCCTAGTTCAGACACCTCTGAAGGAATCCGTATCATGCATAGAATAAAGTTTAGTCTTCCTTGCCTTTCAATCAGTTTCTCTTTCCAGCTACAGTTCATACCTAAACAGACTTCAAACCTTAGCCAAATGTAAATATTCATAATTCCAGGTAGTGTCATCAGTTTTTCTCTCTGCTTTTGACCTGGCAACCGCAGCTTCAGACCGGCCGCTTTTTCTCTAACAACCAACTAAAATCCTACCCATCTGTAAAGGTCTTAAATAATCACCTCTGTGAAACCATTCCTGATTACCACAACCGAATGTGAATCCTCCCTCTCTTTGACATGATGGTTCTATTTCTATTCTTTAGGCCCTGATTGCACATTGTCTTAGTGCACCTATCACCTGAAGACTGTATACTTCTGAAAAGCAAGTTGTTCCAGAAGCCCACACCATTCTTGCACTTTAGATTCATATACCCTGCTGCCTACTAAATATCTCCCCCTGGGAATTCTGCAGGTGTCTCAACCTCAGTACAGCCAGAACTGAATCCTAGCTCCCTCACAGTTTATGCACTACCCCCCATGCTTCTCATCTCATTGCATGGCTCTCCTGTACCATTTGCTCCAACCAGAAAGATGGGTATCGTCACTGATTTCTTTTTCTCCGTCAGCCGTTATGTCCAAATGATCATTTAATCCTTGCATTTGTTGCCTAAATATTCTCAAATCTAATACTTTATTTCTACTGTAACTCCCCGAGTCCAGGTGGCCATCATTTGCCACCCAGATTTCTGTAGCAGCCTGCCTTCTGAGGGACCTCCAGACTTGCCGGTTTGTTTGCCTCATTCACTCTGGTCCTCACTACTAGAGTCAGTGGTAGCCTTCAAAACTGCAAATCTGACATGTCATTCTCCTGCTGAGGAAACTCTCCTGCTCAGAAATTGCCCCTAGGATAAAATCTAAACAAATGGTTTATGTGCCATCTCTTCAGGCGACTCTTTTATACGTCTGTAGCCATGTCTGTCACAATACCTCCCTCTTGCCCTTTATGTTTTGGTTTTTTAAAACTCCATTTGGTCCTTCAGGTAAGCAGTGCTCATTCCCGCACATTGTTTTCTTTAAGGTAGTCTGATCCTGCCCCGTCCTCGTTGCATACATTTCTGCCTGGTTGCTCCTCTGCTGTATCTCAGTTTAGATACAACTTTTGCGAAGCTCTCACTGACCTCGCAAAGATTGGATTTGGTTGCTTTTCATTGTCCTCTGTAACTCTCTGTAGTCCTCCCATCACAATAACAGGATGCTTAATGGCCTGTCTCCCTTGCTATATGATTAGAACATATTCATCAGAGCCTGGATATTCATGGAACTCTCTCTTGCATGGTATTTGGGGCTCCATACGATTGTGAACGTCCATGGAGTCTAGTGCATGGAAGGGATGCTGAAAACTTGTCCTTTTTTTTTATTTGAAAAGAAAACAGGTATTTCCCAATGTTAAATGTTTACAAGTAGTTACATGGATTATTAGAGATAGTCTTGAGTCTTTTATTGGCATGGTTCTTCTTTTTTAATCAAATTAATACCGTCTTGGTGGCAGGTAAGGGTTAATAGCTATTGAAAAAGGACTCAGGGAATGTAGGAAAGAACTTGTCTGTGTTCATAGTGACATTAATTTATGAGGAAGGGTTGGAAGAGCAAGCCAATCAAATACTGGATGCCAAATTACTATATATCACACAATTTACGAGGCAGTCAAAAGTGTTATTAAATTGGAGACCAGGACAACCTTCTTAATTCATCCTTATGACAGTGATTGTAATGACTCTAAGAACCTGGTTTAACCTGAGTTCATTTTATGAAAGGTCTTTCATTTTTAAACATTACATTTACTGAATTTTAAAGACAGCTTGCCTTAAAATGTATACAGTTAATGCATAATAAAAATGCCTCAATAATCAATCCACATTCAATACTTGAGTTGACATCAGCATCTGTGGGAGGCATGCAATGGATTCTGGTTTTCAAAAATCTGCTATTGATGCACCTTTCTATTTTTTTTTTCTGTGAAACAAAATAATTAATCTTTAGATTTCACTATAGTAATCCTGCTCTTTTTTTCCTTTCCTATTTTATGCTCCCATGGCCCCAGCGTCTCTCACCAAATCCTGGTTTTTCTTTTCTGGTAACTCTGGAGGAGTCAATCTGCCTAGCCAGTAGTGGGCCCCTCCTTCATCATTCTGCTTTACAGGTGAAGCCAGCACTCATGAAACCCAGGAAGAGACCTGGTCCAGGATGAGGGCTTATTCTTATCAAGTGTTATGGGTCTCACTGATCCCTAGCCTTGTGGATTCAAGTGAAAACCACAAGTGCAGCATCACCTTTATTACTGCTGTTGACTTGTAAGGTGCTGGGGCAGTGTTGGATACAGTAAGCTTGCATGGCTTCCTAGTCCAGCCTCGGCCCCTTAGTTCTAAGCACAAAATGGATGCTCAATAACTCTTATGGCATGAATGAAGAAATACTTTTATTTATTTATTTATTTTTGACTTCTTGACTTTTATAACCCATTGGTTTATGCTGCATCAGGGTGGGATGTAGTTCTGCCAGAGCTCATGTGTGACTTGTGCTCTGGCCTCAGTTCTCGGAGCAGCCTGCTCCTTTGGCTGCAGCCAGTCAGCATGTGGTGACAAAAGTCTAAGATGGCTCTTTGTTTTGTGCAAAAGTTGAGCACCCTGGAGAACAAGATAGCTTCTGGAATATCATAGGATATTCCTAAAATAATACATTTCAAGTGGCCTTCCAGTTTGGACATGGATCCTGAGAGGGCCATGGCTAGTACCAACTGGCTCAGATTATAGCCATATGATCTGAATACAGAGGGCCGACATGTGTCCATTGCATAAGAAGCACTTAATAATTGTCAATATAATTTCCTACCATTATTTCATCCTCCTGGATTCATGCCACCTTGTTCCCTTGGTGATGCCACCTGGCTTTTGGCTGAAGGATAGGGGAAGAAGAGAGTCCAGAAAGACTCTAAAATTTTGTTGTCTGATGTGACCCTTGAAGAGTATATAAGAATTATTCATACAAACAATATTAGAAATATGTTTTAGGTAGAAGCAAAAACTTAAACCAAGACAAGGAGATGAGAAATAACAAAAAATGATGGAAAATTCTGTGGAAATCAGTATGAGGCAGGAGTGGCTGGAATTGAGGGTAGAGGTATGGCTAAATTATTGAGGATTTGCTAGGTGTGGTGCTAAAGATCATAGACTTTGTTCTGAAGTCAAGGAAGAGACACTGGAGAATTTTAAGTGGTGGTGGACATTATGGCCAGATCCTCATTTTTGGAAGATCCTTCACTCTGGCGTCAGTGTGGAAGGTATATTTGAAAGCCACAGTCTGACTAGTTTAGGAATCTGATACAGAAAGATTGTTAAGAGATAATGGATCTTGAGATAGAATAGAGGGATGGAGAGGAAGAGATACTGCTCTGGCTCTGCCACAATCTCTTTATGCTCTATAATTCTCCATTTCTACTGAGGTATTTGTGATTCCATTCTAGAATATCTGTCTGTGTTTCTGTTTCTCTCGTTGTTTCTCCTTCAACAGCAATCAAAACTTTGTGATAAAAAGTGAACCTCAAAAAAAGTAAACCTCAAAAGTAGAATTTCAAGAATCAGTAATAAGTAGAGCAACAGTATCAGGAGTCAGCAGCCCTTTATGGTCTGTAATATCTTACCATGTTGCTTGTTGCCTTGGTTATTTGTTCATAAGTCCTTTCATGGCTCTGATTGAGGGTGACTTTCAGGGGCTGATCTATTGGTGCGTTGTCTCTCTACTTTTCCCTGAGCTGCTTACCCACTATGTCAGACATCTCCAGCTACACTTAGAGCACATAGAGAGCTACCATAAAGTTGCTAGCATTTAGTCTAATATGCTCCTTGTGAGGAATGGATGCCCATTGTTGTTCTCTGCTTTCACAGGACAGGTGGCGACATTTATAAATTTTTTTTTTTACCATGTAGCGCTATGTTTAGAGCATTACTTTGATTCTTCCTGAGATTTGAGAATCTATGACCAGTGATTTATTCTTCTCACCTGATGTAAAAAACCCTCCAGAAATATCTTTGCCAACATCCAGTGTATGGTTGAATATGTCTATCAACAGGGAACTTGTTATCTTTCATGGAAAACTTTCTACATTAGGATAATCTGCCTCTACTTATATTGTTAAAAAATCTATCTCTTTGTACTTTTGATACACTGGATTTTATTCTGTTTTCTAAATCTACTAGAACATGCCAACTGAAGATACTCATTGTCAACTTTCGTGTCTTTCAGTATCTTCTTTTTAAAAAAACTCCAGTGTAGTTAACATACAATGCTATATTAGTTTCAAGTACACAATAGAGTGATCTAACAGTTCGATAATATATCACTCAGTGCTCATCATGGCAAGTGCCCTCCTAATTGCCTTCACCTATTTCACACATCCCCCTCCTCCCATCCACTTGGTAACCACCAATTTGTATTTTATATTTGAGTCTGTTCTGTTTTTTTATTTGTCTATTTCCTTTGTTTTGTTTTTAAAATTCTACATGTGAGTAAAATCAGATGGTATTTGTCTTTCTCTGTCTTATTTCACTTATCATTATACTCTCTAGATACATCCATGTTGTTGCAAATGGCAAGATTTCATTCTTTATTATGGCTGACTAATATTTTATTGTATGTGTATATATACCAATTATTTTTTTTTTTAATTTTTTTTTCAATGTTTATTTATTTTTGGGACAGAGAGAGACAGAGCATGAACGGGGGAGGGGCAGAGAGAGAGGGAGACACAGAATCGGAAACAGGCTCCAGGCTCCGAGCCATCAGCCCAGAGCCTGACGCGGGGCTTGAACTCACGGACTGCGAGATCGTGACCTGGCTGAAGTCGGACGCTTAACCGACTGCGCCACCCAGGCGCCCAATTATTTTTTTAAGTTTATTTATTTACTTTGAGAGAGAGAGAGCAAGCGCACATGCACATATGCATGAGCAAGTTGGGGAGGGACAGAGAGACAGGGAGAATCCTAAGAAGGCTCCATGCTTAGCTCAGAGCCTAAAGTGGGGTTTGATCTCAGAAACTGCAATATCATGACCTGAGCCAATATCAAGAGTTGGATGCTCAATCAACTGAACCACCAGGTGCCCCTATATATTAATGTTGCAATAAACATAGGGGTGCATATATGCCTTCAAATTAGTGTTTTTGTATTCTTCGGGTAAATACCCAGCAGTGGAATTACTGGATCATACAATATTTCTTTTTTGAGGAACCTCCATACTGTTTCCCATAGTGGCTGCACCAGTTTGCATTCCCACTAACAATGCACAAGGGTTCCTTTTTCTCCACATTCTCACCTACACTTGTTGTTTCTTGAGTTTTAGATTTTAGCCATATTGACAGCTATAAGGTGATATCTCACTTTAGTTTTTGTGTTCTGATGATGATGAGTGATGTTGAGCATCTTTTCATGTGTCTGTTGGCCATCTGTATGTATTCTTTCAGGAAATGTCTGATCATGTCTTCTGCCATTTTTAATTAGATTATTTGGTTTTTTTTTTTGGTGTTGAGCTGTAGAAATTCTTTATATATTTTGGATAATAATACTATGTTGGATATGTCATTTGCAAATATTTTCTCCCATTCACTAGGTTGTCTTTTAGATTTGGTGATGTTTCCTCATCTGTACAGAAGCATTTTATTTTGATATAGTCCCAGTAGTTTAATTTTGCTTTTGTTTCTCTTGTCTCAGAAGACATATCTAGAAGGATGTTACTATGGCCAATATCAGAGAAATTATGTCCTGTGCTCTCTTCTAGGAATTTTATGGTTTCAGGTCTCACATTTAGATTTTTAATCCATTTTGTGGTCATTTCTGTGTGTGGTGTAAGCAGTTGGTCCCATTTGATTCTTTTACATGTGAGTTTCCAGTTTTCCCACCACCATTTGATGAAGAGACTGTCTTTTCCCATTATATATTCTTGTTTCATTTGTTGATGATTAATTGGCCATATAATAATGGGTTAATTTCTGGGCTGTTTTTTTCAATTGATCTTTATGTCTATTTTTTTTTAATATTTTTTAACATTTATTTATTTTTGAGACAGAGACAGAGCATGAATGGGGGGAGGGCCAGAGAGAGAGGGGGATACAGAATCCGAAGCAGGCTCCAGGCTCTGAGCTGTCAGCACAGAGCCCGATGCGGGGCTCGAACTCACGGACCATGAGATCGTGACCTGAGCGAAGTCGGACGCTCAACCGACTGAGCCACCCAGGCGCCCCTATCTTTATGTCTATTTTTATGCCAATACCATACTGTTTTGGTTACTACAGCTTTGTAATATAACTTGAAGTTTGGAATTGTGATACTTTCACTTCTGTTTTTCTTTTTCAAGATTGCTTTGGCTATTCAGGGTCCTTTATGGTTCCATACAAATTTTAGAAAATTGTTCTAGTTCTAGGGAAAATGCTGTTTATATTTTGATAGGGATTGCATTAAATTTGTAGATTGCTTTGGGTAGTATAGACAAATTTTTTAACAGTATTTGTTCTTCCATTCCATGAGCATGTCTGTCCATTTATTTCATCATCTTCAATTTTATTTCGGTGTTTTATAGTTTTCAGAATACAGGTCTTTCATCTCTTTTAAGTTTATTCATAGGTATTTTATTATTTTTGGTATAACTATAATTAGGATTGTTTGCTTAATTTCTCTTTCTGTTGCTTCATTGTTGGTGTATAGAAATGCAATGGATTTCTGTACATTGATTTTGTATCTTGCAAGTTTAGCAAATTCAGGTATCAGTTCTAGTAGATTTTTTGTTGGAGTCTTTTGGATTTTCTACATCTAGTGTCATGTCATCTGCAAACAGTGGAAATTTTATTTCTGTCTTACAATTTTGGATGCTGTTTAATACTTTTGTTGTCTGATTGCTGTGGCTAGGATTTCCCCTATTTTATTGGAATAAAAATGGTGACAGTGGACATCCTTGTCTTGTTCCTGACCTTAGAAGAAAAGCTTTCAGTTTTTCTCCATTGAGTATGATGTTAGCTGTAGGTTTTTCATATAAGGCCTTTATTATGTTGAGATATGTTCTTGCTAAATCTACTTGTTGAGAGTTTTTATCATGAATGAATGTTGTACTTTGTCAAGTGTTTTTTCTGCATCTGTTGAAATGACCATATGGTTTTATCCTTTGTCTTGTTGATATGCTGTATTGCGCTGATTGATTTGCAAATACTGAACCACTGTTGCATCTCAGAAATAAATCCCACTTGGTCATGGTGAATGATTTTTTTAAATGTATTGTTGGATTCAGTTTGCTAGTATTTTGTTGCGGATTTTTGCATCTATGTTCATCGGAGGTATTGGCCTATAGTTCCCTTTTTTGTAGTGTCTTTATCTGCTTTTGGTATCAGGGAAATGCCAGTCTCATGGAATGAATTTGGAAGTTTTCCTTCCTCTTCTATTTTTTGGAATAGTTTAAGGAGAATAGGTATTAACTCTTCTTTAAATGTTTGGTAGACCGTTTGAAACCATCCAGTCCTGGAGTTGTTTTGTTTTGTTTTGTTTTGGAAGTTTTTAAATTACTGATTCAATTTCATTGCTAGTAATCAGTCTGTTCAAATTTTCTATTTTTTTTTCTGTTTAAGTTTTGGGAAGTTATATGTTTTTAGGAATTTATCCATTTCTCTTAGGTTGTCCAGTTGACATGCGTGTATGTGTACACACACACACACACACACACACATATATATATATATATTTTTGTTTTTAAAGAGGGAGGGTGAGCACAAGCAGGGGAGGTGGGGAGGGGAATGGGGGAGAGAGAGAAAGGGAATCTCAAGCAGGCTTCTGCCCAGCACAGAACCCAATGCAGAGCTTGATCTCATGACCATCAGATCATGACCCATGACCTGAGCCAAAATCAAGAGGTGGATATTTAACTGACTGAGCCACCCAGGCAACCCTGGCATATAAGTTTTAGTTATATTGTTTTACAGTTGTTTTTATTTCTTTGGTATCAGTTGTTATTTCTCCTCTTTTATTTCTGGTTTTCTTTATTTGAGATCTTTTTCTTATTTTGATGAGTCTGGCTAGAGGACTGTCAATTTTGTTGATCTTTTCGAAGAACCACTTCATGGTTTAATTGATTTGTTCTATTGTTTCTTACTTTCTATATAATTTATTTCTGCTGTAGTCTTTATTTCCTTTTTTCTGCTGGTTTGGGGTTTTGTTCTTCTTTTTCTAGCTCCTTTATGTATAAAAATAGGTTGTTTATTTGAGATTTATTCTTGCTTCTTGAGGTAAGACTCTGTTGCTCTAAATTTCCCTCTTAGGACCACTTTTGTGGCACCCACAAGGCTTTGGAGAATTGTGTTTTCATTTTCATTTTTTTCTCCATGTAATTTATTTATTCTTTGGTTTTTTTTTTTCAACGTTTATTTATTTTTGGGACAGAGAGAGACAGAGCATGAACGGGGGAGGGGCAGAGAGAGAGGGAGACACAGAATCGGAAACAGGCTCCAGGCTCTGAGCCATCAGCCCAGAGCCTGACGCGGGGCTCGAACTCACGGACCGCGAGATCGTGACCTGGCTGAAGTCGGACGCTTAACCAACTGCGCCACCCAGGCGCCCCTAGTTTTGTGGTTGACTTATTTATTGTTTAGTAGCATGCTATTTAACCCCCATGTATTTGTGCTCTTTCTAGTTTTTTTTCTTGTGGTTGATTTCTCATTTCATAGCATTGTGGTCAGAAAAGAGTGTGGTATTACTTTATTATTTAAAATTTTTTAAGTTTATTTTTGAGACAGAGTGTGAGCAGGGGAGGGGCAGAAAGAGAAGGAAACACAGTATCTGAACCAGGCTCTAGGCTCTGAGCTGTCAGTACAGAGCCTGATGTGGGGCTCAAACTCATGAACTGAGAGATCATGACCTGAGCCAAAGTTGGACGCTCAACCAGTTGAGCCACCCAGGTGCCCCAAGACTTTGTTATTTTTGAATTTGATGAGGCTTGTGTGGCCTAATATGTGATCTATTCTGGAGTATGTTCCATGTGCACTTGAAAATAATGTGTGTGCTGCTGTTTGGGGATGGAATGTTCTGAATATATCTGTTAAATCCATCTGGTCCAGTGTATCATTCAAAACCACTGTTTCCTTGTTGACTTTCTTGTTGCATGATCTGTCCATTGATGCAAGCAGGGTTTTAAAATCCTCTACTATTATTAATATCCATTAGTTCCTCTATTTTTGTTATTAATGCTTTTATGTATTTGTGTACTCTCATGTTGAAAGCATAAATATTTACAATTATTATTACATCTTTTTGTTGGATTGTTCCTTTTATTATTGCATAGTGTTCTTCTTTGTCTCTTGTTACAGTCTTTGTTTTATTTATTTTTGGTACAAGTTTTTTTAAAATAATAGTTAATATATAGCGTAATATTGGTTTCAGGTATAGAATTTAGTGACACATGACTTACATATAATACCCAGTGCTCATCACAATAAGTACCCTCTTTAATACTCATCATCCATATAGTCCATCCCCTGCCCATCTCCCTTCCAACAACACTTAGTTTGTTCTCTATATTTAAGAGTCTTTTATGGTTTGTCTCGCTCTCTTTCCCCACCCCTTTCTCCTATGATCATCTGCTTTGTTTCTTAAATTCAACATGAGTGAAATCATTTGGCATTTGTCTTTCTGACTGACTTGTTTCACTTAGTGTAATACACACTATATACACTAGCTCCATCCACATCATTGCAAATGGCAAGATTTCATTCTTTTTGATGGCTGAATAATATTCCATTGTGTGTGTGTGTGTGTGTGTGTGTGTGTGTGTGTGTGTGTGTGTGTGTATATATATACACCACCTCTTCTTTATCCATTCATCAGTTGATGGACATTTGGGCTTTTTCTGTAATTTGGCTGATGTTGATACTGCTTCTTTAAAACATCTGGGTGCATGTGTCCCTTTGAATCAGTATTTTTGTATCCTGTGGGTAAATACCTAGTACTGCAGTTGCTGGGTCATAGGGTAGTTCTATTTTTAACTTTTTGAGGAACATTCACACTGTTTTCTAGAGTGGCTGCAATAGTTTCCATGTCCATCAACAGTGCAAAACTATTCCCCTTTCTCCACATCCTTGCCAATACCTGTTGCTTCTTGTGTTGTTAATTTTAGCCATTCTGACAGGCGTGAGGTAATAACTCATTGTGGTTTGATTTGCATTTTCCCGATAAGTTATAGTTGACCATCTTTTCATGTGTCTGTTGGACAACTGTATGTCTTCTTTAGAGAAATGTCTGGTTGTGTCTTCTGCCCATTTTTATTTTTATTTATTTTTTGAAAAAATTTAATGCTTATTCAATTTTTGAGAGAGAGAGAGAGACAAATCACAGGTGGGGGAGGGGTAAAGAGAGAGGGAGTCACAGAATCTGAAGCAGGCTCCAGGCTCAAAGCTGTTAGCACAGAGCCTGACATGGGGCTCGAACTCACAAACCATGAGATCATGACTTGAGCCAAAGTTGGATGCTTAGCTGACTGAGCCACCCAGGCACCCCTCTTCTACCCATTTTTAGATTGGATTGTTTTTTTGGGTGTTGAGTTGTATTGTTTTTCTTTTCCAATATATTTTGGATACTAACCCTTTATCTGATATGTCATTTACAAGTATGTCCTACCATTTAATAGGTTGCCTTTTGGTTTTGTTGATTGTTTCCTTTCTCTGTGTAGAAGCTTTTTATCTTGATAAAGTCCCAAAAGTTCATTTTTGATTTTTTTCCCCTTGCCTCTGGAGATGTGTCTAGTAAGAAGTTGTTATGGCTGAGGTCAATGAATTGGCTACCTGTGTTCTCCTCTAGATTTTGATAGTTTCCTGTCTCACATTCAGGTCTTTCATCCATTTGAGTCCTTTTGTGTGTATGGTATAAGAAAGTGGTCCAGTTTCATTCTTCTTGATGTTGGTGTCCAGTTTTCCCAATATCATTTGTTGAAGAGATGATCTTTTTTTCCATTGGATATTCTTTACTGCTTGGTCAAAAATTAGTTGACCATATAGTTGTGAGTCCATTTTTGGATTTTTCTGTTCTGTTTCATTGATCTAAGTGTCTGTTTTTGTGCTAGTACCATACTGTTTTGATGACTACACCTTTGTAATATAGCTTGAAGTCTGGAATTCTGATGCCTCCAGCTTTGCTTTTCTTTGTTCAAGATTTCTTTGACTAGTCGGGGTCTTTTGTCTTTCCATACACATTTTAGGATTGTTTGTTCTAGCTCTGTGAAAAATGCGGATGGCATTTTGATAAGGACTGCATTAAATGTGTGGATTGCTTTGGGTAGTATAGATATTTTAACAATATTTGTTCTTCCAATCCATAAGCATGGAATATTTTTCCATTTTTTGTGTGTGTCTTCTTCAGTTTATTTAATGAGTGTTCAATAATTTTCAGAGTACAGAGCTTTTACCTCTGTGGTTGAATTTATTCATAAATATCTTATGGGTTTTGGTGCAACTTGAAATGGGATAGATTTCTTGAATTTTCATTCTGCTGCTTCATTATTGGTATATAGAAATACATCAGATTTCTGTACATTGATTTCATATCCTGAAACTTTACTGAATTTGTGCATCAATTTTAGCAATTTTTTGGTGGAGTCTTTTGGGTTTTGTGCATAGAGCATGATGTCATCTGTGAATAGTTTAAGTTTGACTTCTTTTTTGCTGATTTTGATGTCTTTATTTCTTCTGTTGTCTAATTGCTGAGGCTAAGACTTCTAGTACCATGTAAATAACAATGGTGGGCGTGGACATCCCTGACTTGTTCTGGACCACAGAAGAAAAGATCTCAGTTTTTTCCCATTGAGGATGATATTAGCTGTGGCTCTTTCATATATGACTTTCGTGATGTTGAGATATATTCCCTCTACCCTAATTTGCTGAGGGTTTTTATCAAAAATGGAATCTATATTTTGTCAAATGCTTTTTCTGCACTTACTGAGAAGATCATATGGTTCTTATCCTTTCCTTTATTAATGTGGTGTATCACTAATTGATTTGGAATATTAACCCACTCTTGAAGCCCAGGAATAAGTCAAACTTGATCATGGTGAATACTTATTTTAATGTACTGTTGGATTTGATTTGCTAGTAACTTGTTCAGAATTTGTGCATCCATGTTCATAAGGAATATTGGCCTATAACTCTATTTTTTAGTGGTATCTTTATCTGGTTTTGAAATAAAGGTAGTGCTGGCCTTGTAGAATGAGTTGGGAAGTTTTCCTTCCATTTCCATATTTTTGGAACAGTTTGAGAAGAATTAAGAATTGACTCTTGGGGCGCCTGGGTGGCTCAGTCGGTTAAGCGTCCGACTTCAGCTCAGGTCACGATCTCGCAGTCCGTGAGTTCGAGCCCCGCGTCGGGCTCTGGGCTGATGGCTCAGAGCCTGGAGCCTGTTTCAGATTCTGTGTCTCCCTCTCTCTGCCCCTCCCCCATTCATGCTCTGTCTCTCTCTGTCTCAAAAATAAATAAACATTGAAAAAAAATTTAAAAAAAAAAAAAAAAAAAAAAAAAAAAAAAAAAAAGAATTGACTCTTTTGGGGCGCCTGGGTGGCGCAGTCGGTTGAGCGTCCGACTTCAGCCAGGTCACGATCTCGCGGTCCGTGAGTTCGAGCCCCGCATCAGGCTCTGGGCTGATGGCTCGGAGCCTGGAGCCTGTTTCCGATTCTGTGTCTCCCTCTCTCTCTGCCCCTCCCCCGTTCATGCTCTGTCTCTCTCTGTCCCAAAAATAAATAAACGTTGAAAAAAAAAAATTAAAAAAAAAAAAAAAAGAATTGACTCTTTAAATGTTTGGTAGAATTCCCCTGGGAAGCCATCTGGCCCAGACTTTTGTTTGTTGGGAGATTTTCGATTACTGATTCAATTTCTTTGCTGGTTATGGGTCTGTTCAAGTTTTCTATTTCATCCCGTTTCAGTTTTGGTAGTTTATATGTTTCTAAGAATTTATCTATTTCCTCCAGATTGTCCATTTTTTTTGGCATATAATTTTTCTTAATATTCTCATGGTTGTTTGTATTTCTGTGGTGTTGATTGTAATCTCTCTCATTTGTGATTATTTATTACTTTCTCTTTTTGATAAGTCTGGCTAGGTATTTATCAATTTTATTAATTCTTTTAAACAACAACCTCCTAGTTTCATCGATCTGTTGTACTGTTTTGTTTGTCTTTGTTTGTTTCTATGTCATTTATTTCTGCTATAATCTTTATTGTTTTCCTTTTTCTGCTGCTTTATACTTTATTTGATGTTTCTTTTCTAGCTCCTTTAGGTGTAAGGTTAGGTTGTGTATTTGAGTCTTTTCTTGATTCTTGAGTAGGCCTGAATTGTTATATACTTCCCTCTTATGCTTTACTGCATCCCAAAGGTTTCGTGTTTTCATTTTCATTTGCTTCCATGTATTTTTTAATTTTTTATCTAATTTCCTGGTTAGCACATTCATTCTTTAGTACACTGTTCTTAAACCTCCATGTGTTTGTGGTCTTTCCAAATGTTTTCTTGTGGTTGACTACTAGTTTCATAGTATTGTGGTCTGACAATTTGCATGGTATGGTTTTGACCTTTTTGTGCCAGTCAAGGTCTTATTTGTGACTCAGCATGTGATCTATTGTGGAGAATGTCCCATGCGCACTCAAAAAGAATGTGTATTCTGCTGCTTAAGGATGAAATCCTCTCAGTATATTTGTTAAGTCCATCTAGTTCAGTGTGTCATTTAAAGCTATTGTCTCCTTGTTGGTTTTCTGCTTAGATCATCTGTCCATTGTTGTAAATGGGATGTTAAAGTCTACAACTCTTACTGTATCATTATCAATAAGTTTCTTTATGTTATTACTTGTTTTATATATTTGGGTGCTCCTAAGTTGACATATATATTTACAATTTTTAGATCTTCTTGATGGATAGACCCCTTTATTATGATATAGTGTCCTGTTTCATCTCTTGTTACATACAGTCTTTGGTTTAAAATCTGGTTTATGTGATAAAAAATTAGGCATTTTGGCTTTCTTTTCCATTAGTGTGATAGATGGTTCTCCATCCTCTCACTTTCAATCTGGATGAGGTTTTTTTTTTTTTAATATTCATTCTGATACCCTATATCTTTTTATTGGAGCACTTAGTCCATTTACATTCAGAGTGATTATTGATAGATATGAATTTAGTTCCATTGTATTACCTGTAATGTCAGTGTTTCTGGAGATTTTCTTTGTTCCTTTCTAGTCTTTGTCACTTTTGGTTTTTCTTTCCCACTCAAAGAGTTCCCTTTAATATTTCTTTCAGGTCTGGTTTAGTGGTCATGAACTCCTTTAGTTTTTGTTTGTCTGGGAAACTTTATTTCTCCTTCTCTTCTGAATGACAGCCTTGCTGGATAAAGTATTCTTGACTGCATATTTTTCTCATTCAGCATGTTGAATATATCATGCCACTCCCTTCTGGCCTGCCATGTTTCTGTGGAGAGATCTGTTCCTAATCTTATTTACCTTACTTTGTAGGTTAGGGATTTCTTTTCCTTCACTGCTTTCAGGATTCTTTCCTTATCTGTGTATTTTGTAATTTCACTATGCTGTGTCTTGTTGTTGGCCTGATTTTGTTGATTTTGATGGGAGTTCTCTGTGCCTCCTAGATTTGGATGTCTGTTTTCTTCCCCAGATAAGGGAACTTTTCAGCTATAATTTGCTCAGGTAAACCTTCTGCCTCTTTTTCCCTCTCTTCTTGTTCCAGGACATGTGTGATATGATGTTATTACTCTTTATCAAGTTACTGAATTCCCTAATTCTGCATTCATGATCCAATATTTTTTTCTTTGCCGCCTCTTTTCAGCTTCATTATTTTACAACATTGTATCTTCTGTATCACTTATTCATTCTTCTGCTTTTTCCATCCTTGTGGTCCTTATTATCAGTGGGTTTGCATTTCAGTTATAGCATGTTTATTGCAGGCTGATATAATTTTTAGGTCTTTTATTTCTATGGTAAGTTACTCTCTGGTGTATTCTATGCTTGTCTCCAGCCTAGCTAGTATCCTTATGATTGTTTGTTAAATATTCTGGTTCAAGCATATTACTTCTATCTGTTTTGATTAGATCCCTGGCTGTGACCTTTTCTTTTTCTTTCTTTTGGGATGAATTCTTCCATTTTGTGATTTTATTTAGGTCTCTGTCTTCTGTGTGTTAGTAAACCCGTTATATTTCTTGTTCCTGAGCATAACGGCTATATTAAGAAGAGATCATATACTGGGGCGCCTGGGTGGCGCAGTCAGTTAAGCATCTGACTTTGGCTCAGGTCATGATCTCACAGTGTGTGAGTTCAAGCCCCACATCAGGCTCTGTGCTCACAGCTCAGAGCCTGGAGCCTGCTTCCAATTCTGTGTCTCCCTCTCTCTCTGTCCCTCCCCCACTCACACTCTGTCTCTGTCTCTGTCTCTCTCTCAAAAATAAAAAAAACATTAAAAATTAAAAAAAAGAGATCATATACTGTCCATCACTTGATTCCTCAGAATCAAGTATTTCTGGTGTATGCTGTGTGGACTGTGCTATTGTGTTTTGGCTGCTCTTTCCCTCCAGTCAGTCTTCTGCAGAGTTTCTCCTTGCCTGCAGTAAGGAGTGTTTGGATCTTGTCCATTGTGTGGCAAGCTTTAGGGGAGTTTGGTCTGCTCATTAACAAAGGCTATGTCTTTTTTCCTCTAGAACTGAAGCTTTGTAGTACTCTATGGTCAGTAGAATTGGTAGATGCAGGGAGTTTGTGCTGGTTTTCCTGGAGGGGGGACTACTGCTGCTCTGACTGTCAGGCACACTTGCCATAGTAAAAACACAGCTGCAGAGTGCAGGAGAGCAGGAATTGGTGTAAGTGGCTGAAACCACGATTGTGGACCCTGTGCTGCTCACTGAATGCTGATGGGTGGGGCTTAAAAATGGCATCAGCCAGCTCTCTCATCCCTGGAGAGAGGAGGTTCTGCTGCCACTGTTTAGAAAACTTTCGTTGAAGAGTGAAGAATCTTCTCTCATTTGTCCCAAGATTCCCTTTGATCCCTGACTTCACCCTGTGTGTGTCTGAGCCATCTGTCCACCCAGTGGTGCAGTGCTCCTGTGTTTTATATTAGGTGTACCAGCTGGGGGTTCAGAAAACTCCAAACTTTAGAGATCCTTTGTGACATGGCACTGTGCTGATTTTCTGAGGTGGGGGAGGGGGTCTTGCTGTAACTCTGGCTGGTGCTGGTTTGTCCCAGAGGGAAGTCCCATGAATACACAGGGGCTTGGAGTAAAGCACAGCAAAAAGCTGGTGTCTAGTTTAGCTGCCCTCGGCAGCTGCCTCTTCTCCTATGCTAGTGATCAGGGAAGCCCAAAGGTATCCACAGGCTCTTTTGTCCCTGTGGAGGAATTGGTACCTCTCCTAAATGCACTCCAAAAAAGGGGAGCTGTCTCTCCCAGTGAGACATAAGGGATCCTCAAACCACACTGTCAGCTTCCAGACCTCTGCCCTTCTACAGAGGAGCACCTCTATACCTGTTAGGCTCCACCCTTGTGATGACACAGACTTATAAAACTTCAGATTTTGGACTCTGTTGCTTTTAAAAGCTTGCGATTATCAGCCCCTCTCATCTTCCCCATCAGTGGTTTTGGGGAAGTGTTTTTCTTGTGCGGTGCCCTATGCCCTCGCTTGTGCTTTCTCTCTTTTTCTCCTTTCTCCTTTCTCCTTGATCAGTGCTCCCTCCCCTCTGCAGCACCAGCAGTTCTTTTCTCCCCAAGATTACATCTCTGCTACTCCTACCTTTAGTAATGCGCATTCCTTTCTCCCTCTAATTGTGCAGATTGTTCTCTCAGTCTTCAAATCGAGTTCCTGGGTGTCCACAATGATTTGATATTTATCTAGCTGTGATTGAGGGGTGAGACAAGCATAGGATCGTCCTACTACTCTGCCACCTTAACTCTTCTGTCCCTACAGTCTTTGTTTTAAAATTTTATTTTGTCTGGTATAAGTATTGCTACCCTAGCTTTTGTTTGATATCCATTTGCATGATAAATGTTTCTCCATCCCATCACTTTCAATCTGCATGTTCTTTAGGTCTGAAAAGAGTCTCCTGTAGGCAGCAAATAGAGGGGTCTTTCGTTTTTATTTTTATCCATTCCATCACCCTATATCTTTTCATTGGAGTATTTAATACATTTACATTCAAAGTAATTATTAATAGTTATATACTTATTGCATTTTCTACTTGTTTTGTAGTTTTTGTAGATCTTCTATGATCCTTTCTTCTCTTGCTGTGTTTCATGGTTTTCTGCCTTTCTTTAGTGACATACTTGGATTCCTTTCATTAATTTTTTTTGCATTATCTATTACTGTTTTTTGATTTGTGGTTACCATTACATTTCTGTATAACATCTTATGAATATAACAGTATATATTAAGTTGATGGCCACTTAAGTTTGAACCCATTCTTCACTACTCTCCCCACTCCATGTTTTAGGTTTATGGTATCATCCTTTATATCTTTTCATTTTGGGTATCCCTTGACCTGTTTTTATAGATATGCTTATTTTACTGCTTTGTTTTTCCTACTTTTCTTACTCTTTCTTATGCTCTTTCCTTTTCACTCAAAGAGTCTCTTTTAACATTTCTTTTAGGGCTGGTTTAGTGGTCATGAACTCCTTCAGCTTTTGTTTGTCTAAGAAACTTGATCTCTCCTATTTTGAATGATAGCCTTGCTGGATAGAATATTCTTGGCTGCAGATTTTTTTTTCTTTCAGCACTTTGAATATGTCATGCCTCTCCCTTCTGTCTTGCAAAGTTTCTGCTGCAAAATCCACTGATAGCCTTATGAGTTCTTGCTTGTATGTAACTCTCGTTTTTGCTGCTTTTAAAGTTCTCCCTTTAGCACTACTTTTTGTTATTTTAATTACTGTGTGTCTTGGTATGGACCTCCTTTGGTTGATTTCATTGGGGGGTTCTCTGTGCCTCCCAGATCTGGATATCTGTTTCCTTCCTCAGATTTAGAAGGGTTTTGGCTACTGTTTGTTCAAATAAATTTTCTTCCCCCTTTTATATCTTCTCCAGCATGCCTAAAATGTAGATGTTATTATGCTTGACCAAGTTGTTGTGTCCTCTAAGTCTTTTCTCATTTTACAGTTTCTTTTCCTCTCACCTGCCCAGCTTCATTACTTGTCATTACTGTCTTCCAGATCACCAATTCACACTGCTGCTTCCTCTAGCCTGCTATTTAGTCCATCTAGTATATTTTTGAGAGAAAGAGAGAGTGTATGCAGGCAAGTGGGGGAGGGAGAGGGAGTGAATCTTAAGCAGGCTTAGGCATGCTTGACATGGGGCTCGATCTCATGACCATGAGATCATGACCTGAGCTGAAATCAAGAGTGAGATTATCAACAGATTGACCACCCAGGTGCCCCACCCACATATAATGTATTTTTAATTTCATTTGTTGTTGTTGTGTTTTTAAATCTCTGATTGGTTCTTTTATATCTCTCTGTTAAGTGTCTTCCTTCTCTCTTTTCTCAAGTCCAATGCATGTCTTTATGATTATTACTTTAAAGTCTCTATTAGACACATTACTTATATCCACTTCATTTAGGTCTCTTGTTGTGGTTTTGTCCTGTTCTTTCATTTGGAACATATTCCTTTGCTTTTTCATTTTGTCTAACTTTATGTGTTTATTTCTTTCTGTTGGGAAAGTCAGCTGTATCTCCTGCTCTTGAAGATAATGGCCTTATGATGAAAAGGTCCATAGTGCCCTGCAGTACAGTGTCCCCTATTCACTGGAATCTGGCACTTCAGGGAGTGTCTCCTCTGTGTGTTGTGTGTGCCCTGCTGTTATGTTATGGCCACTTTTTCCTTCAGCCCAGTTGTCTGTGGAGGCTCTCTTTGTTGTGAACAATGTTTGGTCTCTGGCAGTGGTGGGGTGTGCAGTTTTAACAAGATTCCCCCAAGTTTGTTTGCAAAATGAGACAGGCCACGAGGCAGGAGTGGGCCAACTGGAGCAGATCCACAAAGCTCACAAAGTGGGTGGGCTGAGAAATTTTAAAAAGGTGTATTGGGGCGCCTGGGTGGCTCAGTCGGTTGAGTGTCTGACTTCAGCTCAGGTCATGATCTCACAGTTTGTGGGTTTGAGCCCCACATCGGGCTCTGTGCTGACAGCTCAGAGCCTGGAGCCTGCTTCCAATTCCGTGTCTCCCTCTCTCTCTCTCTGTCCCTCCCCCACTTGTGCTCTGTCTCTCAAACATAAATAAAAATGTTAAAAAATTTTTTTTTTAAAAAAAGTGTACCCTGTGCTCCCACAAGGGCCACTGCCATTAGTGGTACCAGGGGACAAGCCTTGCAAAATGCCTGGGTCACATTGTTGGCAAGGTTTGTACTGGTCTCCTGGGGGAGGGGACTAGCAGTGCAGGGACTGAGGCAGGCCAGGCTAAAGGAGGCAGGGTTTGGTGTAAGCAAGTTAGGTAGTGAGTGTCAGTGTGCTGCTTCTCGAGGTGGGTGTGTGTTATGCTGGGGTGCAGAAGAGGGAGGTAGCACCTGCTAGCTCCTTGGTTCCTGGAGGAGTCCCTCAGTAATCCCTGCCCCTCCAGCCCATGTTCAGAAATGAATAAACTATTTTCCCTCCTGTATGGCCCAGGCATTTTTCCAATTGCTGTTTCTCCACTGTATCTCCAGGGCTGTTTGTCATGCTGTTTCTCCATCTTTAGGGATGGAGACTTTATTACCCTGTAGACTCTCCCAGAACCTAACCTGCTGATGTTGAAATTTTAGTCTTTAAGTCCCTTTGGTTCTAAGAATTCACAAAATTTGGCCCCTCTTGCCAACTGTTATGAGAGGATCCATCTTGCCCATGCAGACTCCCTGGTGTGATAATCTGTGTCTCTTCATTTTTTGTACCCACTGCCCAACCCCAGCCATCATCCATTTCATTTCCCACCTCATGTCTTCCCTTCTTACCCTCTTAGATGTGGCCTCTACCTTTAGTTGTGGAGTTTGTTCTGGTAGTCTTTGAGTGAGTGATATCTGGTTGTATGCATGGAATGAGGAGAGCTTAGGGTGCTCTTACTCCACCATCTTCCCAACCACCTTCAGGGTCTTCTTTTCTTGAGGGGGAGCATCCTCTATTTCTGTGATTATTTCCCAAACTACATGGTTTCTAATCTTCCTACCATTTCCACCTTCCTTTGCTGGTACTTTATTTTTAGTGTGGGCCAACAGGTAAGTCTAGTTAGGGCAATTAGCAGTCTTATATGTAATTGGATGAAGTTGATGAAGGTGATCTGACAGAGATCTGAGGGCACATCTCTAGAGAAAGAGGCACAGGATAGGAACAGGGGCAAAGAAGACAGAGAAGAGAACTTAGCATTCAGGACTCTCTCTTCCACTGCAGCCAGGATTCTGCAATGTAGCCATGGGGGAGAACAGGACTTGTCAGCTGCAAGTTGTCTTCATCCTAGCTTTGTAACTCATAAGAGGCATCCAAATACAGAACATGAAGGAAAGCTTCTGATGGGTATGACTTGGATTATGACATTCTCCCCGAGCCAATCACTGTGACCCAAGGAATGGGGTTATCACATTGGATGACACCTGTGTGGTATGACTTTTCTCTAAATGGGGAGATGGAGGGTGGGAAACATTTTTGTTGGGAGCCCTGTCAGAGTTGTCTGGAGTAGAGGAGAGGCAGTCCTCCAAAGGAAGAGGAGTGTTGCTTCCAGAAAAGAGGAAAAGGATGTCAGGTAATTAAAAATCAAGTGGTTTCCCTACAGAGATTGTTTGAGGGAGAAACAGAGGTGGAGAGAGTGACTGAAAGGAATACAAGATAAACCTGTCCACTTCACAACTTAGCCAGAGTCACTAGAAGAGCCTAGTTTCTAAATGCTAGTGATCTCTCCCTTTCAAAACTTTTACTCTCCTGTTTGAAGAATGACACCTATATAACACTTGGGGGAATTTCCTGAAAATTGTGTGTAAAAGGCCCTTGGGGGCCTGAGATTCTGTCTAGGATGGAGAGTGGGGCATTATGACTCTGTCCAACATTGCTCAGATGATGGCTACTCTACCTCCCATGTTGTGGAATTGCGGAGTAGGGATTATGTTGGCAGGATACTGAGAGGATTGCCAGAGCTGTCTTCTAGACAGGAGCTATCAGGAGAGCTCAAAGATTTGGTCCTGGCTCTGGGACCCTGGATTTTCCTACACTCTAAAATATTCTCCTCAATCTCAGTTCACCTTAACATACCTACAGTTTGACCTTATAATGGAACAGCCATTTAAAGAAAATCTTAATAAGCAATTCCAGCCCAGATATTCCCTTAATGTGATGTTTTGAAAAGTTGTTTCAGCCTCTTTAAGCTTAATGCCTGCCTGTACTTCATTGTAATGATTTTCTCAATACCTCATCTCCCCAGAGCATTCGTGCATTGTAAGTACCTTCTGTTTGCTGCTTAAGCTATTTATTAATCACATTCTTTCCTATTCAGCCTTAACCAGGAGAAATGACAATTTCGAGCATTTTTCAGTTACCTACTATAAATTGGCCCAATTGCTATATGATCTTACAGACTATTCCTTGGGGTGTTTCACCCATTCCAGCGCTGTAATTGGTTTGCTAAAAAGAAAAAAAATCTTGGGTCTTAATGCTGTACTATGGGGTTTTGCTGGAGCTTAAGTTTTCTCATATATGGTTAAAGGAGTTTTAGGTGTATATCATTATTGCAACAATCACATTTAATGAACACATAAATGTGCACCACAATTTTAGTGAGAATATCCCATTTTCGACATTTATAAACCTAGAAATTGAGGCTCTTTCTCTGTCTTCCCACGCAGGGTAGGCTATGGGATTGAAAATCTAAATTGGATGCAGTAACCATTCACTAAAGATGGGAAAAGATCTCCCCCTTCAATCAGGGCACATGAGCATCATTTATTTTGTCTTTCGAGAAATTCCTCTGAGGTGGCTAGATGTTTGCTCAATATCTCTGACTCCCACACAAAAGGAGAAGCCATTTTTAAGTTTTATCACTTGTATCATAGAGGAACACAGTGCCCTTATGAGATGCTGGAGGCTGAGCACTGTGAACATGTGGCTGGAGAGCAGGGGAGGAGGATATAGTGCAAGCTTCATTGCGCAGGTGATTCCCTAGATTGTGTCCTGGAGTGGTTCTGACCACCGAGGACTCAAGGAGCTAGGCCACTGTGCCGTGGGCCTATGGGACCTGGGTTTTTTTAATCACTGGGCTATCTTTGGAAAAGCAAATTGGAAATTGGAGATGGTAGTATGTGAGAGAGTTATGGAAGTCTTCCACTTGTCTAATTAATATTACCAACTTCCTTCAAGATTCAGTTCAGGTTTTATGCTCTCTAGAAATTCATTTCTGAACTCCAGGCTGAATTAATGATCCTGATTTAAGCTTTTAGCACCATATGCTTGCTAGCATCTATGACACTGCACTGAAAGGATTTGGTTGTGTCTAATTTCCTAACTCTTATTACCTGCACATCCCTGGCATATAGCACAAGCTCTAGTGTAGTAGGTACTTACTACCTGAGTATGAAATCTGGCATGGGCTCAAGGCTTGGTATTCAAGGGAGATTTCTGAGCAGAACCACAGAGGTTTTCATAGTTACAGACTACCTGGATTAGAGGGTGAGACATTTTTTATCAACTGATATTTTGCCCATGGGTCTTTGACATAGAAAACAAAAGGGAAGAAAAAGGTGGTATTTGAGAACATGGGCCCAACCTGCTGCATTAGGGTTGTGTATGTAGCCATAGCACAAGTAGGTGTGTACAATGGATTTATGACAGCCGAAAGATATCCCGGATGGGGTAAGAAGAAGGCAGACTATTAGTAGGGAGCCGAGATAAAGCCCTCCCCCTCAGCAGTCAAGGAGTTGCTGCTCATAGGGTATGTTTGGGGACATTGGTGGCCCCTTTGTAATCTGTAGGAGCTTTGCTGCCTCTTTAAGAGCTTTGCTTCCTCCCCAAGTTAATTGGGGACATCCTTATATTTATATTGGAATAGGTCCCTTCAAGAGATAGCCCCATAGTCATTGCCTTCTTTATTATATCATGTGGCCTCCTGGGCATCAGTATAAATGTGGAGGGATGGGTAACTAGCTGACCTTCTAAGGCCCCTTCTAAGCCAGGGTTAGAATGCCAAGTCTTTTCCTTAAGTTGCCACTGTAATTGGCTTCATCTATTAAATGTACTGTATCATCCTTCACTGCCATGCATTTCATTATGCATTGTGAAAGGATTTAAATAACAACTTCTACTTCTAAAAGCCTGCTCCAAGTCTTCCAGCATTACTAATAGAAATCCCAAGGAGTACAGCCTATATTAAAACAGAAAATAAAAAATGCATAAACTGCACCAAGCCAATGTGATGGAAATCTTGCCAAAAACATAAAAAAGCATATGCATAATATTTTATTAAACCTAAGAAACATACATAAATTCCTCTGTGGGATCCAAGTATATTAGTAATAGACATACCATAAAACTCAGTTACTCAACAGTCATAAAAAGCAGCACAGACCAAGTAAATGCTACCATTTTAAAGGAAACATTTCAAAATGAGAGAGAAAAGACATTTAATGTATGACTGCAACTGGGAAAATGACAGTGATGTAGTCAGTGGCTACAAGTCATTTCTGGATAGCTCCAGATCTAGTGGCAGCAGTGGGGTGCTGTGTTGTTACTCAGGGTTTTACAGAGAAGCAGAACCCAATGCTTTTATATACATATACACTTTTTATGTATATACACCATATATATGTATAAATAATATATATATATATATATAAATATATATGCACATATAAATGTATAAATATGCACACAAAATAAGATATATATGGATATTTATTATAGGGAATTGGCACACATGATTATAGAGGCTAAGAAGTCCTGACACCTGTACTCAACAAATAGAGATCCAGTAGAGCCAATGGTGTAAGTTCCAGTTCAAGTCCAAGTCTAAAGTCAGGAGAAGACTGATATTCCAGCTTCAAAAGGGAATTCTTTGCTTTTTTGTTCTATTTGGACCCTCAACAGATTGGATGAGGCCCACCACACTGGGGAGGGTAATCTGTTTTACTCAGTCTACTTATTCAACTAGAAATCTCATCCAGAAACACCCTCATAGACACACCTATAAATAATCTTTAACCAAATATCTGGGCACTCCATGGCCCAGTTAAGTTGACATATGTAAATAATTACCCCAGGTGCCATGTTCCGGAATACTCCAGCAGAGGAAGGACCAACCTGATTTTATAAGGGTGTGTATGTGATGTCTGTATATTACAACAACATTCAAAAACTAGAGTAACAACTCTTGGAACTAAATATAAGATATGCACATGGCATTCATGGCTTAACTTATCAAGGTATATTATTTTGTCCAATATTTACATGTAAGTAATTCTTCTTCAAAATGCCTAGGTATCATTTCTATTAAAATACATTAGAAGAGACAGATAAATTGATATTAGAAGAAGTAATTTAATTCCTACTATTGAATATTGCTTTTCCCACAAAAAGAGGCTCAGAGTTGGCAAATGGAGCAGGATCTCTAATAGCAACTCTGTATTCCTGACCAACCCATAGAGTTACTATCAGCCTTCCATGCTACTGTGCTTCTTATATACAAATTTGGAAGGCGAGGAGCCAATTTATTTGAATAGACTCTTCAGGGAATCATGACTCTTCTTTTCATCATTCTCATCTGCCAAGCCAGAGGTGTTATGGCCTAGGCCTGGGGAATAACTTTGCAGGTTGGAGGATTGAACTTAAAATGCAGAAACTGTGTGAATGGAGTGGTTCTTTTTTGTCTTCTTCCACTATGAATGCATCTCAGGAGACAAATCTAGATGGATTAGGTGACAAATGGCATTTGTATGATAAGCCTCTTCTAGGATGGAGTCAGAAACACAGCAATTGTATTTTCATAAAACAGGGTATGTTGCTTGTCCTTGGGTGTACATTGCTCTTGAGATATGCAAAGATACAGGACAAATATAGCATCTTCTTCAAACAGTAATTTTGCCTAGTAGTTTTGGGGAAAATTATTTTATGTTAATCCAAACAGATGCTTTATTGAGTAGAATACAAAATTCACCAAAAAAATTTAAATTGTGACATAAGAGTTCAAAGAAATTTCATTCTTGTGGTTAGCTACTAAGAGTTATATCTCTTTCCCTTGGGAAAGAGAAAAGATATAACAATATTTAGTTGGAAAAGTTTGAGAGTTTTGGTGAAGGAAGTTGGTTTTTAGACTGAAACATTTTGTTGATTTGCTGTCTAGCTCTCAGTGATACTGCCCTCTCTTTACCTGTACCTCTTCATCTATAAAGTTGAAATAAAGTTTTATTTGTCTAGGCTGAATCAAATGATCTCTTGAACATCTCTGAGCTCTTGGCTCTTAAATTTTCTCTGGACTTGAGAAGAAGGAGAAGCTTTGATAACATTTGGGATGTGGTCCATTTTTCTACTGCATTCAACTTTTCTCAGTTGCCCTACATCCAAGATCAAAGCCTCAGGGAATCAGCTTTGGAATGCCCCAAAAGAAGCAGAATCTCACTGCTGGTACAGAGTACTTCCTTATCTCAATTCTCCCTCATTGGAAAAGAGTGATGGCAGCCACCCAGCAGGTGACAAGCTCCAGTCAGCCTGGTGGGGGTAGCTGTGGATGCACATGCCTTATTAAACATAACCCATGACAGATTGACGTGCTGTGAACATTTGCTAAATGGTTTGGCAAAGACATAGATCTTTTTGCCAAGTGAAGTCTAGAAACTACAAATATTAAATCTATTATAAAACAGCTTTATACCGAGGGCCTGGATTATTTGGAGTTTCTAAAAAGTACCAAACCACTGAGAGGATTTTCATACATTTGCACAGAAAGGGATCCTTTTTAGGATTCTGGGGCATCTTTGTTTTGGGGAAATCAAATGTAAGTGGAAATTCAATAAAATATCAGAAGACACATATGAGTTGTTTGGGATAATCTATTTGCCAGTGCAGCTGGAAGTTTCCCATTGAGTTGTAGAACTGTAGGAGACTCTGAGGGATCAGCTCTGTAGTCTCCACTTTCCAGGGAAAGGTAAAGAAAGGGGTACTGACTTTTCATCTGTAGCTGTTCTTTGTGAGTTCTTTTACCCTAAAGTGGTGACTTGGAGGTTCCAGCCTTCCCCATGAGCTTGACAGTGACTGATGTGCTGTATCCTGGGGCAAGTCATTGCCTATATTCACTTGTTTATCTAATAAATATTTTTGAGCACATACTGTGGGTCTGAAAACCTAATTCTTTTCTTTCATTCCTAAAAGTAAATTTAACATACATATTGGCATATATTGGTTTGATAACCAGGGAATATTCAGCTTTCTGACACCTTACTATATTTCACCCTATGACACATACTACTATGACATCATACTTCCTTTGTAATAGCATTTATCATACTGTATTGTAGCTTGTTTAATTATCTTCACCCCTACTAGACTGGGAGCTCTGTAAGGGCAGTGATGGTATCTCCATTCTTTATTGCTATATGCCTAAAGCTTATATACATTTCTGGATATTTAGTAAGCACTCAACAAAACTTACTGATTAAAAATATATTATTGCTTTTGACTTTCTAATCATTTACAGCAAAAGTAAAGCAGAATTCCTCAATGATGCTCATCCCATTTTCCTTGCTTTCCCAACATTTTGTAGACTCAGTATAAGTCAGGGGTCAAGTTATATCCACTGAGAATATATATCTGGCTACTATCCCCTATGAGATGTGATCATAGGAAGCTAATTTTACTTCAAATTAAAGCAAGACAAAAAACAAATACAACTCAGAAATGTGTTGTTTTGAGGCTCAGTCCACTCCAAAACCATTAATATTTTTAGTGAAATAACATCATATCCAAGAAAGGTAGTCATTAATCAAATTTTAGAATAAAAGTCAAATATTTTTTGCTGTTTCTTTTTCATTTTCACACTTTTCATTCAGATGATAGATTTGGTAGGATGAGAAGATACAAGCATAAAAAACAAGAATTTTGTTCCAATAAATTCTTACTTAGACTTGTGGTTTATTCCAGAATGAACTTGTATCATCATCTTCCTGTGAAATATGGAAATGTATGGTCAAAACAACCAACTTTGCCTTTAGCAAATTCTTGTGGCCTCATGGAAACATAAACAATACAGTTTATGCTAGTTTGAAGCAAAATATACAACACATACATTTTAATGAGCAATTCCTTAATAATAGTGATTGTTTGAAAAACATAGCTGAATTTAGGGAAATAATGAAAATTGTGGGTCTTGAGGGGAAAAAATTTGAACCATACCACACTTGCCTAATGATTATTAAAACTCTTCCTCTTTTTCTCTGTGGACAAGACCTAAGAGAGGCAAATTTTAATAAATAATTGCTTTCTTTAAAGGTCTTTGCCTCAGTGAGACACACCCCTATGAACCTGGAATTACAGTGCCCTGTGTGCTGAAAGAGTTTTAGGCAGAATGTCAGGGGAGCACAGAGGAGAGAACTGGCTCTTGTAAGAGCTGACATCTGAGCTAAATCTTCGAAGTTTAGTTGGAAGTCTCCAGACAGAGAGGATGGGACAGTATTTTTTAAGCAGAAAGCAAAAACAAAATGAAAACAAAAACTTGCACACATGAAGGAATCAAAGAGTGGGGTGCACTGAGGAATGTCCAGGAGTACATTGTGGCTGGAGAGAAGGAGTTACGTGAAAATGAGAACAATGTAGTTCATAAGAGAGATGGAGGATGGTGTGAGAGAGGTGGTTTGCTCCGACCTGTGAGGAGTCTGCATGCCCATGTCAAGAATGAAGTGGGAAGATGATAAGAACAAAGGAAGTATTGAGTGAACATCATGTCAAGATAGCAATGCCAAGGAATGTAGCAATTCTGAATCAGATAACAAGACCTTTTATAATGCTGAAGTACATTTTGTGAAGGAGAAGGATTAGTTATCTGAATTAGGGGCCAGGAAAGGCTTTCTGGAGGGATTGATATCTGAGAGGTAAATATGAAGAACTGTGGGAATCCAGGAGGGAAGAAACTATTCCAGGAAGAGGGATCATTCTATAGAAAGAGATGAGTTAGAGGAGGGGAGGAGAGGGAAAAGAAGCAATGCTGAAGGGAAGGGAGGGAAAAGGAGGAGAGAGGGGAGGAGATACATTCCCAGGACTGAAAGTAGTTGAATATGGCAGTAGAATGGGAACAGAAGTTAGTGAAAGGGAGTTGGAGATGACCTTTGAGATGAAAGCAATGGCTAGAACAAGTAGGTCCTTGTAAGCAATCTCAGGACTGGGGAACCTCTACAGTATTAAAAGCAGGGAAGTGATATGATCGGGTGATAGTTAAGAAAGATCACTCTAGAAAGTTAATTGGAGACTCTTTGGTTGAGCCAGGAAATCAACATGTTAGCTGTTTCAGTAGTCTGGAAAAGAGGTGATGGTAGCCAAAACCAGGATACTTACAAGAGAGTTGGCATTTTTAAGAAAAGGATTAAGTGAAGACTATGGGATTTTAACTTAATAGATATGAGCCTGTAGAGCGCAAGAGGTACTTGTCAAAGGACTTAAAAGCTTCATAGCTTAGAAGATTTGCTGTGGAAGGTGGGAAGAATCATTGTAAGAGAGTATGGTGCTCAGAAGTTGATGGCTAATTTATTCTTAATTTCAGAGGTTTAGTGGTTCTTGGCAATAAAAAGCTGTCCATCATGTGGAGATGAGGAAAAGAAAGGGAGGATAAGGTGCTAGATGAGGAGTCCTTGGATTGAGTGAATACCTTGTTGGATGGCCATCCACTTTGGCTAGGTGAAGAAGAGAACTTGGGCCAGTGGCTACAGTCTTTATTGACTAAGAAATGATATTGGAGTGCATAAATGATGATAGACAGACGGTGGTCCACAAACACAGTGACACCAGTCTAGAAGGAGCAGAGGGCTTTTTAAGAAAACAGTGGTGTAATAATCCAGAAATCCAGAGTAGCTAGCAGATAATGTACAAGAATGATTTGTCTCAAACAGAGAGGGAAATAGAAGTAATTCTTTAGGAGAAAGCCACATTTTGGTTAAGACAAGAAGGTTAAAGGAGCTATATTGAAAACACCCAAGCTATGCAGATCTGGATTGGGGCTCAGAAAACAGATTTCAGAAGTAAAGGAGGAGCTGCAAACTGGGTAACTAAAGTTAACCTGGATGGGAGGCATGTGAATTTTGATGGCTGTAAGTTTTCCAGAACTGCTGGAGGGAGAATGTTGCTCAAGCTTTTAGAGAGGATTAGCTGTGCATACTTTTATTTAATGTGAAAATAAGAAGCTACAAGTTCCCCTAAGTGGACTTTGTGTATTTAAAACTGGGGCCATAGTTTTGTGGTGCTGCCAGGTGGCCTTATTTCTGAACACAGCTTAAGGATGCAAACCCATAGGGTATCTCTGGAATTCTGTGTCCTGAGCACAAGCTGTTGGCTTAGCGACCCTTAAAATTGGTGTTTAATGATGACATATCTACATAGAATGTAGCAGTAGCCAGGAAAACTCACCCCACAAAGATTTTATCTCCAAATCTTTTTTTTCAAAGACTTCCTCAGCAAAGACATTTTCTCCTTATGTGTATTGAAAGGAATAAGCTCTAATCTTGAGGGAAGACAGAATCAAAGATCTGACAACAACATTTATCATAAATAATGAATAAAAAACATTAGAAATTTAATTTGGAAAAATGAATTATCAGTGTAGTACTTGTGGAAATTGGCTTATGGGAGTTGTGGTAGGTTTGCCTCACTGATGAGTTGTCTGTATAAAATTCTTCTCCCATGCTTCTCTCCCAGCACTGCTTAGGTTTTCCTCTTCCCTCACCCATGGCTCCTTGTTTTCCTCTTCTTGTCCCTAACTGGGTGTTCTTCAAATCTCAACTCTTGAGCTTGTGAATTCTTTCAAAAGTTTGTACTTCAGGCTTTTACTGTTTATCTCAAAATCTGTATAACCCTTTCCTTTATTTTCATAGATTCCAGACTTTTACTGGTAGAGGCATACAAATAGAACACCTTTACTGGAATGTACAATTATTGTCATCTCAGCAAACTCATTTTGAGTTAATCTCAATTGATTATCTTTCTTCTCAACCCCTTACTGTCTTTCAGGGACACCATTCCCATACTAGGCCACCACTAATTCTTTCTTTGTATGTACCCTTTTCACTCTTTTTCTTTTGATTCCATTGCCATGGAATCTCCATGTCCCTTATATCTTGCCCTCAAATCTAGTCTGCTCGAAAGCCAGTCTTCTTGAAATAGTGATTTATTTTGTCCCTACTCTATTAAAAAGACACATGGATATTTTCCCTATCCCTCTGTTCTATCTCAATCCTACATTCTAAGGCCCAGCTCCAATTCCTCCTTCTCTAGGAAATATCAATTTCCACCCAAAACTCCATCTATCTATCTTGGCATCTGCTTGGAAAGGACCCAACCTGGGAAAGTTGGAACTGGGAATAGTCCAGGAGAACAGGTAATAGATAACGTTTTTGATCACTGAACACTAGGATTCACTAAAAACACAGTCACTGCTGCACAGACAGCCCTTGGCCAAAGGTAGCATTGTGCTTATTAAAACTTTCACTAGTGGTAACATGAGATGGTGAACTGGTAGAAAGGAATGTATTAGCATGCTGTATTTAACAGGCTTTTGAAATCAATGTATGAAATAAGTCAGTAGTCTCTATAAACGGTGGTCGGGTTGGATGGCTATTGCTAAATACCACTGATGATTTACAGAGAGATAATGAACAGCTGAAGGTGAGTAAAGGCAATAGAAAGCCAAAGGGCATTTTTAGTTGCATACAAAGAAGTTCTCATTTCAAAACCAAGAACTGTGTAAGGACTTAATAGTGATAGTGGCTGAACTTTAAAGACTGTTAAATGCTCAACAATGGCAGGTCCGATATTAAGGTCCACATAGAACCAAAGATACTTCCTGAAGAAGTGGCTAAGCCCCTAGGAAGAAAGAAGGATCATGTCACACTACGACACACATGCACAGTAAGAGTTTTCCAGTCCTCCGGACAGAGCTAAGGTCATTTACATGGGTAACTATGCTCTGGAGAAATGGTAATGCTAAGGGATTCCAAGGACTATTGAGCATAATAGGATTTGAGCTGATAGTGATAAGCAGAGACCCAAATCACATGGTCTTCCTGTAGAGTAGTGGCATATGGTGTCCTGCACAAAATCTGGTGGGCATTTCCCCACCCCAAATGTGTTAATTGAGTTTGACATACTTGGCAGTTGGTGAACCCACCGTATTGGGTCATTAGTCTGTGGGGGTCAAAGCTACCAGAGAGAAAATCTTCAAACGGCCCCTCACCCCTCTCCAACCCTACTGTCAAAACTAATAGTGTATCCTAGAGGGATGGTTGAGATTAGTGTCATACTTAAAGTATCTGAAGGATGCAGATGGTGGTCCCCATCATATTTCCCTTTAATTCATGAATCTAGTCCTTGCAAAAACTGGATGGAACATGGAGAATGATGGTAGATTACTGCAAATTCAGCAAAGTAGTAGCTCTTATCACAGCTGCCTTGCCAGATGTGTTATCTTTGCTAGAGAAAATTAATATAGCCTCAGGTACAAGCTATGCAGCCATTGATTTGGTGACTGGCTCTTTTCTATCACTGTCACAAAGAAGGTTCAGAAACAGCTCACTTTTGCATCATATGGAATGGATAACTGCATGCATTTATAATTTTGCTCCAGGGTTGTGCTAACTTTCTTGCTCTTTATCACAGTATGTAGGCTAAAGAGCTCTAGATCAGCGCTGTGCAATATAAATAAAATGTGAGCCACATATATAATTCAAATTTTCTATTAACCACATTAAAAAAGTAAAAGGAAACAGGTAAATTAACTTAATAATATATTTTATTTAACCTAGTATTTCCCAAGTATTATCATTTTAACACATAATCAATTTAAAATTATTACTGAGTTTTTTGTACAGTCTTCTATATTTCTGATGTATTTTATATTTATAGCATATCTCAAATCAGATGTCAAATTTTCACAGGATGTACTTGCTTTCATAAAATTTAGTTGAAAAAGTAGATTACATGCCCAAATTGTTCCAGCCAGACTTAAAATTTGACCAGTAACTGAATCAAACTACCCAAAAGTATACTTTTAATAATTGCATCTACATTGACAAAACTGGTATATCTTTTTTAAAGATTTTACTTGATTTTGAAGGAAATATGTATCAGTTTTAAAACTACAGCTGTTAAAATGAAGTAAGTTTATTAACTCTTTTTTAACTTAGTATTACTAAAATTGAATTCAGAAGGTAGTATGTAAATTGAAAAGCAGCTCTAAGTTTATTAATAACAAAAGTGTTCTTCAAATTTTTCTTATAGTTTTTTTCCTCTGTTAATTTATATTAACACTGTCAATTACAATTAAAATCTCACTATTCATGTTGGGAAAATGTAATTATCAGTTTATTAAATTATTAATAATGTATTAATCATTATTATTGATACAAAAAATTCAAGTCCAGCATGAATTTGCAAACAAGTAAAGCCAGGTCACAAATAAATTCTTCTTTACTCAAGAACTTCAAAGTTAATTTATTCATATGCAGGGTGGTATCAGTGAGAAAATGTAAAGGGTACTTCTGGGTATTTTGCCTTTGATTATTGAATGTCAGCAAATATTCCTTTTGTTTCAAGGAATTTTTAGTTGATTGCAGTTGGAGTTTATATTTCTGGAAATCTTACAGCTCCTCCATGACTTAATCAATGAGAATAAGGTTATTAAATTCATTGTCTTCTATTTGTTCAAAAGTTTGGTAAACTGGTGATGATTTTTGTGCATATATACTCCATGGTTTTAACAACTGTGTCTTTGGTGCTTTTCCTAGAGTTTGCTTCAGAACACTAAACACAAACATTTCTAATATGTTGTAGTGGAGTAAATCAACAAGGGAAATATCAATGTCTTGTTTTAAAATACCAAAAATTCAATTTTGACTGAACATAGTTGAAGCACTATCTATAGTTATAGAAACTAAGTTTTCATATATAGATAAAAGTTTTCTTTGAGAGATATAAAGCATTTAAAAATATCTATTCCATGAGTCTGATATTTTAGTTTGCAAATTGATATTTGTGTATAAATTTTGTTTATAAATTTGTTTATAAATTTTCTATTTTGTGTAAGAATCTGAGACATTTTATAGCTGGTCAACATTTCAAGCCCACATCCTGTTGAGACTCTTAAAAAATTTTTAAAAACATTTATTTATTTTGGGAGGGAGGAGAGCATGCATGTTCATGAGTGGGGGAAAGGAAGAGAGAGAGAGAAAGAATCCCAAGCAGGTTCTGCACTGTCAGTGCAGAGCCCAATGCAGGGCTTGATCCTATGACTGTGAGATCATGTCCTGAGCCAAAATCAAGAGTCAGACACTCAACTGACTGAGCCACCCAGGCACCCCACTCTTAAAAAAAAATTTTGGTTGGATATTTAATTGTGATTTCAGGTCACTAATTTTACTTATTCTTTTTTCACTCTTGAGAGGAATCTTCTTATCAAATTCACTATATTTTGGCTGATAATGCCTCAGTTGCTTATTATCTTAATTTTTTTTATTTGTTTACACAGCAAACTTTGTTTTTGTTTTTGTTTTTTGCCGTAGCAAATTGCAGTTGCCATTCATTATGAAACTTGTGATACACTTGTTTCTAGTCACCTTTTTTCTTTACCTTTCCAGTTGGAGTACTGGCTTTACATTTTTACTCAATCTCCATCAGTAGTAATATGCCTTCATTTTGATTTTAAAAATTTATCCGTATTTATTCCTTGAAGAAAAATAGTTTAATTATATTACAAAATACTAATAAATACTTTAGTTACTAATAAAATTTTGTATAGGTATCATAATGTGTGTGTATTACCGAGAATATTCAAATAAACATATTATACTGATATCTGGAAAAATTCATTTGTACTTAATTTGTTGATATATACTCAGTCACTGATGTGTTTCTGTGACATGATACATGTCCCTAAAGAGAATTTTACAATATAATATATTACTCCATGTGATCCTTAACATGATATGTAATCCTACCAAAACAATGAAGTTATGTTTAACAAGTAAAGTATTTTACACTGCTTCAATATTTAAATTTAAATTCATTCAAACGAAAAATTTAGTTTCTCAGTTGCACAAAACCACATTTCACTTGGTCAATTGCTACATTTGGCTATTGGCTACATAATGGACAGCACAGATGGAGACCTCTGGACATCTTGCAGAACATCACATTCATCCATTATATCAATGATATTAGGTTGATTAAGGAAGAGATACCTAATACACTGGAACATGCATGTTCCAGGAAGTGGGAAAGACACTCTGCTAATATTTAGGGGTCTTCCATATTCATAAAAATTTTAGAAACCCAGGGCTCAGATGCCTGGCATGACATCCGTCAAAAAGGAAAAGATAAATTATTATATCCTAAACTTTCTGCCTTGAAGAAGGAAGCACAATAGTGCCTGGTGGGACTTTTCAGTTTTTTTGACAGTATATCCTTCACATGCAGATATTTCTCTGGCCCATATATCAGGTAATTCAAAGTCTACCAGTCTTGAGTGGGCCAGGACCAGGAAAAGGTTCTGCAACCCTGCCAATGGGTCAGATGATCCACTAGGCCCCATGGTGTTGGAGGTATTGTTGGGAAAAGGTGCCATGTGAGGTTTTAGACAAATTCGAATGGGAAAATCACAACACAGGCCTTCAGGATTGTGGAGGAAGGGCATACTATCTGCAGTGGAGATTTATATGATTTAAAACAATAGCACCTGGTTTGCTACTGGGCCCTAGTAGAAGCAGAATGCCTGACAATGGGATATGAAGTGACCATGCAGCTGGAACTATTATCAGCAGAGTTCTGTCAGACCCACAAGTCAAAGGTTGGGTTGGCCCACACTCCATTGCAAATGGAAGTGGTGCATCCTTGGCTGAACATGAGCAGAACCAGGGACACAAACTAGCACTTGAACAGGTTGCCTATACCCACATGACAACCACTGATGCATTAATTACCCTTTCTCAGCTCATGCCTGTGGCTATATGAGGATGGCATAGAAGCAGTTGAGGAAGGAACAAAGAGATTTAAGTTAGTGTGCAAATGGAGTAACCCATTATGTGAGTACAAGTCAGAAATGGACAGCAACTACACTATAGCTTCAGGGTAGCCTTGAAAGACAATAGTGTGGGGAAAATCTTCTAATTGTAAGAGTTTTGGATAATGGAGTTGGCCATCCATTTTGTTGAAAAGAGAAATGACCCCAAGGTTTAGTATACATGGACTCATGGGTAGTGGCAAATGGAAATAGACTGAAAGATCAGGAACAAAGAAGTCTGGGTTAATGACATTTGGATGGGGAGATATTCATGGTCATGCTATGTGAACATTTTTATAGTATACATTAATGCCCACCAGAAAACATCCACCAAAGAAGAGACACTCAACATCAATTGGACAGAATTACTCAGCCAGTTGATGTCAGCCAACCTCTGTCATCAGCCACCTCAATATTGGCATGATGGACACATGAACAGAGCAGCCAATGTGGCATAGATGGAGGCTACACATGAGTTTAACAGCATGAGTTCTGACTTGCCAAGATTGATTTATCTATAGTCACTACCAACTCTCCAGCCTGCCAGCAATAGAGACCAATACTGAGTATGCAAATGAGTTCCATTCCTTGAAAATGTCAAGTGGCCATTTAATGGCAATATGATGACATTGCCCCCCCCTTTTTTTTTTATCCTGGGAGGCTTTTACTTGGAATACATAACATATAATTTGTGTTGGTGTGCCCTTCCCACCCGCAGGACTTCAGCCAGGATCACTCTTCATGTGTTTATGTAGTCTTAGAACCAATTACATGGGTCTAATGAGGTGGGGAGGAGGATGCTGCATTCCCAGAATTGAAAGGGGTTCAGATGGGTGGAGAACAGGAGAAGGAGTTGGCAAAGACAAGTTGGGAGATGAAATTGGAGAAGCCATCAAGATGTATGTAAATCATGGAATGGCTTTGTAAGCCAAGTTAGGGAGTCTGGGCCATATGGATGTGGGTAATCAACAAAGGGTTTTAAAAGGCAAGTGATATGATCAGATTTTTCCATGAGCTCCTTATTATCTTGGATTTTACTTACCTTATTTGTTGAGAAGATGAAGAATGTGAAGTTCTGAACTAAATTACAGTCTCAAGCACCAGGCCTCTGTCCTATTTATCATAGGAGAAAGCTGTCTCATTTTTATAATGAGACAATTGCCAAGATTATATTTTTTCAAGTAACAAAAACATACAAATGGGGTAGGGGAGGATCTTTGCCTGCTCCTATTTGTAAAAACTAAGACCAGAATATAGAAATGCTCAAAGAGCATGTTTGAATACATCTCTTTGTAAAACATGACAGAAAGGAGTGATTATTTAAATTGGACAGGACTTTGCATTCCTGGCTCCTTGGTGGCAGTGCCTTTTGTCTGAACTCTTCTTATGAGAATGTCACAAAGGATAAAAAATGAGTCCAATAAGTTTTATTCAATTTCAGAGTCTATTATATATTCTGTTTTACACAAAGCATATAATTTTAAATTTCATAGATAGGCACACCGAACATACACTTGGTAGATATACAGCTGTTTGTATGGGTGAAATTGAAACCCTCCAGGGAGGGTAGATTAATAATTCCTTACTTGTAAGACGCAACAGCCATCTCATATTCCAAACAAAGCCTGGCCAACCAAAAGTGATTCATGGTCATTTATAAAAACTGATTACCAATCACCAGATCTTAAAGCCATGGCAACCTTTATTTTTCAATCTTATAAACAATAAAGCTCCCTTTTGTTAAACTCATGAGGGAACTCTTTCCCACGGAGGAGTTAGTAAATGCAAAAGCTAATTTTCCACGTCTGACAGCAGGTATGAAAGCTGATGAATACATATATGATAAATACATATTTCAGTAGGAAGAAAATATTACTGTGTATATATTTATATAGTTTTCTTTCACTGAGCTGTTGATCCAATGGGGAGAAAAGTCCAGAACTGACTCCTTTTAGTGCTCCAAAGGCACATTTTTTTTTTCTGACAGGACAGTATAAAATATTCAGGTCATTAATCCTTAAAAAAATCTATATTTAGCTTAAGTCATTCTTCTGAACAAAATATTAAAATAAAAGTTTCTGTATATAATAGTGGGAAACTAGAGACTGTAATAATTCCTGATTTGTAGCTTAATCTCAATGCTTGATAAAGGTATTAAATCATTCATCAATTTTTGATCATCTACGAGTTCCAAGGTACCAGGTAGAACGGGCATGAGTCTTGTGATTAATGGCTCCTGTTGGGGCCCCTTTTCTCTGTTTCAGTGGTTGAGTGGCAGACCAAGTAGATAAGAGAAAGCAACAAGGTCATTTCTTTGCTTAGCTTTCACTTGTTCTGTCATGTCTGGTGTGTGTACCAGTGAGACAGTAACTTCTCCAAGGTCAGTTTGAAAGCCTAGAAATACGTTCACCCATCATGTAGTCAACAGTACTGGCAAAGGCATGTGAAATCCAACAGTCAGTTAAGGGATAAGCAGAAGGTGGAAAGATGGATGAGCATAGGCCTTTACTTTCCATTATGTACACAATTGGTCTTATGCTTGGAAGAGTTCCTTAAAACATTGTAGAGTGAGCCAAAGAAGTTTAAGAAACAATTAGTTCAAAATTACATGATATTTTGGACCATGTTTGAGGGTGATATGGACAGAGCTGAACAACAGTTGAATCTTATTGACCTGTTGAGGTCTGTTGGTATCTTTGGTCCCCATGTGATGAGTAAGTAATTGTGGATTAGGCCATTTGGATTCTGCTGCTCAAACTCTTGAGCCCTGCATTGGAGTACTGGCCCTGAACTTAGGCCTTCCAGAATCTTATGAGTTTCATGACCAGAACTTCATTAAAGGAGTTAACTGCAGGTCCAGTGTCTGTGGTCTCTCGCTTTGTTATATTTCTTCCTTATTCTTTGTCCAGCCTCTTCCCATTGAAGTGATCCTGCTCCTGGGCTTGAGCCTTCTTTACTTCTGTAATAGGATTTGACTGACTCTTATTGGAAATCTTGACTGGTAGTGTCATTAATGGTACATTGACTACCTTAATCAAAACTGGCTCCTGCCTTCTTATCTGCTTGGTTGAGCATTTTCTGGTTAAACTTGAAAAGAGGTTTAGTTGTGGGGGCAAAGGTAGTTCAAAAACTTTAGTCTGGCCATAAGAACAATCTTTAGTTCTTGTTCTGCATCAAATGTATAATCCCTCCTGGGTCTGTTCTAAGCAGTGTAAAGAGATAATTTCAAGTTTTTCAATGGCATTTTTAATAGTTGCCTTCTGGAATTCAGCTTTCAAGGGATTTTTTGATAAGAGCAATGTAATCATGATGGAATCTCTTATTAAAAGGACTTTCCTTTTCCAAAGCTTGAAAAAAGTCTGTTTCTCTCTTCTAAAATTATCAGGCTGTCTATCAATAATTGAAGGTGAGATCGAAACTATGACCTTGGCAGGTAGTACAGAAGATTTGCTAAAGTTGTTCAATAGTGTGAGCTATTTTTTTAGATTATGTGTTTTTGAGCTATATTAAAAGTAAACTTCTTTTCTCAGTCTTCAGGATCCTGGGAGCAGGTTCATTTATTCAACAAACATTTCACTTATTCAACAAACAGTACTACTTTGATAGTAGAGGAAGGGAGCAAATTGAAGAAGTTTCCAGCTGATCTTTCATACTGACTGTCTTTACCCTAGAGGGCTCTGCCCTTGGGCTAGTTACCATAATTTCACAATTCCAAGTTTAGCCCCTGAGAAATGATGCACAGGCTTTCTGCATATAGACCTTCATCTGAATCACCTAAGGAGTGTACTAAAATGCAGATTCCAGATTCCAAGCCAGATATATAGTCAGTAACTAAATGAAAGAACTTGGCAGTTTGTGTTTTAGCAAGTTCCCTAAATGATTCTTAATGAAAGCTGCATCAGAAATTGTGGCCAGAATAACCTTGGAAAATGTATTTAACCTCCCAGTGTCTCTATTTCTTTATCTGTAAAATGGGAGATAACACTAGTGTCTACCTCATGGGGTAGTTTCATGGATTGTATGCATTAATATATATAGTTAGTGTATGTTAAATGCTTAGACTAATGTTTAGGAAGTGCTGTGTAGCTGTTTTTTTTAATTATTACTATTTAGTACTAATAGTGGTAGTTTGCTAGTAGCAGGAGACTCAGCCTATAAGCATTTCCTTATGAACTCTCAGCTGAGCCTGGTTTCAGGGATTGGTATGGCATCACTATGTAAGGTCTCCTGGTTTGTGCTTTACTGGGTTAGGATGAGCAGGGGTCACATTATGAGGCTAGGAGGCTGAGAGAACACAAAGCTGTAGAAGGAATGTGGTGCTTGAGACCAGCTTCAGTTTGAGTCTTTCAGTTTAGTCTTTTGAGCCTAACCCTCATAAGAGTTGGTATAATTAATACCAAACGGATTTTTAAAAATTACATCCAGTTCCTTCAGCCTATGGCACCTGGAAGCACAACACTCCTGACTAACTCTGAGATATCATTTCAGGCCCTCTGTTTCCCCTTCTACAAAGCTGTAGAAGGAATGTGGTGCTTGAGACCAGCTTCAGACCATGTGACCTAAAGTAGGGGCCTAGTTCCCTCCTCTGTTAAATGGAAGAAAATTAACATCTACTCTGTTCATCTTTGAAGGCTCGCCTTTTGAAAGAGGTTAATAAATAGGAACTTTCCTGTTTACTGGATTTTGGTATTGTGTTCTCCAACCAAAAAGAGAGGAGAGAGACCATGCTGAGTGACTCCAAAATGAGCTGGTACCTCTTGGCCGTCACCTTCCTCAAGTTTACATAATGGGAAGTGCAGGAAAGAATTAGGAGGGAATGGAGAGTGAAGAGTTCTTTGGAGAAAGAATTAGTGTGCTGTCCATGTCCTTCTCCCCTCCCTTCTCTTCCTGTCAGTCAATTGGGTAGGGCTTCAGAGAGTGATCCAGAAAGGTTTCTCTGTGTCTCCTGAACTTTGGGAGAGAAGAGTGCTGGAATATGACTAACCCCGAGAAAGCCTGAGAGAGAGGCTGGCTAGAGTCCCTGTGGTGTCAGAGCAGAGACAGGGCCACTGTGGAGCAAGCTGCCATTCCACCACAGAGGGACAATGGGCTTGTTTCCTGTGGGACAGAGGAGCCCATGAGTCATTTTGCCAAAGAACCCTTGTCATGAGGGCATCTTGCTGGAATGTGAGATGAGCTCTGCAGAAAAAGCCCGAGTGCACTATTAGCTATAGGAGCTGTAGAAGATCATGAGGAGACTAGCTCGGGATGGCACCAGGGAACTGCATTCAGAGCATGCAAGGGAGGGGAACCTCTAGACATCAGCAAAAGCACTTGAGTGAGAAAGTATCAATTCAACATTTGGACATCTGCCATACCCAGGGATACTAACACCAGACTGCACCTTTGCCTGGCAAGAGATACCTTTTGTGGTCCTTCTTATCACTTCCCTCTAGCCTTTTCCTCACTCTAATAAGTCTGGGAATGGTCATTTGGTTGCAGGGGAGGTGATGCAAAGCCAAATCCGAATTGTCCATGCTCCTCCAGCTCCCTGATGTAGGTTTTTTGGCCTGGTAACAGACCCGAGCTTGTGGACGGGAGAAACTTGACATTCACTAAGGATTTAAAAGTTTAATATTGGACTGGACTGTGGCTTTAAAAATTTGGAAGTGATCAGTAAAGCTACAGAAACTCTCAGATTTTATGCAATGACAGAGAAGATTGATTTTTCAGGTTAGGGTTAAAGGGACAGTAGTGAGAATAAAGTTCCATTTGGCTGGCATGCTGACAAGTCCAGCTGGTTCACAAAACCAGTTATCTTGGTAATGTTGTGAGAGTCAAATGAGCTGGGTGGGGCTCCTAGGTGGCTCAGTTGGTAGGCGTCCGACTTTGGCTCAGGTCATGATCTCATGGCTCATGAGTTTGAACCCCACATCAGACTCTGCTGTTAGCTCAGAGCCGAGAGCCTGCTTCGGATCCTCTGTCTCTGCCTCTCTTGTCACTCCCCTGCTCTTTCTTTCTCTCTCCCTCAATAAATAAATAAACATTTAAAAAAAAAGTCAAATGTGAGCTAATAGGTAGGAAAGTGCTCTGAATATTATAAAGTGTACATATTTTGAAATACTGTTTGTATATATGCATATAAATATAATTGGAAAAAAACCCAGAAAACACCTACTTGTTGTAAAGCAGACCCCATGCTAGATGTTTAGAGGATATATGAATGAGTATGCCATTGTCCCTGCCTATAGGGAGCTTATTGCTTCTAAAGAGTGAGTTACATACCATACATTTTCCTTACCCTGCTTTCTGCAATGCAAAGGTGAATGTGATCAAATTGGAGAATAAATCACAGCAGCTAATTCTCTATAAAGTGATTCAAACTAAACAAAAGGATAGTTTATCTTCTTGCAGCCTGTCTCTGAGCTCCTCAGGCACAAGCCTCCCATATTTTCAAATGCCTGCCTCTAAGTATTTGCATACTGCCCTGGGTCCCTGTGGCTGCTGGATGCTTGCTCCATTGTCTATTCCTTCTGCATTTTCCACAGTGGTCTCTTCGTAGCCCACTGCTAAGTTACTTCTTTAACCTCAAGGGGGAGAATTCCCTTCCTTGTGCCACTCGAATGTGGAACAGGAAAGGAAGAAGAGTTGGTATAATTCATACCAAACGGATTTTTAAAAATTACATCCAGTTCCTTCAGCCTATGGCACCTGGAAGCACAACACTCCTGACTAACTGTGAGATATCATTTCAGGCCCTCTTGAATGGTGCCATCTTTGTAGATAGTGCTGCAGCTGGTGCATAATAGGAACTTAATAAATACCTACAGGAAAGTATGTTTCACTTATTGTGTATTTTTTATTTCTTCTGTGTAGGAGCAATGAAGCTAATCTTAGGTCTTTCCTAATTAGGCTACAGGTAGCTTCTTGCTTGTTTTTAAAAATTGTGTTTGGTTTGATCAAGGTATCTAGAATATTGATCTATAGCTATAGTTTCAAGCCACAGGATAGCAGTGCTAATGTGACAATATCTAAAAGGAGAATATTGGCTGCACTGGGAAAAAAAAAGTTTTATCCAAGTCTCTAAACTGTGAGGAAACAATTCAGTCTAGTAACTTGAAGAAACAAGACAAAACACAACAACATCAAAACCCCCAAAAAACAAACATACAAACAAACCAAAAAAACATGGTTTGTGTTCTTCAAGGGAAGATCATCTCTCTACTGAGCTAAGTTCAACTTCACCACTGTGTGTGGTTGGCCTCCTGCTGTAGGGCAGGGCCGCTCTGGTCCAGAGGCACAACTCCCTGTGTTGGGAGTAACCCTACTCTGACCCATACAAATTGTCCATTGTATCTTTTGGACAACTTTACTACCTCTTATAAAATGCAAATGAGGTGTTCCTTCGACTAGTCTCTGGGATTGGGGTGCCTGGGATGCCTGGGTGAAGAAAGAAAAGAGCACCAAGAAGTGACAACTAAAGCCAGTTTGCACAAGAGAGACAAGAACCATCAAACATAAAAACCCAAACAGAGCAGCAGTTTGGGGCTATTTATTGCATAAACAGTTTGAAACCTTTTCGTCTTCCTCCTATATCAAGATCATATTTAAAAATATATTAATATACATAATTGTATAAAGTACAACTTGGTGAACATAAATCATTAAAGAAAGGTTGGATTATTTTAGAGATGGGAGTAAGTGTCATGCATTGTGGAAAGTTTTCCATTCAAAATAGTTACAAAACGTAGGTGCAATTTTACCTTATGATGGTAAACTTATCTGCAATGCCTGTATCAGGCAGGTAGAGACACAGTACCTGTCCATAAAGTTCTTGCAGTTTGCAGTGGGTTACTCCACTGAGATTCGTTTGCATATCACAGAAGGTGGGTATTGATGGTATCTCTGTGAACCTTGAGGGCCTTTTAGTAACTCTTGCCTTGCTTATCACTTAAAGGATATACTGCTGTGCTGACTAGACCATTCTGTCACAAGGTAGAGCTCATGACTCTGATCCTCATAACTGTAAAAATGAAGTCCACCCTGGGATTCAAGGAAAGGTATCAGCATTATCCCCAGCCTAGTTAAAAAGGTTACATCACAGGGCACTGTCTTCCAGGTTCCATATACTTTCATGAAGCTCCAAGAAGAATCTTTACGTCACTGGAGGCAGCATGTGATGTAGAGAGAGAGCCCACCTTGTAGGGATGGCCTGTTTATCAGTCATGTCTCTAAAACTACAGGCTTTGGGTGAGAGGTTGCCTTTTGAGATCTCAGTTTCCAAATCTGAAAAACATGAAGGCTGAACTCACACCCTCAAAACTTCTTCCTGGGTTGACTTTCTGATCAGGCCATTTCTTTTTGCTCTGCTGCTATAGTCCATAGCAGGATCTGCTTCACTGACATCTGGAATAAGCCCAATGAGGCAGTGAATACATAGCACAAAGTTCTTTATATGGTAATCCTTGCTTGCTGAAGCTCTTCCACACCCAACATCTCCAGCCTTAAAACAGCATTAAAGGCAGTGGCTGCCTAGTTCTGCATCTCTGACTCGGTGGTTCCTAAATTCTGTGCTGTAGACTGGTGAGAATCAAAAGGAGACATTGAAGAGTCATATTCATTCTCACATATTTTTGAACTTGAGTCTACCCTTCATACTGATTTTTGGTTGCTTGGCAGCCCTTTGGCAGATTTCTTTGTCAAGATCCAGTTGACATTTTTGCCATGTCTTTGCATCTGAACAAACCTTTGTGTTCTCCCATAGGTCACTTGCTACCTGAATTAAAAAATTAGAATTCATTAGGGATTTTATTAATTCACAACTATTTCTTCAAAACAAAGAAATTACTGAATGAAAAGTTGTTAACTGCTATTTGTTCAAGCTAAATATTCTGGGGTGTCCTGATGTCTTTCCTCTACCTTGAGCATTTAATATCTCATCAGTAAGTCTATTGATACTTCTCTATAATATTCTTGCTCTCTGTGTCTGCCCCTACCCCGTAATTTGAGACTGTATCATAGCTTATCTTGACTACTGTCATATCCTCCAGTATTGCTGGCATGTATCATCTTTCAACATCCCCAAATTCCATTCATCATACTTGTATATCTATATTTATTAGCTTCATAAATCTAAAACCCTGGTAATAATTTCCCTCTGTTCAAAAACTTCAGTGTTTTTTGCTGGCCCAGATTAAGTCTAGATTAAAGTCCACGTTCTTCGGTTTCACATGCAGTGTCCTCCAACCTTCTTCTCCAGTTCTTCAGCCTCATCCTGATGCATTTCAACACAAAACTAAGCCCCATCTTCACGGGTTTCTTCAGTGAACCACCAGAGAACTTTAATTTCCTTACATTACACAATTATGCACATGCCTTAAACCTCCCACTATGCTGGAAACTCTTTAGGGGTAATATTCCCTATATTCTTCAGTAGTAATCATTCCCAATAGTTGGTCTTCCTCACGGTAGCCAGGTTAAAGTGCAACACAGACTGCTTTTCAGTAAGTGTTTGTGGAACCCATCAGTGAGTGTACCCCCACAAAGCCATTGCCATTTCTACCTTCAGCTCTTCTCTCACATAGTTCTCTGCTGGGGATGCTGTCTTTTGTTCACTTTAATGTTTGCTAATTTTGGTGAGTTCAAGTTAATTTTCATCTAAGATTTCCTATTCATTAGCACACAGCTCTTCATAATCTCTTCTTATCTTATTAATGTTTATAGCATCTGTAATTAATTCCTCCTTTTCTTTCCTAATATTGTTTATTCATATGTTCTCTGACTTTTATCTTGATAAATCTTGCTAGAGGTTTGTTAATTTTATTACTCTTTGCAAAGAACCAACTTTTAGATTTTTTTTATCCTATTGTATGTTGGTTTTATATTTTATTAACTTCTTCCCTTATCTTTATTATTTCCCCCTTCTACTTTCTTTGGGTTTAATTTGCTGTTCTCTCTTTCTTTAACTTTCTAAAACAGATGCTTAGCTCAATAATTTTCGGCCTTTTTTCTTTTTCTAATATAATCATTTGAGGTTATACCTTTTACTATCAGTACTGTGTTAATTGCATTTCACTATACACGAAATTGTTACATAGCATCATTGTTTAGCTGTAGATATTTTCTAACTTATAATGTGATTTCTTTGATGTATGAGTGATTTAGGAGTATGTTTGTAAATTGCCAAGCATGTGAAGTTTTTCCTTGTTATCTTTTAGCTACTATTTCTTACCTAATTGTTTTGTGCTCAAAGACCTTAGTGTGATGCCAAATCCTTTAAAATTTGTTAAGACTTACTTTATGACCCAACATATTGTTAATGTTGGTTGAAAAGTCTTTCTTGTCTCTAATTGTTGGGTGGAATGTTCTATAAATGCCAATTAGATTATACAGTTAATGGTATTATTTTAATCTGCGTTCTTAATAGTTTTTCTTCTGCTAGGGCTAACAGTTACCAAGATAGCTACATTAAAAAAAAAATCTCCCATTAACGTGGTGGTTTGTCTCTTTTTCTCTATAGCTGTAAAATTTTTTGCTTTAAGTATTTTCAGGATATGTTATTATCTACATGCACATTAAGAATGATCACAACTTTCTGATAAATTGAACCTTTTAACATTATGTAATGACCCTATTTTTTCTTTCTCTAGTTATGGTTTTCCCAAGGAGTCAATTTTTTCCTCTCATTCTTTTTGTATCCTATGTCTTAGATGTGTCTCATAAACAACACAGGCCTGAATTTATTTTTATCATCTTCAGTCTTTGTCTTTTGACTATTACAGTTCATGCATCAATATTTATCATAATTACTGATATACACTCCATAATATATTTCTATGTATGCATATAGGTACAATATATTTTGTATTTTGTAATTATAGCATCTTATTTTTCTCTTTTTTCTGAGTTCTATATTTTTTCTCCCTTTTTACTTGTAATTTTGTATTTTCTTATTACTTTTTTTTTTAACAATTCTACACTCTATTTCTCTTCTTGTAGTGATTATTATAGAAATTTTAACACACATCCGTAATTTGAAGCTTAATCAATATTTTGACCTTTATCCTCCACAGTGATTTATAAGTCACTTCATTTATCCCTGTCCTATAGGTGTTTTGTTGTTGCTAACAGCTTTGAGATATAATTTGCGTATCAAACAATTTTCTGACTTAAAGTACACATTTCAATGATTTTTAGTATATTCACGTAGTTGTGCATCACCGATATCTAACTTTAGAACACTTTTCTCACCTCTCTTCAAAAGAAAGAACATACCTATTAGCAGTCACTCCCCATTTTTTTCTCACCCTCCCCGCTTCTGTCAACCACTAGTTTATTGTCTGCCTCTATGGATTTGCTTATTCTGTATACTTCAAATTATACAATATGTTGTCTTTTGTGACTAACTTCTTTCACCTAGCATAATGCTTTTGAGATTCATCTGTGTTATAGTGTGTATCAGTACTTCACTTCTTTTTTATGGCCAAATAATATTCCGTTGTTTCGATAAACCTGATATTTATGTTTACTAGGTTTGGTAAATGCTTTTAAAGTTAAAGTTGGCTGCTGTGATCATTTTAAGTCTAAAAGTTATTTATTCATTTATTCTGTAGTTTGAAGTTGTTTACTTTCCTGACTCTTCATGTGAAATCAAGAAATTAAATGAATTAAAACCAGACTGTTTAGATGTTTGTAGCAGATGGTTCAACCTGGGCGCTATGTTTCTGGACAAATTAACCTTTCAAAGGCTCTCTTTTCTATGCTTTCAGCTCTCTCATCCATCCTTCTCTACCAGATCAAACTCTTTTCACTAGGGAGATTGTTTCTGATCTGCCAGCTTACTGAGATCCTATTTGCCTCAAATTCCTTAAATCCCATTTTTAGGTTCAATTCATATGCCTCCTGACATAGATGAGCTTGTTTTCAGTTATTATTCACTGTGATGGGAAGCTTTTGATGGGCTTGGTTGGTACCTTATCTTTCTGTATGTCTTTAGGAAGGCAGTCTGTCTTACCATAGGGCAGGGCAGAAGGGAGTCATTCAAGAAGTAGCCATACAATAAATAAATGAATAGAGTCAAAGGTTTCTATTTTCTTCCCTGACAATTGACTTCTCTGAGTGAAATTTCATGTCTGAGGCTCCTGATGCCTGGATCAAGTGAGCTGAGATCCAGGTGCCAATACACTGCCCTTGGAACCTTCTCTGGGTCTGACTCCTTGATCTCAGGGATATGGGAGATGGCCAAGGTGCAAGCTCTCATTATTTACAGCCTCTGCAGGGCATGTGAGAGGACACAGAATAAGTAATCTTTCCTTGAGGCTCCACTGATGCCTCAGGCTCCTGAGGGTTGGGAAGCATTTGCTGCAGTTTTGATTTCCCAAGTTCAGAGGAGATTTAGATATGGGTCTGTCTTATGCTCCTATTGTCTTCTGCATGTGAAGTGGCAAAACCAAGGTCCCAATGGAGCATATTCAAAGGGGAGATCAAAAGAGGAATTTGGATCAGATCTGATTAAATCCTAATCTTATTACCACACTGGGAGGAAAGTGCTGACCAGCACCAGTAGTAGGGCACTTCTCATGAAGCTGCTTTTGTGGCTTGGTCTGCTAGGAAGAATACCGTGACCCAGGAGACCTCATGCTGACCTCATAGGCCCTTCTCTGAATGTGTGAGGTTTTAACTCCCAAGTGGAAATGGAGAGCACTGAGGTTGAACAGATGGTGCTATGGCTACCACTACTGCAGGCTAATGAGAAATCAGCATTCCCGGGTAGCAAAGGACTTGGAGGGACCAGACCCAGCAAGCTTCAGGAAGTTTAGAAAGGAATGAAGGAGGCAATGAAGAATCATCACTGTGGAACTTTCAGCTGCTTCATGAAATCAGCACACTGCCTTTATCCTTTCTTCCTGAAATAGCAGTTGGTTCATCAGAGATGTCTGATCCTGACACAGGTTAGAAATGTATATCTCTTTTTAAAAAGATTGAATAAGTGGAGAAAAAATGAAAATAGGGCATTACAGCCTAGCAATAAGAGGGGAGGATTTCACATAAACCAAATCTAATTTATAGTTGGCAGTTGCAAAGGGTTGTGGAGCCTTACACATAATAGAGGCTTAATGGGTATTTGTTGAATTTAATGATTTGAATCATTTGCAGCAAAACAAATTCCACTTTGTCGGAATTGCTCAGATAGGTTTCCTCCTCGCTCCATTTAGCGCAGCAGGCAGGTAAGATTTTCCGTGTGCAGTTGAACCACAGGATTAGGGACCCTGGCCTATTTGTATACTGTGCCCTAAGCTATAGAGGATGTGACAGTGGTACTGGAATACAAAGACCTTGGCCTGAGTCCTGGCTTTCTAATTACCTATCAGGAAAAATGCAGAACTTGTTGGTGAGAAATAACTCATGATGAAACAACACAGTATCTGACACAGAGTAGCCCTCAATAAATGTTTGTCACAAACATGGGTTGTAATTTCTTCTTGGCAAAATTACAAATTGTTGGGCAAAAATTAGTGATTGGCCATGGGGCACCCTGCTAAAATATCCATGCCTTCTAAGGAGATAGTGAAAAAAGCCTAAAAGTCCTATGATGGCATTGGAGATGGATTTGCATTAATTATGGGAAGGTATATATCTGAATCAAGTGGAGCTGGTGATTTTATTATTGGAAGGTCAGATGATATACCTTTAACCTGGAAGTAAGGTTAGGAGAGACACATGATGAGGAAGATGGTGCTGGAAAACTCATAGCAAAACTACTTTCTCAAGGACTAAGAATGGTTTATTTCCTCTGATTAGTGCCTCTTGTTCCATCTGATGAGAGCATACAAACCCCAATTTTATTACATGGTTTAGCCCTTGGATCAGACCAAAGGAGGGGCTTAAAGTTAGGGGAGGGGGTTGTATCAAGGAGAGGAACTTCAGGAACTGGAGTTTTTGATGTTAAATGAAAATGGAAGTGGGGGCTCAGGAGGCAGAATTTTTTTTCCAGGTTCTATAGGTGAGTAATATGTAACAAGGGTTGTAATCCACTATTTCAGGAATACATTTTCCTTTTGGTGAGAGGTAGAATCAAAGCATTTTTCAGTCCAGTATCTACCCTAGAAAGGTAATAATATAAACTGTTTCTTGAAGTACTGTACTTGTTAAAAATACAGATAATAGACCCTCACCCAAGACATGCCAAATCAGAATCTCTGGGAAGGGGAGGGTGTTGGTTCTTGGGAATCTGCATTTTTAGCAAGTTCCCTGGCTGTCTTTTATGCCCACTTAAGTCTGAAAATGAATGTCAGTGGATTGTAACCCTAGCTTACATATTAGAATCACCTGGAGAGCTTTAAAAAAAAAAAAAACTGATGTCTGAACCTCTCTTCCTTGAGATTTTCATTTAATTGGTCAGGCAGAGGTCCCAGGGATCAGCAACTTTAAAAGCTCTCTGATGAATCCAATGTACTGCCAGAAATTAAGAACCACTGAACTAGAGGCTATGTATGTTAGTAAAACAGTGAGCTTAAATGCAAAAGGAAAATTCCCACAGCATCTATGTGGACAAATAATTTATTCCTTTTGCTTATTGATGATGCAGATTTGCAGTCCTGAGATTCTTGAACAAATGAGCCAAATATGGAACAATAGACTATTCTGCAAACGTAAAGCAAACAGATCTTTACTAGCATACCCAAGGATCAAACATAGATGAATTTACTTTAAAAAAGGAACATGACAGCATGTTCTATATTATTAAAATTTTGTTCTGTTAAGTTTTAAGTAATGAAATAAGGCAAGACAAAAGGCAGAACTAGTGACACAGATTAGCAATATTACATTTTATGATGAGATAATCTTTGCCTAATAAAACTTATATATAACTAATACTAGCCAGTTGTTAAGACACAAGAAAAAATTGAAAAAAGCACTACCTTTTCCATACTTTTAACATTACCAGTTAGGAAAAATAATAGAAGGTGATGCCAGTCACATTGGCAATCAAAAGAAATTTTAGGAAATCAGAAGATCTATAAGAAAACCACAAAACATGAATAAGCAACATAAAAGATATCTTGTATAAATGGAGTCACCTTATATCCATAGGAAAATACTGAAGTATAATGATGTCAGTTTTCAAATTAATTTGTGGTTTTATTTTTATTTTTATTTATCTTTATTTTCTTAAATGTTTATTTATTATTGAGAGAGCATGAGTATGGGAGGGGCAGAGAGAGGTGGAGACACAGAATCTGAAGCAGGCTCCACGCTCTGAGCTGTCAGCACAGAGCCCGACCTGGGGCTCGAACTCACAAACCAGGAGACCATGACCGGAGCCAAAGTCAGACACCCAACTGACTGAGCCACCCAGGTGCCTCTAATTTGTAGTTTTAGTATAATTCCAAAAAAGTTACAGTATTTGTTTATTTAAAAGAATAGATAGATTATTTTAAAGTCTCCTTAGCAGAATGAGTAAGGAAGATTATTCAATAAAAATTGCAAAGAAAGACACACATATCTTACTGTGCACAAAAATGTACAAAACTGGAAAATCCAGAGATCCTTATTTCATGGAAAAAAAGAGGCATTGTTGAGTAGAAGAAAAAATTTAAAAAAAATGTTAGAATATAAATTCATGATATGATATTGATAATATTTCAGGTCCTAGGGGAAAATTAATTACTCAACAATTAGAATCAGAACGATTGATTACTCTTTGGGAAAATATTAATGTTAAATTTCTTCCTCATATAATATAAAATTAATTCCATTTCAATTAAATGTCCTGTTATAAATAAAAAATATGAGTTCCTCAGTAAAAAATATGTAAGGTCTATGAGCCATTAATAAAAAGAAATATAAATGACTATTAAGAATGTGAAAATATTCAAATTTACCAACAATCTAACAGAAAATAAAAAACTATATTTTTGTTTACTTTGCAAAGAGAAAAATTATGAAGTTGTGATAAATTGGACTCCCTTCTCTACTGCTGAGGTTGTGAATTGGTATAATCATTTTTCCAGGGCATTTTGGAAACATGCATTAAGAGTCTGAAGAATAAGCATCCTTAAAATGTCCAGAACCTTTCAATAAGTAATTCCACTTCTAGGATTTTTTTTCTTTAGGACATAATCAGAGATTTGTATAATGATTATTGTATGAAGATGTTCAGCAGAGCATTGTTTTTATAGTGAAAATTCGAAGCAACGTAAATATCCATAATAGGGGATTGCTTAACTAAATTTTGGCTTAGCTTTATACTGTAGTTCGGTAAAATCTTAACAAACTATCTTTTTGAAGAAAAATGACATGGAGCAAGTACTGTTAATAAAGGACAGAAAAGACCACTAAAGTAGTTTGTGTATTGGCTTCTGGGGAGAAGTTTCCACCCCCATACCCTCTAACAGAATGATTAGTACAATAGTCAAATCTGGGCATTTTTTATTGAGTGATATATTAGAAGGTAGAATAACTTTTTGTAATTTTAAGGTTATGTTCAGTATGGGAGTGACTCTTCTGTTGCTTTTGTCCTGCCAGAAGTATAATAACACTTTTCATTTTTGGCTGACTTTTCTCTCTTCTTAGAAGTGAGGAGAGTTGAGAAAGTGGCCAGCAGGGAGGTGCAGGAGCTACAGTCCTTGGGGCAAGTATCTCCTCCTCTCTTAGTCCTTTCCTCTGGTGCTGCTGGAGGAGGGTGTTGGACCCTTCTTCTTGTAGTACAGCAGTAAGAGGCAAGATCCCAGTTTGAGTTTAGGGGAAACAGAGAGGGTGAGGACTTGGGCCTACGATTAAGGCTGCCTCAGCATAGTAGGAAGAAGCAATCCTCCTCTAGCTTATCAGAGTCATGGATCAGGGCCCGAGACAAAACATCAGCTACAAACATCTTGCTGTACTTTGTTCTCTGAATGTTTTTGTTTCCCTTGGAGACCTTTTATATTGTAGTGGTCTAGGACAGAATTGGGTGATTTTAGGTCTTGACCTGATACCATTTCGATCTCATCAGAATTTCTCTGTCTCTCTGTCTCCATCTTCAGAGACTGATTTTACAAATGCACAGTGTCCAGACCATACATAAAAAATAGAACTCTGACCCACAGCAGCAACCAGCCCAGGAAGACAAACCACAATCTCTGTAGGAATTAACTCAAAATAGTTAACACTACCCTAATTTTTGCCTCTGCATTCAACTTAGAACCAACCAGAGAAGGTCAGCTATGCTTTCCTAACCAATCACATAGGATGCTTTGCTTTTAGTTAGCCTGCCTCCAACTTACTCTGTGCCAACAACCTCCAAAAGGGCACACCCAAGCTGACTGTTGTTACATCCCCTGCCTGCCTCTGAGTTTCTGCAAAATTCAAGTGAAGTGAATTGACTTTCTTGCTCCAGCAAGCTGGGAAGTCTTTGCTCATTCTCATTTGGGTGGTCTCTGTTTCCACACTCTCTCTTTATTTCCCTATATGTGTATGGCTATATACAGAGAAATATATACATGCTACAAATGGGGAAAATATACTTTATCTGTGGAAATGCATATAACTGAGTATGGATTGATTGCTTTTATCTTAGAAAGCCAAATGCACAGGTTGGTCAGGCTGGAATTCAGAGAAGTCCTGGCTTGGCTTTCAGCACAGTTTCAAGAATCCCTAAAATTTTATTTTATTATTTTTTATTTATTTTTATTTTTATTTTTTTTAAATTTTTTTTTAACGTTTATTTATTTTTGAGACAGAGAGAGACAGAGCATGAACGGGGAAGGGGCAGAGAGAGAGGGAGACACAGAATCGGAAGCAGGCTCCAGGCTCTGAGCCATCAGCCTAGGGCCTGACGTGGGGCTCGAACTCACGGACCGCGAGATCGTGACCTGGCTGAAGTCGGACGCTTAACCGACTGAGCCACCCAGGCGCCCCAAGAATCCCTAAAATTTTAGAGAAGAAGAAAGACACAGTGTAGACAGGAATCAGGGAGGGCTCCAAGGATAAGAAGCTGGAGCAAAGGCAAGGTAGAGATAGGAGTCTGTGGTGAGTGTGATTTACCTGTTGGGCAGTGGGATCATGCAAAGGTTTGTTTAATGGATTGACTGGGTATAGTCTGGAAGTATTCTGTGGAGTAGAAAGGGAGAAAGACTGGAGACAGGGAGAGTAGCCAGGAGCTCTTACAATAGTGTAGGAGAAATTCTGAGGTCACCCAGGAAGATGGGATGGAAAGATCAGTGCTTAGAGACATGTTGTGATGGTTCATTTTATGTGTCAACTTGATTGGGCCATGGAGTGCCCCCAATATCTCATCTAACATTATTCTGTATGGGTCTGTGAGGGTGTTTTTATATGATGTTAACATTTAACTCAGTAGAGTGAAGGCCCAAACAGAAAAAAAGCTGAGCCTCCCTGGTAAGAGACAGTTCTCCTGCCTTGAAACTAGGACATTGGCTCTTTCTGGTTCTACAGCCACTTCTAGCCTTTGGACTCAAACCGGGATGTCACCTGTGCAGATTTTTGGACTTGTCAGCCTCCATGATTGCATAAGCCAATTTCTTATAATCTACCCCTGCCCAACACATATACAAGCACATATTCTGTTGGTTCTGTTCCCCTGGAGAACCCTGACTGATACATTATAGGAAAAGCTATCAGACTTTTATTAGACTTAAAAGGCTGAGCTGGTATGATGGATGAAGGAAACAGGAGCTTTTAAGCTAAAATACAGAAATACTGACCGGAAAGCAGAGAAGGCCAAGAATTATATGGGGTGGAGGAAGGAGGAGATTGGCCAGTCCTCTGCCACCAGTGGACCTGCTCTGGATGCTTTCGTTACATTCTTGAATCTATTGGACATTTGCCTTCTTGCTGAGAAGCCATTCAGCAGAGAACATTCATTAAGCAGACTGCATTAATCCTGTTTTTCTAACCCTGGTTCATGTTTACGCATTTGACAGCCAACATTTTTGATATCCAACAAGATATCCAAGAGGAGCTAGGGAGTAGACCTATAAAAGTCCTCAGTAATGTTCATTGAATGGAAAAAAAAAAAGATGTGGAAGTCTAACAAATTACAGATAGGTTGGTTGTTTAAAATCATTATCTCCATCTCTGACACCACAGGTTATCACTTTTCTTAAGGAATGTTATATTTTCATAAAAAAGAAATTTTAGTTTATTTTGCTCTGTATTCATGATCTGAAACAGCCCACTAGTGGGAATGAAGTGGAATGAAGAAGTCTCTCACATACTACTAATGTTTTGCAACTGAAAGCAAGTTGTAATTGTTATGCAAAATTATCCAGATTGCCTGTCTACACTGAACTCAGCAGGTGACCCTTTCACTTTCCAGTTCTCTTTGCTTGTGCATTAACTAGACTCAATGGCGGATAGAAGGACTGCTCAAAAATGTTGGCTGTCAAATGCGTAAACATGAACCAGGGTTAGAAAAACAGGATTAATGCAGTCTGCTTAATGAATGTTCTCTGCTGAATGGCTTCTCAGCAAGAAGGCAAATGTCCAATAGATTCAAGAATGTAACGAAAGCATCCAGAGCAGGTCCACTGGTGGCATCTCTCTCTGAGCTGTCTGCTGCCCTGCTTTGCGCTTCAGTCTCTGCACACTGAATCGTTAACCTTTGGCACTGAGTAGGGTTCAACATTTCAGAAGTGTCTTGATTATGAAAAATCTGCCAGCACTAATGGGGAACCTCTGACCCAGGCGCCAGCCCAGCCTTACAGCTTCACAGCTGCTGTGATTTTGATTGAAAAACAGGTCTCTGGTGTCAGGAACAAAGTAACTGGGAATTGGGCCACCTGTAATAGTCACACTTTTATGCAGACCATGGAGATTCTTCTCTTTCTTTTTTTATTTTTTCTTTTGCTGTCAAAAGACTGATTTCCAACATTGTCTGAACAGAAAACTTACAAATCACCATCTTCAACTACTTTTTCACCCATCCATTTCAGTTAGGGACCTACCGCATGCCAGCTCACTGCTGGTGGGGGCGCTCATTAAATAATGGAAGATCATGGGCATGTGTGTGTGCATACACATGCAGTGATGGCAGGTGCTGGAAATCACATTAGCATCACCTGGTCTTCAGAGAAGAGTGAGGTCACTGTGGACTTGCATAGCTGGGAAGACTTATTGGAAAAGATAGCAACGGGCCTAGGCATGGAAGAATGGATAAGATAGGGAGATGAAGAGGACCTTAAAGCTGAGAAAACAGTCTTGTCTGGTGCTTTAAGTCAGAATGACCACTGGAATTCTGGTTTGGAAGTCATCTCTGCATCCTTAGCAATTAGCATATGGCAGACCAAAGAGCAGATTAAATATTAGCTTAGTTATTGAGCCTTGTATAGCAAAGGGGAAGTGGACAGTGTACCCTGGATTTCTCAGAATTCTCCCCTAATAAAAGGACAAATAAAAAGCATGAAGAACTCTTTAGGAGCCCAGCTAACATGTTTCTGTAGTTAAGGTCTTTCTAGCTTGTATTTGTGAAAGGACATGATCATTGTATTTCTCTGTTGAGTAAACCCAAGTTTTTTTTTTTTTTAAGGCCTTAAGAAACTTCAGCCTACTCACTCATAAATCCCTGTATACAGCTTATTTTCTAGTATCTGCAGTGGAGAGAAGCACCGCTTTTAGTTTAGTTAATAAGTAGCTTGTGTAATATGTTAGAAGTTGTTAAATGATATAGAAAATAAAAAACATAAGCAGGTTAAGAAAATAGGTTTACTAAGGTAAGGGATGCAATTTTTTTACTGATATGTTTTATATTTTTATCATGTTATTTTAATCAAGATATTCATATGCCATAAAATGTACCCTTTTATAGTATATTAATCACTACTATCTATCTAATTCCAGAACATTTTCATCATCCCCCTCCCCAAATCCTTGCACGTATGAGCAGTTACTACCCATACTCCCCTTTCTTCCAGCTCCTTGAAATCACTAATGTACATTCTGTATTTCTATGGATTTCCCTATTCTGGACATTTCATATTAATGGAATCATACAGTGTGTTGCGTATTGTATATGACTTCTTGCAATGCTTTAAAGATTTATCAAGATTTCTTTCAAGCTTTTTATGGCTGTATAGTAGTCTAATGTGTTGATGTGCATATGTGACCATATATTTTCAGTTTTCTTGGGTATATACCTAGTAGTGGAATTGCTGGGTCAAATGGCAACTCTGCGTTTAACTTTTTTTATGGAACTGTTGGACTGTTTTATAAAGTAACTGCACAGTCTTCTATTCCCAGCAGCAAAGCACAAGGGTTCCAGTTTCTTCACATTCTCAACAACACTTGTTTATTATTATTTTTTTTTTATTGTAGCCATCCTAGTAGTATCTTATTGTGGTTGTGATTTGCATTTCCCTAAGGACTAGTAATGGTGAGCACTTTTTCATGTGCTTCTCAGCCATTTGTATTTCTTTGGAGAAAGGCCTTTTCAAACCCTTTGCCCATTAAAAAAATAAGTGGTTGTTTTTCTTTTTACTGTGTTTATTTTTACTGTTGAGTTGTAAGAGTTCCTTATATATTTTAGATACTAGACTCTTATCAGGTATAATATGTCTTGCAAATATTTTCTCCCATTCTGCAGAGTGTATTTTTACTTTCATGATAGTGTCTTTTGAAGCACAAACTTTTTTTAAAAATGTTTTTATTTATTTTTGAGACATAGAGCATGAGCAGGGGAGGGGCAGAGAGAGGGAGACACAGAATCCGAAGCAGGCTCCAGGCTCTGCACTGTTAGCATAGAGCCAGACACAGGGCTCAAACTCATGGACTGTGAGATCATGACCTGAGCTGAAGTCGGACGCTTAACCAACTGAGCCATCCAGGTGCCCTTGAAACACAAACTTTTTAATTTTAAGTCCAGTTTTTAAAATATTTTTTCTTTTGCTTCTTGTGCTTTTGGTATTATATCTAAGAAATCATTGTCTAATCCAAGATCATGAAGATTTACACTTTTATGTTTTCTTTAAAGACTTTTATATTTCATAGTTTTAGCTCTATATTTAGGTCTTTGATTAATTTTGAGTTAATTTTTGTACATGTGGGTATCCTGTTGTCCCAGCACATTTGTTTTTCCTTCACCATTTATTTGTCTTGGGATTCCTATTGGAAATCTGTTGACAGTAGTTATGTGGGTTTATTTCTAGACTTTCAGTTCTGTTCCATTGATCTATGTCTGTCCCTGTGCCAGTAGTACACTGTTTTGATTACAATAGCTTTGTAATAAATTTTAAAATTGGGAAGTGTTCTTTTTTCCTAGATTATTTTGACTATTCTGGGTTCCTTGTATATCTATATGAATTTTAGGATCAGATTGCTAATTTCTACAAAAAAGCTTGGATTTTGATAGGGATTGAATTGAATCTCTACATCAATCTGGGGATTATTGCCATACTTAACAATACTGTCTTCTGTTCCATGAACATAGGATATTTTTCCATTTTGGTCTCCTTTAATTTTTCACAATGACATCTTTTAGTATAACTCTTATATTTCTTTTAAATTTAAATATAGTGCTAAATATTTTATTCTTGTTTATGCTACCATAATTGAAATTGTTTTCTTAATTTCAGTTCTGGATCATTCATTGTTAGTGTTTAGAAATAAAATTAATCTTTTGTAGCCCAAGAAGATCTTTTGTGGGTTGTTTAGGATTTTATTTTTTTCCTTACAATTTTTATTATTGAAATATAGCTGACATACAATGTTATATTAGTTTCATGCATACAACATAGTGATTCAACAATTCTATGCATTATTCATTCGATATTCACCATAATAAGTATAATTACCATCTGTCACCATGCAATGTCATTATAGTATTATCAACTATATTCCCTATGCTGTACTTTTCATCTTACTTATTTTATAAATAGAAGTTTGCAACTCTTAAATTCTTTCACATATTTTACTCATCTCCCCTCTCCAACCACCTCCACTCTGACAACTATCAGTTCTCTGTATTTATGAGTCTGTTTTTTTTTATTTGTTCATTTCATTTTTAGTTTCCACATATCCACATATAAGTGAAAGCATATATTTGTATTTCTCTATATGATTTATTTCACTTAGCATAAAACCCTCTAAATCCATCCATGTTGTCACAAATGGCAGGATCTCATCCTTTTTTATGGTTGAGTAATATTCCGTTGTGTGTGTGTGTGTGTGTGTGTGTGTGTGTGTGTGTACACACATATACACCCCACATCTTCTTATACATTAATTTATTGACTGACTCTTAGGTAGAAGATTGTGTCACCTGCAAATAGAGATAATTTTACTTTTTATTTTTCAATATAGATGCCTTTTATTTTTTTTCTTGCCTTGTTTACCTGGCTAGAGTATCCAGTGAAGTTTTGAATAAAAGTGGTTAGATTGGACGTCCTTGTTTTATTTCTGATCTCTAAGGGAGATCAGAGACATGTGATTTTAAGTTAAATAGACTTCAGTAAAGAAGTGGAATTTGAAGAAAAAAATTGAAAAAAAAATTAAGAAGCCACATTGACAGCTGTCTCAGAAAATTAAGGAGCAACATAGGCAGCTAACTGTGGAGGAAGTATTCCAGGTAGAGGAAACAACTAATAGGAGTGTGTCTGGAATGGAGTAAGTGAGGGATACAGCAGAGAGAAAAAGGTCAAAGAGGTGGTGAATGAGGGGCCAAAGTGAATTAAGCTTTGGAAACTAAGGTTTAGTGAAAGAGTAAAATGGGAATCCATTAAGGGATTTTAAGCAGAGGAATGGCATGATCCATGTTACCTTTCAAAAGAATCACCTTGGTTGTACCAATTCACATTTCTATCAACAGTGTAGGAGGATTCCTTTTTCTCCACATTCTTGTCAACACTTGTTATTTCTTGTCTTTTTTTTTTTAATTTTTTTTCAACGTTTATTTATTTTTGGGACAGAGAGAGACAGAGCATGAACGGGGGAGGGGCAGAGAGAGAGGGAGACACAGAATCGGAAACTGGCTCCAGGCTCTGAGCCATCAGCCCAGAGCCTGACGCGGGGCTCGAACTCCCGGACCGCGAGATCGTGACCTGGCTGAGGTCGGACGCTTAACCGACTGCGCCACCCAGGCGCCCCTCTTGTCTTTTTGATTTTAGCCATTCTGACAGTTATAAGGTGATATAGTTCATGGTAGTTTTGATTTGCATTTCCCTGATGATTAGTGATGTTGAGCGTCTTTTCATGTGTCTATTGTCCATCTCTATGTCTTCTTTGGTAAAATGTCTATCAGGTCCTTTGCCCATTTTTTAATCATATTGTTTGAGTTGTATAAGTCTTTTATGTATTTTGGATATTAATCTCTTATCAGTTGTATCATTTGCAAATATCTTCTCCGATTCATTAAGTTTCTGTTTTGTTTTATTGATAATTTCCTTTGCTGTGTGAAAGCTTTTTATTTTGATGTATTCCCAATAGTTGACTTTTGCTTCTGCCTCCCTTACCTTAGGAGACGTATCTAGAAAAGTGTTGTTACAGCCACTGTGGAAAACAGTATGGAGATTGCTCAAAAAATTAAAAATAGAAATACTATATGATCCAGTAATCCACTACTATATATTTACCCAAAGAAAATGAAAACATGAATTTGAAAAGATATATGCATATCTATATTTATTGCAGCATTATTTAAAATAGACAAGATAGGGGCGCTTGGGTGGCGCAGTCGGTTAAGTGTCCGACTTCAGCCAGGTCACGATCTCGCGGTCCGTGAGTTCGAGCCCCGCGTCAGGCTCTGGGCTGATGGCTCGGAGCCTGGAGCCTGTTTCTGATTCTGTGTCTCCCTCTCTCTCTACCCCTCCCCCGTTCATGCTCTGTCTCTCTCTGTCCCAAAAATAAAAATAAACGTTGAAAAAAATTTTTTAAAAAATAAAATAGACAAGATATGGAAGCATCTAAATGTCCATTGATAGACTAATGGGTAAGGAAGATGTGGTATATATATGCAATGCAACATTACACAACCACAACGAAGGATGAGATCATGTCATTTGAGACAGTGTGGATGGACCTACAGGGTATTACGCTAAGTGAAAGAAGTTAGTGTGAGAAAGACAAACAGCATATAAATTCACTCATATATGTAATCTGAAAGAAAACAGATGAATAAATAGCAGAATCAGATGTGTAAATACAGAGAACAAACTGATGGTTGCCAGAGGGCAGGGGGTAGGGAATGGCAAAAATGGATGAAAAGGAGTGAGAAATAAAGGATTCCAGTTATGGAATGAATAAGTTACAGGAACAAAAAGCACAGCATAATGTATATAGTTAGTGATATTGTAATTGATGTATGGTGATAGATGGTAGTAGCTACACTTGTGGTGAATATAGAATAATGTAAAGCTTGTCAATAACTGCTATACACCTGTAACCAATGTAACATTGTGTATAATCTATACTCAAAACAACAAAAAAAGAATCACTTTGGTTGCTTTTTGAAGAATAGAGAACAAAGGATCAAGGTAGGAAGGAGAGAAACCAGTTGGGAGGTGAGTGTGAAAACCCAGGCAAGAGATGATGATGGCTTGGATGAGTTGGTAGCAGTGAATTTATTAAGAAATGGTCAGATTCTAGATATATTTTGCAGCCAACGCTACATGTACAATTTAAATTGAGAAAAAGTGAAGTCACAATGACTCCAGTGTTTTTAGACCTGGAAAACTATAAGGGTCAACTGAAATGGAGAAGATCACAGTTGGAGCAAGATGGGGGAAAGGGAGGTCAATGTTCAGTTCCTGACATGTGAGATGCTGAGATGTCTATTAGATATCTAAGTATAGTTATTGAGTAGATGGTTTAATATAGGAGTCTGAAGATCAGGAGAGCTGTTTAGGCTCAAGATACAAATTTGGGAGTCATCGATATTAGGAATCTATTTGAAGCCACAGACTAATGAGATCACCAAGGGAGTGATTATATATAGAGAGAAAATGGAGGGACAAAGGAATGAACCCTAGGGCACATAGGCATTAAGAACTTATGACTCCAGGGAAAATGGAGAAACTAGCAAAGTAGGCTAACAGGGTAAATTCATTGAAGTAGGAGATAAGAGTATTTGGTGTCCTGGAAGCTAAACAGATGGTGGAGTGTCAATTCATTTAATACTTTACATTTTTTGAAGAACACTGTTAGCGTCTTCATTTTCTGTGATAGATAACATCCTGATGGCCTTCCTGTCAGGTGAAAATCTCCTGATTTCAGATTTTGGGGGCATGGCTTCCCTCAATTATGTAATGGTGGAGGACAAGGCTTGGAGAAGTTAGCAGGGAGATGGTGGCAGGAGAACTGACAGTTTTCATACATCTCCTTCAACTGTGGTTGCATTTGCTGGAGGTTTGCCTTGCTCTCCATAGTTGTTTTGAGCTGCTAATCAAGTATGCCAGATTTTCAGCTTCTGGTTTGCAAACTCAGATCCTGTCAGTTTTATCCCATTGGAGCAAGAGTTAATTAAAGCAAGATTAAAACGTTAATAATTTTGGGGGCAATATGGTGAAAGCTTGGAATCTCTGGAGATTGAGTTAGAAAGTTTTTCATAGAAACTGAAAGTAGAAAGCAATGAAAAACTCCATCTAAATTGTCAAGCAAGTCTAATTTCAGAACTGAATATTTTGTTTTGAGAACAATTATGATCTTTCTCATTTAAAAGAAATTTATTATATTCTGTAATTCAGTAAGTATGCAGGCCATTAAAATTGTGAACATAGGCACAAATATGGCCCAGAATTTTTCAGAAGAAATGTAAATTACATCTCAGAGTTGTTTTTTCACAGATTGTGCTGTGGATAAAATGGATAATCCATACCTCTAGTCATAACAGGTGCCATTCCTGGCCCCTTGCAAGGGATCAAAATGTATTCATGAAGTAAAAGCATAAAAAGGCAATCTTGAGTTTATGTGGTATATTTCCTTGACTTCCTGCATAATCTTAGTGAAATCACTTCAAGATCTTCCTTTTGAGATTGCATAAGAAGTGGAATCTGCTGCTTTGCCTGGAAGAGTCTCTAATCATGCTCTGGAGGTCAGCATCAGTTGTAATTCTTGATTTCCTTGATGTATTTTAGGTACTGTACATGGATCTGAAGGGAGCAAGGACTTTATTCCAGCCCTCACTAAAAACCATAAGGATTGAATTCCTAGGGAATCTACAATCCAGCCCTGGTATTAACTTTCCAACAGTGCAGTGCACTTGGTGTCTGCTCACTACTGTTGTGTCCTACACGGAAGCTAAGATCATACAACATGACTAGCCAACATGTCACTGCTCTCTGGAGCTTTGTGGCTTAGAATATACTGTTTAAAGTAATGAGAAAAAGGGACTGGTCTAAAATAGCTTTTTTATGCTTAAGTGGCCAAATACATTCTCTGTAGTAGCAGCAGATGTTTGGAGGTTTGAAAGCACTCCTCCCTTACAGAGCTGTCTCTCTGCATTAGATCTGATGGTTTGGACAATGGTTGTTGTGGACTAATTTCCTGCAAGCATTCCTGACTGGGTGATGCACACTTCTGATTTGTAGCTGTGGTTCCTCTGACTGACAAATATATGGTCCCATGCACCGAGAGTTCTGAGCTACTTTAGGGAAGGAATTAGATAGGGAGAAGGTGGCAACTAAGCCAGCTGAGAAAAAAAAAATTGACTAAATAAGTTAATACGTGCACAGTGCTTTAGCATAAATCTCAGTTGTCATCATAACCATATGATGATTATTATTATCTGAGGAATTTTAGTAATGGTCCTTCCCTAATTACCAGTTGAATATCTTCCATTTAACTCTCCAGTTAAACACATTCCCTACCCTCTTTGCTCTTTCTCTGTGCTCCTAGAGGGTGGCTTTTGTGAACTCCCTTCAATGGCTCCCATACTCTTTGGTTTTGGGCTGGGTTCAGCCCAAGATGGGGACCTCGGAAGGAGCTCAGCAGGAGGAAGGAAAGTGTGTGCCTAATAGGGTCATCTTGGATTTGGTTGACCTTGAGAGGAAAGGTCACAGCTCCTGTCTGACAGTTCTCTGCATATAGCCTCTTTCTCCAGGTGATGGAACCTGTTCCTTTCTCTTGCTGCTTCAGGGCTAGGGAAGGGAAGACTCATTCTCATTAGCCCCAGTGTACTAGTCCCAGCACCATTCTGTGTGTTTTCCCTATACTCTGCTAGAACTCTTGCACATGGTTCCTTTAGTAATTGCTCCTTTAATTACTCAATTTGAGTGTATCATCTTTTACAGGCTGAGAGCCTCAATAATACGCACTGCTACTTCTTTTTACCACTACCAAGGCAAAACAAAGAAGCCTACACCCCTTTCCCATCCTCCGCTATTTCTGGCCATACTTCATTGACTTCTTTTTCCCTTCAAGATTTCATTATCCTGAAATCACTTGATGGGCAAGTGTGCTTGTTGAATATGTTACCCACCCTTTATTTTCTCCTGAAAGCTCCGTCCAAAAGAAAACACAGGTCTCAGAAACACTCAGCAAGCTGTTTGCAGCTCCTCTTGAACTTCTGCCACTATGCCTCTCTGAGCTCTGGGTGGTATCCATATAGTGACTCCTCTGAATATAGCTTAGATAGCATGTCCTTCACCTGGTGGCATCTGGCCCTGAACTTTGCATTTGAGTGACTAATAGTTGATGCTGGTGAACATACTTAGAGAACTAGATGAGAAGACTTTTAGATTCCAGATAGCTCTGGGGACTTTCAGTAATCTGTGAAGAGAACATTATAGTTAGACAACCCTTGTGTTCACAGGCATAAGGATGTGAAGTTTATGTGTAATTGTCTTGTGTTACCTCCCTTCACCCCCCTTTCCTCTAAACTTTCTAATCTCCCCCATAGTTTTGAATATATAGACTGGGGCTGAATTACATCAGCTTCCAACTTCTTTGTCAGTTAACTTATATATATATATTATATATATAACATATATATAATATATATATGTATATATATATTATATATATAACATATATATAATATATATATATATATAAGTTAACTGACAAAGATGTAACTGACATATATGTATATATTATGTATATAATATATATACACACACATATATACATATGTGTGTGTGTGTGTGTGTGTGTGTATATATATATATATATATATATATATATATATATATATTTTTTTTTTTTTTTTTTTTGCCATAGTGTGAGATTTGAATAGCTAGACTTGCCACTAACATACAGTATCACATTCTCAGTATCTGGGGCCAGAGAATAGCAACCATTAAAAAGAACTAATATTGAGTTATGATTGAGTACTCACTGATAAAGTTGAGAGGTCAAGTTGGGTAATCTAATGAGCTCTCCCAAAACCACACATGTCTTGAGTAGGTTTAAGAAGATACTCCAGATATCTTACAGTTGGTTTGGAATCATTACTATGAAATGTGAAACAAGCTGTCTTGATTATATTCAATGGGAATTTGAATATGCATTGTTTCCTATATCTGAATTGGTCTTGTTCTCTGTCTGCTATGAGGCACAATGTACTTCCCATGGAAACAAAGGCTTAATTAAGGGTGTTTGTCAAAGAGAAAGTTAAGACTCAGGGGAATTATAAATAATCTTCCCAATGCAGATTTTTTTTCTGAAAGAGAATTGAGACCCACCTTCTATATTTCAGGTTTAGTGGAAAGTCTAATCTTCTTCAAGGGATAAAAACCAATCCTTATGTTAAATAGGAATGCCCAAATGCAAATCATTTTTTCAGGGGATTTAGGCACCATTTGATAAATGCATCCTTGGTTGGATCTTCATTACACATGTATTAATACCAATTATGATAGTGAAGCCTTGGGAATATATTACACCAGTAAGGGAAAGGGCTAGCATATATGAATTTTTCTGCCTAACTGAAACTTTTAGGGTCCTTTCTCTGACCTGATCTAGTTTTAGAATTTTTAGTTTGTGAATGTAGTGACAGCAAACATTAACAGCATCTAGGTGTGAATGCCTCAGAGACTTTAGATTGGGCAGGTGTCTATTTTCTGTTTGGACTCCAGCCCCTTATTTATGACAGTGCCCAACCTTTAATCAACCATTTTTGCTAGAACTCTCTATAAGGCTAATGGATTTTAGGAAATGCTCTGCAGAAACTCTCCGGCTCTTGTTATGAGAAGTATTTGATGCTTAAGAGTCACCACTCTTTAAAGCAAATTTCAATAATTTCTCCAATTGTGTTACATAATACTTTTCACACTGAATTTAGCTGTCCACATTCTGTCTGCTCCTGAAAGCTCCGAATATGTTTATCAATTTAGTTTTAACACCAAAAGATGTTTAGTCAATTGAAACATGAGGATCTCACTAAATTTCTCCTTTCATTGACATTCATAGCATGTTAAATAAAATTTGCATTTAGTACAGATCTCTGTTATGTTACACTTTATACCTACATGCAGAAAGAATTCCCTATCTATCCCCGTTCAGTGTTTCAGTCTTAAAACCAATTCTTGATCCCTGACAAACAATTCTTTCAAACCCAGGGTTAATCCATTTTCAGTGGCCTTTGATGTGAACAGTTCTAAGTGGCTTAAAAAATGTATTTCCAGTCATTCCCTTTTAGTCACCTCAGGTCAGGGTAATTTTCCTTGGAGCACTGGTTTCCAGTGAGGGTACTGAGGACCCCAGAAAGACATGGAAACTTTAGCAAGGAGTCTGTAAATCCATATACCCTTCTGGTATTTTCCATAGATAGAAAAAAAATTTCTCTTGCACATCCACTTATATGATTTTTAAAATGAATGTTGATAAGTTTGTGATTACTAAAATACAGATGATTTTAAAAGAACTGTGTAATTCATAGGATTTGTTTAAATAGGATGCATACAACAGTGAATATTAAAACTCAGAGGAAGTCTTTACATTTTGGGCACTTTAAAGGAGCCTATTCCCCCCAAAAAGGTGGCATCTCTGCCTTGGAATGGCAAATTGTTTTTATTTGAAAGTCTATTCTCCATTTGCAGTTGCACCAAAACCAATAAGATAACTAGGAATAAATCTAACTGAAGAGGTAAAGTATCTATACTATATGAAAACCATAGAACACTTATGAAAGAAATTGGAGAGGACACAAACAAATGGAAAAGCATTCCATGCTCATAGATTGGAAGAACAAACATTGTTAAAATGTCTATACTTCCAAAACAACATACACATTTGATGTCATCCCTATCAAAATACTACCATAATTTTTCACAGAATAAATTCTAAAATTTGTGTGGAACTACAAAGGATCCTGAATAGCCAAAACAATCTTGAAAAAGAAAAACAGAACTGGAGGCATCATATTTCCAGATTTCAAGCTATATTACAAAGGGGTGGCCATCAAGACAGTATGATAGTGGCACAAAAATACACACTTGATCAATGGAAAAGAATAGAAGACCCAGAAATGGACCCACAACTATATGGTCAACTCATCTTTGACAAAGCAGGAAAGAATATCCAGTGGGAAAAAGACACTTTCTTCAACAAATGGTGTTGGGAAAACTGGACAGTGACATGCAGAAGAATGAATATGGACCACTTTCTTATACCATACAGAAAGGTAAATTCAAAATGGGTGCAAGGCCTAAATTTGAGACAGGAAACCATCAAAATCCTACAGGACAACATAGGCAGAAGCCTCTTTGACCTCTGTTGGAGCAACTGCTTACCAGACACATCACGGAAGACAAGGGAACAAAAACAAACACGAACTATTGGGACTTCATATGATAAAAAGCTTCTGCACAGAGAAGGAAACAATCAGCAAAACTGCAAGACAGCCTACAGAATGGGAGAAGATATTTGCAAAGGACATATCAGATAAAGCATTAGTATCTAAAATCCATAGAACTTATCAAACTCAGCACCAAAAAACAAATAACTCAGTTAAGAAATGAGCAGAAGACATGAATAAACACTTTTCCAAAGAAGACATTCATATGGCTAACATACACACAGAAAGATGTTCAATATCTCTCACCATCAGGGAAATACAAATCAAAACCATGATGAGATACCACCTCACACCTGTCAGAATGGCTAAAATTAACAGCACAAGAAACAACAGGTATTGATGAGGATGCAAGAAAAGGGTTTCCTCTTGAATTGTTGGTGGGAATGCAAATGGAGAAGAGTATGGAGATTACTCAAGAAACTAAAAATAGAACTACCCTGTGATCTAGCAATTGTACTATTAGGTGTTTACTCAAAGGATACAAAAATACAGATTCAAAGAGGTACATGCACCCCAATATTTATAGCAACACTGTCAACAATAACCAAACTATGGAGAGATCCCAAATGTTCTTCAGTGGATACATGGATAAAGAAGATATGTACACATACATACATAAAATGGAATATTACTCAACCATCAAAGAGAATGAAATCTTGCCATTTGCATTGATGTGGACAGAGCTAGAATGTATTCTGCTAGGCAAAATAATCAGAGAAAGACAAATACTATATGATATCATTCATGTGGAATTTAAGAAACAAAACAGATAAACATATGGGTGGGAGGAGAGAAGAGAAGGCAACAAACCACAAGAGACTCTGAAGGATAGAAAACAAACTATGGGTTGACAGAGGGAGGTGGGTGGGAGATGGGCTTGATGAATGATAGGTACTAAGGAGGGCACTTGTGATGAATTATTCTCCTGAAACCAATATTGCACTGTATGCTAACTTACTAAAATGTAAATTAAAAAAGTCTATGCTGGTTTCAGTAGTTGATAACAGATACTGGTTTAGCAGGTGGACTCTATATTGATTATATAGGAATTAGAAGACAACACTCCACTCTACAGCTCTCCAGAATTTTTCCTATAGCGGGTACAGGTCACATGGCAATTCAGCAATATCCTTCCACTATGTGTTCTTTAACACACCCTTTTATTATTTGTTTCCTCCCCAAATCTGGATGAATGCTATTTTCTGTGCATCAAGTTAGGTATTGACTGTATCACCTGTATTTCTTACTTAATAATCAGTCCATCTGTTAGTAGCTTTACCTTGCTCATGGCCATTCACATTGCTCCTGCAGTGGAATAAAATTAATGCTTTTGAAAGTACAGCTTGATTGCAGACTGTGGCCATTTTAATGTACCCATGAGTGTTAATGGTACTCACTGTCGGGATCCAATGAGTAAACGTATGTCTTAGTGTATGGTGAGAGGTGAAGTGCTAAGCAAATGCAATTATTTTTTTATTAATATGGAGGCATAACACTTCCTGAGATGAAAGCATAAAATCTGGCTGATTGGATAGCATATGCAACATGAAGATGTTAATATTCGTAGTGTAGTGGAATAAAAGGAAAAGAGAAGGGAGACTGACGGAGGCTGGGTTTGTCAGAGATGGCTTTAGGCAGTGAATAAAACAATAGATAAGACTTGAAAGATGGGAAAGGATGGTCAAAAAACTCCTTCTATCCTTGGCAGTGCACTTGGAACTTTATATATATTGTGGCACTAATCTTATTTGCTAAGGCGGAAGACTATTACCTCCACTTTACTGATGAGAAAACTGAGCATTAGAAATTAAGTGGCTTTCACTGTTATTCAACATAGTATTGGAAGTCTTAGCCTCTGCAATCAGACAACACAAAGAAATAAAAGGCATCCAAATCAGCCAGGAGGAGGTCAAACTTTCACTCTTCACAGATGACATGATACTCTATATGGAAAACCCTAAAGATTCCACCAAAAAAATGCTAGAATTGATTCATGAATTCAGCAAAGTTGCAGGATATAAAATCAATGCACAGAAATCTGTTGCATTCCTATACACCAACAATGAAGCAACAGAAAGAGAAATCAAGGAATCGATTCCATTTACAGTTGCACCAAAAACCATAAAATACCTAGGAATAAATCTAACCAAAGAGGTGAAAAATCTATAACACTGAAAACTATAGAAAGCTTATGAAAGAAATTGAAGAAGACACAAAAAAATGGAAAAAGCTTCCATGCTCCTGGATAGGAAGAACAAATATTGTTAAAATGTCAATGCTACCCAAAACAATCTACATATTCAATGAATCTCTATCAAAATAACACCAGCATTATTCCCAGTGCTAGAACAAATAATCCTAAAATCTGTATGGAAACAGAAAAGACCCAGAATAGCCAAAACAATCTTAAAAAAGAAAACCAAAGCAGGAGGCATCATAATTCCAGGCTTCAAGCTATACTACAAAGCTGTAATCATCAAGACACTATGGTACTGGCACAAGAACAGACACTCAGATCAATGAAACAGAATAGAGAACCCAGAAATGGACCCACAAACGTATGGCCAACTAAGCTTTGACAAAGCAGGAAAGAATATCCAATGGAATAAAGACAGTCTCTTCAGCAAGTGGGGCTGGGAAAACTGGACAACAACATGCAGAAAAATGAACCTGGACCACTTTCTTACACCATACACAAAAATAAACTCAAAATGGATTAAAGACCTCAATGTAAGACAGGAAGCCATCAAAATCCTTGAGAAGAAAGCAGGCAAAAAACCTCTTTGATCTTGGCGGCAGCAACTTCTTACTTAACACATCTTCAGAGGCAAGGGAAACAAAAGCAAAAATGAACTACTGGCACCTCATTAAAATAAAAAGCTGCACAGCGAAGGAAACAATCAGCAAAACTAAAAGGCAACCGACAGAATGGGAGAAGATATTTGCAAATGACATATCAGATAAAGGGTTAGTATCCAAAATCTATAAAGAACTGATCAAACTCAACACGCAAAAAACAAATAATCCAGTGAAGAAATGGGCAAAAGACATGAATAGACACTTCTCCAAAGAAGACATCCAGATGGCCAGCCGACACATGAAAAAAATGTTCAACATCACTCATCATCAGGGAAATATAAATCAAAACCACAAAGAGATACCACCTCACACCTGTCAGAATGGCTAACATTAACAACTCAGGCAACAACAGATGTTGGTGGGGATGCGGAGAAAGAGGATCTATTTTGCATTGTTGGTGGGAATGCAAGGTGGTGCAGCCCCTCTGGAAAACAATATGGATGTTTCTTAAAAAACTAAAAATAGAACTACCCTATGACCCAGCAATTGCACTACTAGGTTATGTATCCAAGGGATACAGGTGTGCTGTTTCGAAGGGACACATGCACCCCCATGTTTATAGCAGCATTATCTACAATAGCCAAAGTATGGAAAGAGCCCAAATGTCCATCGATGGATGAATGGATAAAGAAGATGTGGTATATATATATACAATGGAGTATTCCTCGGCAATCAGAAAGAATGAAATCTTGCCATTTGCAACTACGTGGATGGAACTTAGGGTATTATGCTAAGTGAAATTAGTCAGAGAAAGACAAAAGTCATATGACTTCATTCATATGAGGACTTTAAGAGACAAAAAAGATGAACATAAGGGAAGGGAAACAAAAATAATATAAAAACAGGGAGGGGGACAAAACAGAAGAGACTCATAAATATGGAGAACAAACTGAGGGTTGCTGGAGGGGTCGTGGGAGGGCGATGGGCTAAATGGGTAAGGGGCACTAAGGAATCTACTCCTGAAATCATTGTTGCACTAGATGCTAAGTTGGATGTAAATTTAAAAAAAATAAAAAAAAAAACTATGTGAAAAATAAAGAAAAAGAAATTAAGTGGCTTGGATTCAAAAGTTACACAGATTAACACAATTGCAGAACCAGGGCTTGAATCCTGACTTCAGTTCATCAGGAAAGTAGAAATTCAGTGTCAACCAGGGAGGTGTAATTTCGAGTTTTTTTTTTCTCTCTGATAGCATATTCTCATTTGAATGTTGTGTCAAAAGAGAACAGCACCATGTTTACCTATTTATAGTTCCATGTGGTCATCATGAGCATGAGATTTTGAAGAAGGCTTCTGTGTCAGCCAAGGTTCAACAACAAGATCAATAGAACCAGAAGTAGATTGATTGATCTATCTATCTATCTGTCATCTACTTATCATTGATCTTTGGATTTATTACAGGGGTTTGTAAGCCAGTCTCCATATCTGATGCTAGATCTTAAGTCCACAGGGCAGGCAGTCAGGAAGGGAGGATCACAAAGAGGCTGGAATCCCATAGACACAAGCTTAAACCCTACAAGCATAACCTAGATTCTCACTAGGATGACCTGAAACCTTGGTCTTTTTGTTGTCTCTGACTTTTGTGACGAGGGTATCCTGCAGAGGTTAGAATCCTTGTGGCGGACCTGAACACACGTATCTGTTCCTGATGCTGCTTCACATGAGAGGTGAATCATCACACAGTAAAAAGTATATGAAAAGTATATGAATATATAAAAATACTGCCCTCTCCCTTCTTTTGAGAATCTCCTAAAGATTCTGGGAAATGTAGTTTCACCTGCTCATGTCAACACATCACAAAACCATAACACCTTTATCTTAAGCAGCATAATTATCATTCTGATAACATGCAACAGCCATAATCTTGTTTTTAATTCCAGTGCAGTTCACATACAGTGTTATATTAGTTTCAGGTGTACAATATAGTGATTCAACAATTACATACATTACGGTGCCCATCACAATGAGTATACTTTTAATCCCCTTCACCTATCGTCCATCCATCTCTCCTCTGGTAACCACCAGTTCTCTATAGTGAAGAGCTGGGTTTTTTTGTCTCTTTTTTTCTTTATTCATTTGTGTTGTTTCTTTTTCTTTTTTTTAAATTTTTAAAAATGTTTTTACTTATTTTTGAGACAGAAACAGAGCATGAGCAGGGGAGGGGCAGAGAGAGGGAGACACAGAATCTGAAGCAGGCTCCCGGCTCTGAGCTGTCAGCACAGAGCCTGATGTGGGGCTCGAACTCACAGACTGTGAGATCATGACCCAAGCTGAAGTTGGGTGCCCAACCAACTGAGCCAGCCAGGTGCCCCATCATTTGTGTTTCTTAAATTGCACATATGAGTGAAATCATAGAGTGTCTTTTTCTGAGTGACTTATTTCACTTAGCATTTTACCCTTTAGATCCATCCATGTTGTTGTAAATGGCAAGATTTTATTCCTTTTTATGGATCAGTTAATATCCCATCATTTTTGTATATACTACTACTTAAGTATCTATTCATCTATTGATGGACACTTGGGTTGCTTCCATAATTTGGCTATTATAAATAATGCTGCAATAAATACTGGGGTGTATATATCTTTTTAAACTAGTGTTTTCATATTCTTTGGGTAAATACCCATTAGTGGAATTGCAGGATCATATGATAATTCTATTTTTTAATATTTTGAGGAACCTCCGTACTGGTTTTCACAGTGGCTGCACCTGTTTGCATTCCCAGAACAGTGCACAAATGTTCTTTTCCTTCACATCCTCATCAATGCTGGTTGGTTTCTTGTGTTTTTGATTTTAGTCCTTCTCACTGGTGTGAGGTGCTATCTCATTATAGTTTTGAATTGCATTTCCCTGATGATAAGTGATGTTGAACATCTTTTCATGTGTCTTTTGGCCACCTTTGGAGAAATGTCTGATTATGTCTTCTACCCATTTTTAATTGGATTATTTGGGGGTTTTGTCATGTTGTAGAAGTTTTTGTTTGGATACTAATCCTATATTGGGTATGTCATTTGCAAATATTTTCTCCCATTTACTAGGTTGTCTTTAAGATTTGTTGATTGTTTCCTCATGTGTGCACAAGGTTTTCATTTTGATGTAGTCCTTATAGTTTATTTTTTGTTTGTATTTCCCTTGACTGAGGAGACATATCTAGAAAAATGTTGCTCTGGCCAATATTATAGAATTTATGGGCTGTGCTCCCTTCAGGTGTCACATTTAGGTCTTTAATGCTTTAATTTTGAGTTTATATTTTTGTGTATGGTATAAGAAAACGGTCCAGTTTCATTCTTTTGCATGTAGCTTTCCAGTTTTCCCAACACTATTTATTAAATTGACTGTCTTTTTCCCACTGCATATTCTTTCCTCCTTTGTCAAAGATTAATTGACCATATCATCGTGGGTTTATTTCTGCACTCTGTATTCTGTTCCATGGATATATGTGTCTATTTTTGTGCCAGTACCATACAATTTGGATTACTACAGCTTTGTAATACATCTTGAAATGTGGGATTGTAATTAATACCTCCAGTTTAGTTCTTCTTTTTCAAGATTCCTTTGAGTATTTGGGGTCTTTTGTGGTTCCAAACAAATTTTAAGATTGTTTGTTCTAGTTCTGTGAAAAATGCTGTTGCTATTTTGATAGAGATTGCATTAAATTTGTAGATTGCTTTGGACAGTATGGACAGTTTATTTTGAGAGACAGAGCACAAGTGGGGGGAGGGGCGGAGAGAGAGGGAGACACAGAATTTGAAGCAGGCTGTCAACACAGAGCCTGATGAGGGGCTTGAACTCATGAACCATGAGATCATGATCTCAGCCGAAGTGGGACACTTAACAGACTGAGCCACCCAGGCCCCAAGGTAGTATGGACATTTTAACAATATTTGTTCTCTCAATCCATGAGCATGGAATTCCTTTCATTTATTTGTATCTTTTGAATATTTTCATCAATATTTAAAATTTTCAGAGTACAGGTCTTTTACCTCTTTGGTTAAGTTTATTCCTAGGTATTTTATTATTTTTGGTCAAGTTGTAAATGGGGTTGTTTTCTTAGTTTCTCTTTCTTCTTCCTCATTATTAGTATATAGAAATGCAACAAATTTCTCTGTATTGATTTTGTATCCTGTGGCATTATTGAAATCATGTATTGGTTCCAGTAGTTTGTTGGTGGAGTCTTCAGGGTTCCTGTGTAAAGTATAATGTTATCTGCAGGCAGTGAAAGTTTAACTTCTTCCTTATGAATTTGTTTTACTTTTATTTATTCATATAGTCTGATTGCTGTGGCTAGGACTTCCAGTACTGTGTTGAATAAAGGTGGTGATAGCAGACATCCTTGTCTTGTTCCTGACTTTAGGAGAAAGGATCCCAGTTGTTCCCCCATTGAGTATGATGTTAACTGTGAGTTTTTCATGTAAGGCTTTTGTTATGTTGAGGTATGTTCCCTCTAAACCTACTTTGTTGAGAGTTTTGTCATGAGTGGATGTTGTACTCTGTCAAATGCTTTTTATCTCTTCTCTTGTCATGTATCATCTTGATTGATTTGAGAATACTGAATCACCCTTGCATCCCAGGAATTAATCCCACTTGATTGTGGTGAAAGATTTTTTAAATGTATTGTTGGATGCAGTTTGCTAATATTTTATTGAGGATATTTGCATCTATATTCATCAGAGATATTGGCCTGCGTTTGTTTCTCTTTCTTTTTGTGGTGTCTCTATCTGGTTTTGGTATCAGGGTAATGTTGGCCTCATAGAATGGATTTGGAAGCTTTCCTTCCTCTTCTAATTTTTTGAATAGTTTGAAATGAATAGGTATCAACTCTTTTTTAACTATTTGGTAGAATTCACCTGTGAAGCCATCTGGTACTAGATTTTGGTTTGTGGGGAGGTTTTTGATTACTGATTCAGTTTCATTCCTGGTAATTGATCAGTTAACATTTTCTATTTCTTTCTGATTCAGTTTTGAAAGGTTATTTGTTTCTTGGAATTTATCCATTTCTTCTAGGTTGTCCATTATTTTGGTATAAATTTTTCCATAATATTCTTTTACAATCCTTTGTATTTCTGTGATGTTTCTTGCTATTTCCCTTTTTCATTTAAGATTTTGTTTGATCTCTCTCTCTTCTAATTACTCTAGCTAACTAAATTAATTAGCTAGATACTAACTAATTAGTATCACTTTTGTTGACCTTTTTAAAGAACCGCCTTCTGGTTCCATGGATATGTTATATCTTTTTTTTTTTTACATTTTATTATTATTTCTGCTCTAATCTTTATTTCTCTCCATCTACTGGTTTTGAGTTTTATTTGTTCTTTTTGTAGTTCTGTTAGGTGTAAGGTTTGGTTGTTTGAGATTTTTTTCATTTGGTGTAGGCCTATAATGCTTTAAACTTCCCTCTTAGAACAGCTTTTGCTGCATCCTAAATATTTTTATTTTCATTTTCATTTGTCTCCATGTATTCTTTCATTTCCTCTACATTTCTTGGTTGACTCATTCATTGTTTAGTATCATGTTATTTAACTTCCATGTATTTATGCTCTTTCCAGATTTTTTCTTGATTTCTCTAGTTTCATAGTGTTGTGGTTGGAAAAGATGCGTTGTATGACTTCAGCCTTTTCTAATTTGTTGAGACTTGTTTTGTGATCTAACATATGATCTGTTCTGGAGAAAGTTCTATGTGTATCTGAAAAGAATGTATGTTCTGCTCTTGTAGGTTGGAATGTTCTAAATATATTTGTTATTTCCATCTGGTTCATTGTGTGATTAAAAGCCATTATTTCCTTGTTAATTTTCTGTGTAGATGATCTGTCCATTAATGTAAATGAGATGTTAAAGTCCTCTACTATTATTGTATTGCTGTTGGTTATTTTATGTTATTACTTGCATGCATGTAGGGTGCATACATATTTACAATTGTTATATCTTGTTGGCTAGTTCCCTTTATGATCATGTACTGTTCTTCTTTGTCTCTTGTTCCAGTCTTTTGTTTAAAGTCTGTTCTGTCCAATATAAGCATTGCTACCATGGCTTTCTTTTCACCTCGATTTGCATGATAAATGCTTTTCCACAACTTCACTTGCAATCTGAATGTGTATTTAGGTCTGAAGTGAGTCTCATATGCAGTATATAGATGGGTCTTGCTTTCTTATCCATTCCATCACCTTATATCTTTTGATAGGGGTGGCTAGTCCATTTATACTCAAAGTAATTACTGATAGGTATGCACTTATTGCCATTTTGTTATTTGATTTGTGGTTGTTTTTGTAGTTCTTCTCTGTTCCTTTCCTCTCTTGCTCTCTTCCCTCATGGTTTGCTGGCTTTTTTTTTTTTTTTTAGTGATAGATTTGGATTCCTTGCTCTTTATATATTTTGCATATCAGATACTGGTTTTTGATTTATGGTTATCATATTAATTGTATATAACATCTTTTGCATATAGTAGTATATATTAAATTGATGGTGGCTTAAGTTTGAATCCATTCTAAAAGCACTACATTTTTATTCCTCTCCTCCAACATGTTTGAGGTACATGGTATCATCCTTTATATCCTTTTATTTTGTGGATCCTTTGACTGATTTATACACACACATGCACACACACACACACACACACACACTTAGTTTTACTGCTTTTGTGTTTCCTACGTTTCTTAGGGTCTTTTCTTTCCACTCAAAAAGTCACAATTAATTTCTTTAGGGCTAGTTTAGTGGTGATGAATTTCTTTAACTTTTCTTTGGGAAACTTTTTATCTCTCCTTCTACTTTGAATGATAGCTTTGCTGGGTAGAGTACTCTTGGTTGCAGTTTTTTTTGTTTTTTTCTCCTTTCAGCACTTTGAGTATATCATGTCACTCATTTCTGGCCTGCAAAGTTCCTGCTGCAAAATCCAATGATAGCCTTAAGAGGTTTCCCTAGTATGTAACTGTTTTGTTTTTAAAATTCTCTCTTTATCATTACTTTTTTGCCACTTAATTACTATGTGTCTTAGTGTAGACTTCCTTGGGATGATTTTGCTGGGTATCTCTGTGCCTCCTGGATCAGGTTTCTCTTTCCTTTCCCATAGTTAGGAAGTTTTCAGCTATTGTTTTTTTTTTTTTTTCAACGTTTATTTATTTTTTTGGGGACAGAGAGAGACAGAGCATGAACGGGGGAGGGGCAGAGAGAGAGGGAGACACAGAATCGGAAACAGGCTCCAGGCTCCGAGCCATCAGCCCAGAGCCTGACGCGGGGCTCGAACTCATGGACCGCAAGATCGTGACCTGGCTGAAGTTGGACGCTTAACCGACTGCGCCACCCAGGCGCCCCAGCTATTATTTCTTTAAATAAAATTTCTGGACCTTTTATTTCCTCTTCTTCTTTGGGAATCCCTATAATGCAAATATTATTACACTTGATGGTGTAGCTGAGTTCTCTAAGTCTCTTCTGATTGTATTACTTTTTTCTCTCTCCTTTTCACTCGATTGCTTTTTATTGCTTTGTCCTCTAGGTTGCTCATCCATTTTTCTGCTTCCTTTGGTCTAGTACTTATTCCTTCTAGTATATTTTAATTTTAGTTATTGAGTTCTTCATCTCTGATTGATTATTTTTTATGTTTCTGTCTCTTTTTTTGAAGGTCTCACTGAGGTCCTTAACTCCATTCTTGAATCCAGTGAGTATCTTTATGACAATTACTTTCAATTTTCTATCATGCATATTACTTACTTCCATTTTGTTTAGTTCTGCTGTTGTGATGCTGCCCTGTTCTTTTATTTTGGGCATATTCCACTGTCTCTTCATTTTGTCTAACTCTTTGTCTGTTTCTATATGTTAGGATCTGACTCAGCTATGTCTCCTCTTAAAGGTAGCAGCCTTATGAGGAAGAGGTCTTTAGTGCCCTACAGTGCAATGTCCCCTGTTCATTTGAACCTGGCGCTTCAGGTGCAGCCCCTATGTGTGTTGAATGTACCCTGCTGTTGTGCTGAGCCACCTTTGCCTCCAGGCATCTGCAATGGCTCTTTTACCTGTTATGGGCAGGGTTTGTTCCCCATGCTTTTATTGTACCAGTGTGGATACTTTGGTCATGAGTTGGATCAGAGCAAGCATTTGCCAGAGTTGCACTGCACTGAACTGCATGGGACTGTCCCTGTGTTGTCCCCTGAGAAATTTTCCTTGGTAGGCATGTCCTGCAGTCAGATTAGATGTGTTGGGGTCACAGAGGAGTTGGTATGTGTAGTTACCTTCCAGTATTGGGGCATGAGTCATTTTGGAGTGGCACTTACTTGTGTTGGGGCTGCTTACACACTGCCATGCTTGTGGTGCTACTTTAGTTGGATTTCTTGAGGCCGGGTAGGAGAGGGAGGACACATGGGCAGAGCACTTAGTGTTCTCCAGATATGTGCTCTAGGTCTGCTGTGGGAGGGGACCTGTACTTGCTGTTTGCAGCTGTGCTAGTTCTTGCAGGTGTCAGTGTATCAGACTGGATAGTGGAGGAGGGAAATGGCACCCACCAACTCTTTTATTCTTAAAGAAACCTTTTAAAGATCCCTGCCCCTTCAGCATATGCTTTGAGATTAGGAAACAAATATCTCTCCTGAATATCCCAGGCATTTTTCAAACTGCTGCTTCTAAGCTGTGTCTTGGCAGGGCTATTTGTTCTGTTGTGTTATGTCTTTAAGGGTGGGGATGACTCATTTTCCTGTTGTCCTCTGCCTCTCCCAGAGCTATATCCATGATTTATAAAGTTCCAGGTATTAAATACTACTGATTGTAAGAAATTGAGTAGTTAAGCCCCTCTGGTTTTCAAAGTCAAATGTTATAGGGATTCATCTTCCCAGTGCAGGCCCCCCATGCTTGGAATGCCTGCTGTGGGGTCTGATCTTCTCCCTTCTCCATGCTCTCAGTGTCCCTCCCTCCTGGGGACAGTTCCAAGGGTCATTTTGGCTCCCGACCCAGTCTTTACCCTTCCTATCTTCTTTGATGTGGCCTCTTTTCTACATTTGGCTGTGGAGAGTCTGTTCTGCCAGTCTTCCTGTTGTCTTCCAGGTTATTTACCCTGACATGGGTGTTGTCTATTGCATCCATGGGAAAAGGTGAGTCCAGGATCCTCCTACTCTGCCATCTTCCCTGGAAGGCACAACAACTCTACTTTTATAGGACTAGTTACACCAGCAAAAAGGCAAGATGGTTTGTTAGGGATCATTCAGTCTAGTCATTGTAGATAATTAATCGTAGTAGTTTCAGGGCAGAAAAAATCAAGAGTCATCATTTTTACAAATGAAGACATTACAACCTATGGACAGACAGTTTTTAATTACTATTCTAACCACAGTAAGAATGAAACAAAAATTACATGACTTGTGCATTTTGATTTGGCTGAGAGGCTAAGTCCCCAGCTCTTGGGCCCATTCCCACTTAGCCCACCAAAAGGGATTAAAATGAATTTCTTTTCACCCTATTCTTCCCTCTATCATCAGCAATATTTCATTTGTATGACTCTTAGGGAGGGCAGAAAAAATCAGTCCAGAACTGCATCCTTTAAGCTAGACTGATAAGCCACTTTTTCTCAAGGTTACAGACTAATCCTCCAGGGTTCCCCCATATCACAAAGAGAGTATAGGCCATCTTTCGCTGGTCCTGGGGATTCCTCAGGTGTGTCACCTGGGCATTTCTGAGGTGTGATGGGCACCTGGGAGTCCACAGGTAAAACCTGCACCCTGTTCTCCAGAGGCTCAGGGGTGGGCATGTGGACTGAGGGGATTTGTCAAAAGGCTGGCCAACTGCCTTCCTATAGGACCTGGGGCCTACCCTGAGGTAGCTTTCAGAATGCCAGCCCACTCAGTCCCAGAGCCACTGAATGGTGATGGCAGTGACCAAGGTTTTGTAAACTTTGTTATTTTTTATCTTCATGTACAAATGTATGTTATGTCTCAGTTTTTGTGTTTTGCATAAAAAGACATTTTAAGACAAAAAATTAAATGAATTTCTTTTCTGATAACTTGAATGCATACTTTTACCTTAGAAACATGGATTTTAAATGCTTGTTTCAAGTCAATTCTTTTCTCAATGATATAGATCATGACTTTTTTTCTGAAGCCTACTATATGAAGCACTAGGTGACTTTAAGTTCAAGTATAAAATTGGGTATCTTAACCCAGGTGTTCCACTACAGCATGTAAGTATCACAGCTAGCAAAAATATAGATAATTAGTGTTAGGTATGATATTGCATAGCAAAATGATGTATGTAATATTAGAATTGTCAGTGAGATGTATAATCCAGATGAAGACATAGGCTAAGCAAATTAAAGCATCTTTGAGGCTCTCATAATGAATTTTCACTGGCTTTTCAAAAAGATTTACACCACTGATTCAATCCACCTACAATTATCTTGGAGAATTCCTGAGCAGGAAACACTATTTCTGGGGCTGAAATGATAGGGATGCTCAAGATGTGATGCTGATTGGCAAGTACCTCAGTGTACTTGGAACAAATAAAACATATCATCAAAACAAGTGCCATTATCAGGAATACTACAAAAGTGCTTTGGGTGCCATAAGTGGGCAGATTCCTTGCAGTTGAGGAGGATAAGAGGAGCTGAGCTGGGCCTTGAAAAATGGGTAAGGTTTTGTCAGATGGAAGTGGGGAAGGGATTCAGGCAGTGTACTGTTTAATTTGACTATGTCTGGTGTAAGACACCAGGTGAATATAGAAGATATGAAAATTTTAAAGGGTACTTAAGTCTTGATTTTTGAATTTATCATTTCATTACAATGATTGGGACTTAAAGTGTTTACAATTAAAGTTAATGAACATTTTATTGCTCATGACAGTTCACAGCAAATTAGACTCTTGCTATCTTCTCAAAGTGGGAGAAGGCCCCAGGCAACCTCTCCCTGAAGCCAGAATGGGGTAACATTAGCTCTGCAGAATACTTTGTGGTGATGAGATTTGGAATAGGGATTCTGAATGGAGAGATATTCTCTTATATGTGTAAAGGCTATTTGGAGGCTGAATGCTAAGAACTACCTGCTGGAGTTAAGGGAACAAAAGGAGGCATGGCCTCCACCTAGGGCAGCTTGGGGATTCTGCAGATGTTGGCTTCACTTGATCTAGCACTGGAGGTGGGCTTGAACTTGCAGAGCCCCTGCCCTTACCTAATGCTCCCTCCTCCCAGCTTCTCCTTCCTGAATCACTGAGGATGAACCCCTTTGTGTGTGTGTGTGTGTGTGTGTGTGTGTGTGTGTGTGTGTGTGTGTGTTGGTGGGAGGAAGTGGATACTGGGTAAAGATATTCAATGTGCTTTTACTGATTTTGTAAGGAAACTTTCACTAATGGATGATGTAATAGAGAGTAGAATTGGGCCCCCTCCCTCTTTCTCTAGAGCAGCATAACAGTTCCTGGTCTGGGCTCCTGTAGCCCTATGTCACAGTCCCAGCTTAGCTATGTTTTCTGAGCTCCCTAATCTTGGCTTTAGTACCCAAATGTATAAAACAAGTCAGCTGGCCTAGAACAAACTTTTTGAATGTGTCTCCTGGACTCCGGTAGACCCTACTCTCAATCTCCAATGGGAACAGCTTAGCTGTTTACATTTCATTTAAGTTTTCATTAAAAAAAATCCACACAAAGTTTAAAAACTACCATCGAATGTGCTCTGACTCTCAAATTTCATGATTACATTCAACACAATCTACTGTAGTTACTCCTAAACCAGCTTCTGCCCCAGCAGGCCAGCTGCTGGACTTCCACAACAGAATATTAACAGGACTCTTTCTGCCATAGACTGGATGTTTGTGTCCCCCTGAATTCATATGTTAAAATATACCCCCACAAGGTGATATTAAGAGGTGGGGCCCTTGGGAAGTAGTGGATTAGTGCTGTTCTAAAAGAGGTCCCAGAGAGCTCCTTCCTCCCTTCTGCCATGTGATATTACAAAGATGGCCATCAATGAGGAAATGGGGCCTTGCCAGACCCAGAGTACACTGACACCATGATCTTGGATTTTATAGCCTGCAGAATTTGTGAGAAATAAATATTTGTTGTTTATAAGCCAACCAGTTGATGGTGTTTTTGCTATATCTGCCTGAACAGGCTGAAACACTTTCCCTCCACACATAGCTCTTCTCATCTTCAATTAACAGATGGATACTGGCATCCTTCCTGGTTGCCCGTCCTGTGTTTGGCCAGGACAAGGGTTACATAGTAAGGGAGGATTGGGGAATGAACTCCTGCCATTCAGAATATATGTAGGATCTACTTCAGCATCAGCACTGGGGGAGGCATAACTGGTGCTAGACTTAACTTTAACCTTGCCTAGCTCATCATTGTCTACACCCCAGACCTAGACCTGGATGCTCACTTCTGCTTCAAACCTACATACACAGCTTCCTGCTTCAGATTTTTGTTTGTGTATACACCACATACTTTCCATTCTCTATAGCATATCTCCCTGCAAAGAATCTGTTACTTACCTTAAACCTGGTTCTTTTTCCTGACTTCCTGGTCAGGATGAACAACTCAGAGCCATCACCTCAAATACATATCCAGTCCCTAAATCCTGATGAGTCTCTTTTTTATTGTTTCTTGCTTCCATTTCTCTTTTGCCTTTGCCACCCCTCCAGTTCAGGCTTTCATCATCTCCTAGCTATCACAAACACATAACAAGTCTTTATGACTGTATTCTTCCTTCAATTCTTAACGGAGAGTGCTTGGGCCACTGTTTCAGAAAAACAAAAACAAACAAAAAACTTCTAGTGTATCAGTACCTGGAGTAAACAATCTGATGGCTCTACATTAAACTAATGGTTTTCATATCAGAATATCTCTCCATCTACCACCCCCCATGGGACCCCATCTGTATTTATGAATAATAATTTTCTTGCTGTCACCTTACTATATAATTCTTCTCCCCAAATCATGATCATTTCTATCACCATACTGTTCAAACTCTTCTCTCTCTGGAACTCATCTCAGCTCATCCTTAGGCCCCATGTAGGCCTTACCCATTTGTGAACTCCCCCCAAACAATTTAAAGATCAAAAGATTTCTTTCTTTCTCAGCACTGTCCCCCTACTATGTCAATTCACTGGACACTGTGAGATTATGGTGTGTGTGTGTGTGTGTGTGTGTGTGTGTGTGTGTGTGTGTGTGGCTATCTTTCTATGACCTTCTAAGTAGGAAGCTCATGGAGGTCAGGAACCTGGAAAGAGTTCTCTTGGGCCTATTTCATCAATAACCAGGCAATGTATGCGCTATACCCAAAAATCTGATCTGTTGGAAAAATATTGAAGGATTTCAAAACCCATGCAGTAACTACGTTGTATGCAAACTCTTATGTTAATTAACCATGATGAATAGTTCTAATTGTATTTTTTTCTATATTTAAATAAGTGAATTTTCTGAAAAAGTTGAGCTATGTAGCCAAATGACCCATTTTGGCACATCCTAGGATTTACTATTTTTAGTTTGTTTTAAATTACAGCAGAGAATTTAAAGATGTAACATTTTTATATGTTTTTACAAAATTCACATTTTGCTCACTGTAATTTATGTTTTCCTTGGTAACTAGTAGAAACATTTTAAGGGTCAGCCTAGAAGTAGCAGAATTAGTGGAAACACCTTTCCTAAACCTTTCTTCCTTGTGTCATTAATCAAAAGAAACACACCTACTAACCCAGCCTGTCAGATTCACTCACAAAAGTTGCAGTTTATCTCCAAACCATTCTTGCCCCCTGAACCTGGTAGCTGATTGGGTAATGAGTAATTACATACCTTCAGTTATTACTCTGACTTAGAATTTTTCAGCTTCTATTTTTTGTCAGTAAATGGAACTAAACTGCATGTGATTTGGCTTGAGTACACAATCAGAATTAATGAAATGTCATATCCATTAAAGCAAACTCAGAAAATTGCATGCAAATATGGATAAGAGGGCTCTTAGTTCTAACTTTAGAGCTACAAGCAAACCGATAGTGGCCATTTCACATAGATCATTCTATACAGTCTTCTTTCCTGCTGTCACTCTTTAAGACTTGGCCTGTCAAAAGAAGAAGAAAGATACCAAGGCTTCCATGAAAAATACCCATAAGGGAATGCCTGAATACTGAGGAAAACTTTAGTTCTTTAACTCAACCATGTGAACCTCTCTTCTCTGTGGGAACTTGCTCTGACACTGACCGTGTTACTTCCCACTGTTGTGGACACTGAGGTCCAAAGTGGGCTGAAAAACACAGGACTACAAGTTGGCAGCAGGACTTGCTAGGTTGTGTTTGTGTAGCCAACACAATCTGTTTCAAATGCTTAACACATTTGCTGCTACACACTTGGAGGATCAAATGTTTACGACTCCTATGCATTGATGTAAACATGGAGCTGGTTTGTAACCTAAGTAATGTTGGGGAGACATCTCAGCAAAAATAAAAGTAAAGTAATGTGTAGCTCCCCCAAGACCCTTTTTAGTTCTCAAATCCTAGGTAATAATCACTTTGAAGATGCCAATAGCCTGCTCAGACTGTTCCTGTTACCTGTAGTTTTTGCTGCCTATTCATGTATCTATATTTGGATAGGTTTATAAATGAATGACAGCCTTTTATTTTTATAGACACAGTGAAAAATTACCCAAACAACTAAATACAGAGAACCATATGTCACCTCACCATTGAGTTGCAGCTCCTGAATTCCTGATTTTGGCTGAATGCTAGAGGTTGGATCATCAATGCTGTGTAGCAGTGACAAATAAGTGCATGCACGATCCAGGAAATCTCTCAAGGACAGTAGTTGGGGCTCTGCTTTTGCTGATGTGTATATTTCTGTTGCTAAAATGTACTTATGGCAATAAATAATGTATCTTCTCTTGTTTAAGTGATGGGTGGTTAAGGTTAATCTGTTATTTTCATTTACAGCAAATTTATAAAGAGAGAAATGGAGGGGTGCCTGGGTGGCTCAGTTGGTTAAGTGTCTGACTTCAGCTCAGGTCATGATCTCAGGGTTGGTGAGTTGGATCCCCGCATCAGGCTCTGTGCTGACAGCTTAGAGTCTGGAGCCTGCTTTGGATTCTGTGTCTCCCTCTCTCTCTTCTTCTCCTCTGCTCACACTCTATCTCTGTCTCTCAAAAATAAATGTTTAAAAATTTTTGTAAAAAAGAGAGAAATGGAGCCAAGTTATAGGGGGTGATTAGGTCATATACAGAGATAACACTTTATCCTAAACAGCTTCACAGGATGTTGGAGGTAAAGAGTGGAAAAACTCCACTTACAGGTGATCAGAGAATTGTAGAAAACCAAACCAGACAACCTCCCCCAGGTAGGAGAGCCCTCAAGAACCTGGCCTCTCAGGAGAAGTGCTGATGCTAGTTATTTCATGTTAGTATGAATTAATGACTTTTAGTTCTCTGCCAAGAATGTCTGAGCTCTCAACTGGTATAAAGATATAAGAGTTGGGAGAAATGAGGGTTTCTGGGTTTGAAATGAGGATTTCTGGGTTTGAAGTAATCCCATGTGGCTTTTTGGTTTCCCTCCTTCCCTGGCCAAAGCTTCTGAGTTTTTCTAACCTGATCTTCACAGAAAGGAAAGCTAGTATGTCTCCTTTTAATTCTACCCTTATTGCAATGAGGAAAGTTCATGACTGAAAAAGGAGACTGAAGAGAACCAAGACATCTTCAGTGGGGCAAATATTGGGAACCATTGCTTGACTCTGGCCTCTTGGCTATTGAAAACATGTCAAGGTCATGAGTTTCTGTGTTATACTTGCTGCAGAGAACAATATGAATGATAGGAAAATACTTTTCAAATCTTTTGGAGCAGTTTCATCTTAAGAAACTAACTTTAATAAAAAACAACTGTGTGCTCTCTAACTTGTATCCTCAGAATCTTTCTCAATCTTCCTTACTCTAGAGGACAACTGAAACATGAAAAGAAATCATGGGTAGACCAAGCAGCATCGCTGGGGTAGGAGTCCCAGGAGGAGATAGGAGGCAAGCTGGGCCAGTGGGATGAGCACGGTCTAGGAACTGCATGGCCTGGTTTCCATTTCTCATGTTCATTCCATGTGTTACTTTTAGAAAGTTGGAGCCTTTCATAGGAACTTTGTTCCACTATATGAAAACTGAAAAGAATGAGTCAGGTGATCTCTAAGGGTCCTCCTAGCACCAGATCTGGTTCTTTCAAGCCTTGAATCCAGTAGAGTTTGCTATTGCTTTTTTCCTGCCAATAGCTTGTGAGTCTCTTTTTTTTCCTGCTTCTCTTGCCCTTCTTTGCCTTCCTCCTGAGGCTTCCTGACATCACACAGCTGCCCTACTTTGTTCCCCATCACACCAGGACAAAGCAGCTGGCAGGAGCCAAAGACCAATCAGTATTTGATAAAGATAAATCTGTGCTCAGAACTGGAACAGATGTTTAGCCAATTAGGAAATGAAACCCTCTGCTGAAGTAGATCAGCTTCCATCTGAGGACTTTGGATTTTGATGTAAAAAGTACTCATTTCTTAAAAAGTGCTTTGCAGATTATATCAAACAAGGTGTGCGGGTAGGTTGTTTGCTTTAGATTACTCAGTTATAATGTAGCTTCAATATAGTTATCATTCTCAGATTGATGAGAAAACATGAATGAAAAACATCACAAAACAAGAGTGTTTTAGAATGGAAAGCATTTTTCCTTCCCACTGAGTGGAAGAGATCTTCAGTCTTGCTACTCAGAATGGGGTAACTACACCAGCAGTGCCAGCAACTACTGGGAACTTTTTAGAAATGCAGACACTCAGGCCCCCATTACAGACCTGCTGAATCAGAACTCACTGTTTAATAAGATACCAAGGGGATTCACACGTACGGGAATACCACTCTAAGATATCCCTGATCAATGGGAAGCCTGTCTTAGTTTAAACACATTCAGGCACAAGATGATGCTTCCTCTCATTCCAGGGCATTCTGTTTGGGGATAGCTCTAAACATCAAATGCACTTCTTTATAATAATAAATACTAGCAAAAATTTATTGACCTCTGACCATGTGACTCTTCTAGATGCTTTATAAGTATGTTGCACCATTTAATATCCACAACTTCCAGGTGAGGTAGGTACTATTTGCTTTTGCTTAAGTAATCCCTATAACAAAGGTATGAGGGGGATATCCTGGTCTTTCCCATTTTATAAATGAGAAAGCTGAAGCCAAGAAAATTGAGTAATTTGTTCAAGTCAAATGGCTGGGGAGTGTATTATGAGCCATAATCTCAGTAGTTTGGCTCCAGAGCCCTACTTAACCATTATATTATGTGCTTATTGTTTATAGTGATTATAATATTCCTTTGTATAGTTTCAATCCATCTTTTCTCTAGCAGTACCAATAACATTCTATTTTTCCCCTAGATGAAATTTCTCGAATTATTTGAGCCAAGTCTCATGATCACTCTTCTTAACATGTTCTTCATATGACTTTTATTTATATCTTTATTAGTCAAATTCTGGTTTGTAACTAAGGTGTGTCCTGCAGGGTTGTATCCCAAGCCTCAGCTGTGTGGTTTTGAGCAGGTCAAAGTTGTAAAACTATCTTCAACCTGTATTGGAACATCATACTTGGAGTAATGAAGCCTGTGTACCTGATGAATCCTCTAACCTAATCACGGTGGTGATTGGTATTGAGCTCAGTGTCTTTTTCACAAAGGCTTCTATTAAGCCAAGCCTCTAAGTCTCTGAGGATAATTTTTGAACTCAGGAGCATTCCCCTGAAGCAGACCTCTCTCTCATCAGCATCATGTGTTTCTTCCCACACTGAGCTCAAGTGATAGCCTGGCACTAGTATCTACTCCATCCAGGGCAGCTCTGTGGAAAGTAGAACTTGATATCCATCCTCTTGGATTTCATCTTGTTAGCTGTGACTCATTATTCATCCTGTCAAATCTGTTGGATTCTTGATTCTGTCACTCAGCATATTTGCTAGCTGGCCCAGCCTTGTGTCATCTGAAAATTTGATCAACACACCTTCTGTCTTTATTAAGCAATTTTTAGCTAAAAGTGCTGAATGGGCCAAAGTTGAAGTTAGCCCCTGGGAGGGGACTTGCTCCCAGGGACCTCTTCTGCATGCTGACTTCGGTTCATTAATCTGCACCTTTGCATCAGGCATTTAGTCATCTTGATATCTCTAAGTTTTTCATGCAGCCTATATGTCTCCATTTCTCCAAGAGGCAGTGTGATGGCCAACATACTGTCTTAAACCATCAACACCCTCCAGCTACATGGCCTTGAGTTATTATGGTGGAGGCAGTTGTTTAGTGGAAAGTACCCTGAATCAGGATTAGAAATGAGCTAGGTGGGAGTTCTAGCTCTGCCATTTCCATCTGTGTACCGTTCGCTTAGGGCGAATCAGAGAGGCAGACACACTAGGAGTGGTTTCTATATATAATTATATAAAAAAGGATTTTTTGTAGGGATTTGAGCTGGGCAGTTGTAGGATAAACAGTATGAAAGGCTGTTGCTTCTGTGTATATTTCTAGGGCCTGAAGCAGCAGGATAGTCAGTTGGGAAGAAACTTTGGGTGTGAAATAGAGGAGAGCAAGGGCAAATGAGAACCCATGAGGATGTTCTGGAGCCCACAGAATGGGCTGGAACACCCGGCAGTCTCTCATTACCTGTAGTACTCCATCTTTGATCATGCAGGTGACCTGCAGGAGAAGCTGGCACCTTCCTCACAGAAATAAACACATACTTGGCTCAAGAATCAGAAACTGTAGGGGGAGACATAGTGGGCGCTTGAGTTCCTGGGAGTCTGGCCATTGCCTCATGGCAGCCTGTTGAGCCAACAGGTTAGCAGTGCTGCGCAGGAGCCGCTAGGGTTGCTAGCGCTGAACTTCTGTCTACTGCTTTATGCTGCCTTCCAAATCTTGTGCAGATGTCTCCTTTAGCCCCTACTACCCTGCAGCTGTGCCAGAAAAGGGATTCTGGGAAACGTAGTTTCAGCTTAGCTAAATTGACACACCCTCCCTGTGGATCATCAGTGTATACATCTTTTAACTGAACTTTTTTTCCAAATGAATACAATCGGAAGTCCATGTTTCAGCCTAATGTAATGCAACTATCCCTTATATAACTGAAAACACATCCTCTCTCCAAAAGTGAGTACAAATTCTTTTTGTTCGTCTTTGAGCGATGTGTAATCCTGTTCTTGTTGAATCACATTCTTCTTCTGATATCCTGTAATTTAGGTACTGAGATAAACTTAACTACCATTACCGTATCTTACATTAGATAATAGGGGAATGGGAGAAACAAGAAAAAAAATTGGTTGATATGTACTGAAACATATTCATATTAAAATAATGAAGAAGTACTAAAATCATTATAGTCCTTGTTTCTGTAACTGGCCATGTGGTTATAGTTGGTATTTTTAACTACCTTTTTCTATTACACATTCTGTACTTGTACTTCCTTTATCTCAACAAAGTACTTCTTCTGGTTTTGATTCTTTGTCAGGTGGGGTGACCCAAACCTTTATTCCTGAAGGTTCTGGGGTATTAATATTACTGCCTGTATTGAGTTATTGAAATTTTCCATTAACTTTAATGGAAGGACCTTGAGTACTAAGAGATGCCCCAGGAACTCTTGTAAATCAAAGGTAAACTCTTCCTCACTTCCAGTATGCAGTAGCAACTCTGGATCTTCTTGGAGGCATCAATATCCTAGTTAGTACATTAACTGCCTTCTTCACCTGTTGAATTACTGCCAGGAGGAGCTCAAAGTTGTTGGTGGCTGTCTCAACTGCCAGTTTTAGTAAAGCATTGTTGTGTCCCCTCATGGAAGCATCCTTCCTTGGGAGGTAGGTCTTGTAGACCAAAAAAGGCCAAAGTGGGAATAAAGCAAAACATTCTGTTGTGGATCACTAGGAGTATCAATGAAAGGAGTCACTCTCATTTTCAAAACCCTTGTTTTTAGGACTTGTAAGCTCTGGCTAAGGGACAAACAATACTGTGTATTACTTGTTGATTTAGAACATAATGTGTCTCTGGAGAGATTTCAGAGGTTAGTGCCATCACCAAGGACCTGAAAGATGGCAGTGTTGTGCTTCCTCCCAGATCTTCATTCAGTTTGTTTCTTGTGAAGAAGACAGATGCATCTTGGAGAATGACAGTGGATCATCATAAACTCAGGTAGAGACTCTAATTGCAGCTGCTATTCCAGATGTGGTTTCATTCTTAGAGCAAATCAGCACATTCCTTGGCCCCTGGTATATAGCTATCGATCAAGAAAATGCCCTTTTCTCTATACTTGTTACTAAATTATTTGAAATTGTTTGACTTTCATCTACTGGGGTCAGCAGTATACCTTAATGATGCTACCTCACTCAGCTGTCCAGCTATATGTCATCATTTGCTTCTCAGGCAGATCATGTTGGTCAGTGTATTGATGATATCACAGTGTTTGAGCCTGGTGAATTGAATATAGCAATAACCCAAACTATGTTGGTAAGAAACATGTGTGCCAGATAAAAACAAATAAATCCCCAGGTAGGACAGGTCAGTAGTTTGTATCTTTGGGGCCAGGGGCTCAATCATCTAAATGTCAGGATAGCACTTCTGGGCAGCCTATATGTTTATAATTGCTCCAGGATGGTGACAGCTGGTTACTCTATTTAAAATTCTCTTCCATCACCCCTACTCACCCCTACTCGCTCCTACCCGCCCCTACTCACCCCTGCTCACCCCTACTCGCCCCTACTCGCCCCTACTCGCCTTGATCTGTTACAGCGGAGGCAACAGTAGTATAGTGGAAATGCCTGAGTCTGTATTGGAAATGAGCTGGGTTTGTGTCAAAGTTTTTCTACTTTATGTCTATATGCTTTCTTAAACAGGTCGGTTTCTTCATCTTTAAGATGAGAAAGACAAAAATCTACCTTACAAGGTTGACATGAGGACTACCTGTGATAATGTATGCAATGAAGTAAGGAGTTTATTGCTATACAGCCCCTTATATATGCAGGAACTTTATGAATTTGAGTGTGTTTAATCCATATGCACTTTTATCATCTGATGAGGAACAAAGGTTCTGACAAGTCCTTTACATTTCCCAGGCTCATACTGTCAGGAGGTGGTGGTGCCAGGATGTGAACTACACCTGTTCTGTTAGCAAACCAGTGCTCTTTCCATTTGGTGTGTTCTCGCTTTGTCATAGTGCATTGTAAACCCTCAAACACCGACAGTGTATCGATATAGGTTCTTTGCTGTTTTTAGTGAATTTGTGCTGAAGTGCACTGATCTTCCCTTCCCCACCTGCCTAAAAATCCTCTGTCTAGCCATCTGGGGACTTTGCCTTTAATTCCTGGGTTAAATCAGGTTTTTGTTTTAATTTTGTTTCCTCATTTTGAAAATTGCCCTTCCTTATAGAGTTTACAAAGAACTTATATTTTCTATTTACACTTTTATGTTATTTCACTCAACAGGCTATGGGGTAGAGCCTAGTTTTTCATGGTAAACTGAGGCTCAGGTAGATAATACTATATCAAAGCTAACACTTTGATAAGTGGAAGAGGTATTTGTCTCCAGCTTTAAGGCTTTTTCCCACTGTTTCAGTCTGCATTGGGCTCTAAGTATCATTTGATTCTGTGAAGCCATATTCTCCTCCTTTATCAGGATGCCTCTTGGTACCAGACACAGTTTCCCCTAGGCAGTATAAGGATGTTTATAAGTCTCAGAAGGTTCACAGGGGTTTGTACACCAATAGGTCATAGAAGCACCTAAAATCTCAGGAGAACTTTATTTCACAATTCTGTTAGGAGGAATGCCACACTAAAATCCATAAGCATCAGAATTGAACAAATTCCAGATTATCAGGAGTGATTATTCTGAAGGTAATAAGATAATGAAAATGTTCCCAAATACTCACCAATGACTTAGTTTATTTCAGATGTTACTAAATGAACCCGTCTTTTGTCAAACCTCCTATTAAAAACTCAGTAAAAGCAGAAGCTAGAGGGTGGGGAAATCACTGAATGTAGCTTTTTTCCTGGGGCTTTTTGCTGATTCCTGGGTATCTGGAGCTTTATTTTTCAAGGCTGGGACAGGAGGTAAAGTTAAGAGTCCATCCAAAATGATGAGTGTAATAAGAGGGCACTGTCAAGGGCTCTAACCTCAGAAGAGATTCTAACATCCTACCAAAGTTCTTACCAACTATGCTTATTTTCTGTCTCCCCAACATGGGCTAAACCACATGAGATTGTTTATACTTGACCATTTTGGCATATAAAAGTATCAATTTCATGGGATTGACTATGATAGGATGTTATGGAGATTTTTGCCCACAGCTGTCTGTCCAGTGCCTAGAATATTTATGATACATAGTAGGTGCTTAATAAATATTTGTTGATGGAATGAATAAATGAAATCAAGTTGGAAACCAATTATCAAAGATAAGTAGAACAATTTCAGATGAGAATTTAAAAACACATATGAATAACCCCTGAGTAAAAGAATTCAGAATGAAAATGAAAGGAAACCTGAGTTTAGAACCTGTTAGGAATGAGAGAGTGATTGGAAGCAGTGAATGGTCTCTTGGAGTTGCCTTCATGGGATTTGACCAGACAGCTGGATAAACATTGATTTCTAGGGTCCCTGCTGCATCCTTCCTCGCTGCTGTTTGCAAGCTTGAAATTTATGATTTTCATTCCCATCTGAATAACATATTAAAAAATAAAAGCTCAAGTCTTTTAGTGTTTATTACCAAATGTAATCACTTTGAGTAATATACAGGTTCATATTTATAAGAGAAATATGGAATACAAATTAAAAGCTCTGTGATGTGGAACTTAGAAGCTTTCAAGAGTTACCTAAGATTATGTGAAGCTTTCTCACCACCCCCTCTCTCTTTCATATTTAATCAGATTTGGAGATTAGAGATGCAATTTCCTTTTGTGTCTAGAGAAGTTTATCAGGATGCTGCACACTACTGTTTCTATTCTGCTTCTCCCCACTCCCAGGTTAGAGCACCAAAGTGTCTATCATATAAGTATCCATTAAAAACGAAAATTATTTACTTTCCCGATTTAATGAACAAAAACTCATTAAAATGTCTCATGACATCTATGTGGGTTAGGTTCAAATATCAACGAGTAAGGGGAAAATCACAAATAGTTAAAACTACACATGAAAATCTTTTATACTATTCATAAGTAAAATATACAAGGTTTAAAAATTTTTTTTAACATTTATTTATTTTTGAGACAGAGACAGAGCATGAACGGGGGAGGGTCAGAGAGAGAGAGACACAGAATCTGAAACAGGCTCCAGGCTCTGAGCTGTCAGCACAGAGCCTGACGCGGGGCTCGAACTCACGGAGCGCGAGATCATGACCTGAGGTGAAGTCAGCCGCTTAACCGACTGAGCCACCCAGGCGCCCTGTAAATATACAAGGTTTTAAATGTACATCCTATGTGGTATTCCTTGTGTACCTGGTGAGAACCATTGACTTAACTAAATACAGAAATAAAAGAGAAGCATATCAATAGATGTCCAGTTATTTAAATACTCTGCCTTTAACGAAATTCATAGTGATGACTGTGGGGAGGGTTGAGAACCCTAGGGTGCTTCTGCTTTCCTGAAGGGATGATTCCACTTTGGTTGAATAGAATGCTCCTATGTTGTATAACACATTCACATGTTTGTTCATACAGGGGCTCCATGTTACATGTTATGCAGAGCCTGGGGACTGATGTTAGGACTGAGTTCCATGCCCCTGAAATTCTATTATTTAGGTACCCAGATCATTGGGTACCAAATAAAGATTCAAGTTTGGGGCTAAATAGTTTAGATGATGGACGTGCACTTGTCGGTTTTTTCCTTCCATGAAAAAGTATGGTTGTTAAGAGGTATGAGTGAATCTACTTGGTCCTGGGAAAGTAGTGTGGGATTTAGTAGGTGCTGTATGGATGAAAATCTACTATAATGAAGGTATGTTCATTCCAGACCATGCTTGAGGCAGAGTTTTTGCCTTATCTGTGATTAGAGTCCAGGTGCTTTAGAGAATTGTAACCCCTGGTATGTTAGAGATGAGGATACCTCTGGGCTTCCTCCTGGTTCCCCACTCCTGCTAGAGCAGGGAGATTGAGGACAGGCACAGAGGTGACTTTATGAAGATAGTCAGGCTTACATTTAGGCTTACATTTAGACTTGCACAGGCCCTTTCAAGATGGAGGAGGGGTCTTGGCAATATGTTCAAATGTTCTTTTTTTTTTTTTAATTTGCAAATTTAAGATACTTTAACCATGATCCGTTAAGACCATTCTTTCTCCCTTACTTCTCTAAATATATCTATTGTTCTGTTGCTGGTGGAGTAGCTGTAGACAGTTTTTGGATCCAGCTAAGGAGAAATTGCCTTGAGGTTACAGTTAGCTAGGGTTTTATATCTGGCAGCCACTTCTTTGCAGAGGTAAGTTGTAGTTCGCTGTCCTGTTGCAGGAGTGGCTTCTGGGATTCTCCTGCCACCTGCCGAGATGACCTGCCTGGTGTTGATGGGAGGACACAAGGCCAGAGGCTGTGCTACCTTGTGAGTCGGCCTTGCTGCTCACAGCCCTGGATCTCACACTGCACATGCTCACTGGAGACCCTGGGTGAGACCCTGCAGAGGAAAAGAGAAGGGTCATTCTCTTCCCTACCTTGAAAACTTCCATAAAATTGTTGGCATATACAACCCAAAATGTAGGGAAAGGTACCAAAGAAGAATGACAGGCAGTTAATTGATACAGATAATGGCGCTATTTTTCTTGATTTTGATTGTATGGTATTTTTCAGATTTTTAATGATGTGTGTATTGTGATATATTTTGTCTTTATAAATGTTTGCTTTCATATGAAACTTTTGTTTTTGTAACTCTGCATTCTCTTCAAAAGCAGACTCTCAGAATTGTATGAGCTTCAGACCTCATTATATCTGTTCTTCTCAAGCCTGGGCTCTTGACCAGAGCATGATTCCACATGCCACCAAGGCTTTCTTTGCTTGTCTAGGACACTCCTCCATTGCATGTCTCATGAGCTACAGAGGACATAAATCTTTGAGTACAGGTGGCAGTGCCCAGATCTGGGTAGCATATGGAATCTGGCCTCTGCTTATTCACAGAAGGGCCTTCCTTTGTACAGAGAAGAATAAAGACCAGCCAGTGTGCAGACTACATACCACGTAGAGGAGGCTATTTTCCTTGTGATTCGTTAGGAAAGAAGGTGACCTTCTCATTCCTGGGTGGCTTGTGGCTTATGTGACCCAGAAGGTAGTGAATTCAGATAGAAGGTCTTGTTCAGAGCCATTATTAAGAAGATGCACTGCCAGTCCAGGAGTCAAAGACTTCACCTCTCACTCCTTAGTTAGGGGTGTTTCCACTTCCCTGTGACTTGGACTCTGTTACGTAAAATGGGGGTCATGATCCTTTTCTAGATTGTGTTAAAGAACTTGTTACACAATGCTGGTCATAGAGCCATGGGAACATGTAATGTACCAAGCAAATGTAGGAAATGTGATGAATTTAAGAGAATATTAAGAGTAAAAATCAATATTGTCATTTAAACTTTCAGAAAATCTTTTTTTCTGGACTAGCTGCATGCTACAATAGAGGAGTCCTGATCAATTAAGGTTAGGGAGGCTCGAAAGGTTGTGGATTTCTGTAATCAGTCTAATTCCCAGGGGCCAGTTTGTTCAGGACTAGACATGTTTGTTAGTGTAATTGAAAGAAGCATGATCAGATCACATGTGTTCTAGCCAGCAGCAGACCAAGGGGACTGTGCTCTTGCTCTGCCTGGAGACCTCAGTAGTCTACCTTTTCCCAGGCCAGGAGGATTACAGAAGGGCGGAAAGCTTCCTTCTTGCTTTTGGGCTACCCATTAATCAGCATCATTTTCCTCATTAATATGAAGGCACTCTCAGCTGCACATTTTGAGGAGCTTCCAACAATTCATTTTTCCTTCTGGTTATGGAAAAAAAAACAGCCTTGATAATGAGGAGGAGAGCTGTGTGTGTGTGTGTGTTTTATAACGCTAAATATTCTTCTTTCAGTTTGTCATTTGCATATCTCTCAAATTGGGTTTACTTTTTCAATTTACACTGCCGAAGCCCCACAGCCCGAAGACAAACAATTAACACTATTTCCTTGGTGAGGGTCAGAGTGCCTACTTTGTAGGCTCAGGTTCTTCTTAAGACAGTAGTTGAAGGTACATGAGAAATGGAAATTTAATTGGCATACCTAGGAGAATCTCCTTGCCAGGTTCAGAATGAGAAATAAATGTCTATTCTCTTCAGTTAGCCATTTTCATATACAGAGTGTTGATTGAGGTTATTCCTCTCATAGAGGGTAACAGGCACTCAGCCTTGGTTAACTTTAGGCTTTGCTCTTCTCTGCCCAGGAATTATAGATGGAGTCCATTGGCCACTCAGGGTATCTTCTCCTTGTCAGAACGAATGATCTCCAGGTATTAATAGATATTCATCTAGGTTTGTATATGACTTGCTCAAAAAACTGCCTTGATATTAGGACACATAGACTCTCTTCATCCCCCAAGCCTCCCTCTACGTTCCTTCCTCCTCTCTCCTCCCTCCCTTCCTTTCCTACTTCCTTTCCTCCCTCCTTCCCCTTTTCTTCTCTCCCTTCCCTCTCTTCCCTCTTTTGCTTCCTTCCTTCCTTCCTTCCTCCTTCCTTCCTTCCTTCCTTCCTTCCTTCCTTCCTTCCTTCCTTCCTTCCTTCCTTCCTCCTTCCTTCCTGTTTCCTCCTCCTCTCCCTCCCCCACTGCCTCCCTCCTTGTCTTCCTATTCTCATGTAGATCACCTCCTGAGTTATTATGTGCCTGACACTATGCTACATTCTGGAAATACTGTGGTGAAGAAGACAGAGTCTAGTGGGGAAACAGTCACAAAAACAGGAAGCTTGAGGGTAGTCTGATAACCATCATTGTAGGAGAGAGGACAGTGCTCTGTGATACAAGGAGGAGTCAGCAGGCAGGCATAGGCCTTTCCTCTGAAATCTTTCAGCACTGGATTTTCTGAAATCTCTTGTGTGATTATTTAACTGAGAGGAAGGTACCTGTGATTCTGCAGTTTGATAGGCCAAATGAACTATTCCAATGTTCATCTGTGTCACCTATAACATAGTAATAGCAACAAAACCTGAGTTCAGTCATGCAGTATGTTTAGAATTCCAAATCCAACAGATGCTTCTCATGCCATGGATGGCATGACATAGGGACTAGGCAGCTATTTGACCTTTGTCTGTAAGTGGCAGTCTGTGCCATAGAATTATCTGTTGGATCTTTAGGGACTTGGAAGACCTCCCCGGAAAGTCAATGTGAAAAAGATTCATGGTATTGGATTCTTCTTAAGGCTGCTGAATAGTGGTGCATGTGTTCTGGAATGCCATCTGGAGTCATTTGAGGCTAATAAGGTGAGCAGTGTTAGCTCTTCATTTTGGGTGGGTGAGGGAAATCAAAGCTGAAATATTGCATCTGTAAGAATGGTGGTTCTATTTTATATTTGTTCTTTTAATTGCCTGGAATGTGTATTTGGAATTTTTCCACTTGGCATTGGGCTTGGTGCATATTACATATTTTCTGAATTAAAGAGAAAGTATCTTAGTGGCTAGAGCACTGGGTCTAAGAGCCACATTCAAGTTCTGAAACTGTAGTTTACTAGCTGTATAAACTTGAGAAGGTCTCTTCTTTTCTCCAAAACTGAGCTTTTTTATTTCTAAAATAGAGATAACTACATTACTACCTTATAGAGATTTTGTGACTCCTAAATGCTCATGGAAGATATTAAATGTCATAAGCATTAACTATTGTTAATTGTTATAGAACACCAACTGTATACATGCTGTGCACTTTTATCAAGGCGTGATTCCTATGGCTTCTACACTACATGAGACAGAGTCCCTTGGCACACTTTATCTCATGGAGGACATCTGCCAGCTACATTACTTGGCATGGTGGCTTCTTATAAAAGATTCCCTTGAGGCTGTCTCTTCAGTTCCCCCTCTTCTAATAATTGTCTTTCCCCTGCTCATCCTTAGTGTGGCTGTAAGACTTACTCTGCCAGTACAGTGATTCTATTCCTTAGCCACAGCCCAGGGATTGTACTTGGGACCCAGAGAGTTGAGTTTGCTTCTTTCTCTGTTCTATAGCAATAGGCTTGATAACTTAGGGGATATTAAAGTAGCCTTGCTTCCTTCTATGTTGACCTGAGAAGCAGAAGAATTTGGTCTAGAGAAGGAAAAGGAAAGAGAAAGAACAAAAGAAAGAAAGAGATATGTAGTGGATGTGCAGGGAGGAGTGGGAATATGAGCTAGAGAATGAATCCTGAGCAATACCTTGTTCCATTTATTTCTGAGATCCAGCCAGATTCCTAGTCCTGAGTTCCTTGAGATGATCCAGCAATATTTGAATAATTAATCTCTACTTTTACTGAAGGTGTTGAGAGTTGGGTTTTTGTCACTTGCAACCCCCCAAATTCTAAGTAATACTTTCTACAAATGTTACATCAGGGAGGGTACCCAGCACACATGTGTAACAGATGTTGCAGCTATTACACGTAGCTGACATTACACCCACCTGGCCTTTCTAAATGGTTGGTCATCATCATTATACTCACAGCAGAGTGTATACATGAGTTTTAAAATGACTATGTTTCATATTGTTCTTTGAGTTATTTTCCTCTCAAATAAAGAACCAAAGGTAGATAACATGTTCTTAGTCCTGAGGTAGTCAAACCAATATGGTCTTAAAGCTAAGAGAGAAGTTGGAGTAGCATTGTGGCTGCAGATATTGACAGTTTTTACCACTGAACCCTAGGAAACTAACAGATCAGGGGGAAAAAAGGAAAGACTGAGAAGACCAGAGCCCCTCTGAATTAACCTGCCCCTACCAATTTCTGCTGGAGCTAGTTCAATACTTCCAAGGTCACTTATTACCAGGAAGATGATCCTGGAAAAAGATTTGCCAGGTTCCAGTGGCTCAAAGAATCTCTACCCCTATCATATGCTGTATCTGCAGAGCTAGAAGGCTGTGAACTATCATTTTGTTGGAGAGGCAGGATAGCATGGTAAATAAGAGCATGGATTGCAGAGACAGACTTTTTGGGTTTAAATCTTGAGTATGTTGTGTGACCCTGAGCAAGTTAGTTATACTTTATGTTTCTCAATTTCTTCATCTGTAAGATGAGGACAACACTGTTTTGTGCCTCAAAGCTCTATGAGGGGAATGGGTGGGTTTCTATATGAAAAGCATTTAGAATAGTGTTTGGCACATATTAAGCACAATGCACATATTATTATTGTTATTGCCGCTGCTGCCACTTACTACACAACTATCACCACCAAATCTAGATTAAGACCCACAGAGGAGGCAACACTGGAACCTATTAAAAAGCTAAACAGTGGCACCTGGGTGACTCAGTCGAGCACCCAGCTTCACCTCAGGTCATGATCTCATGGTTCGTGATTTAGGTCCCCACATTGGGATCTCTGCTGTCAGCACGGAGCCTGCTTCAGAACTTCTATATCCTAATCTCTCTGCCCCTCCCTCTGTCTGTCTCTCTCTCTCTCTTAAAAATGAATAAACATTTATTTTTTAAAAATAATAAAATAGAGTTGGCGTAGTCAATTCAAAAGAAAAGGTGTTCGTACTGAGAATTATGGGAGTTGAACAGAAGTGTGGGGAAGACCTTCATCTTCAAGTCTCTTTTTTTTTTTAACGTTTATTTATTATTGAGAGACAGAGAGAGACAGAGCATGAGCATGGGAGGGGCAGAGAGAGGAGGAGACACAAAATCTGAAGGAGGCTCCAGGCTCTGAGCTGTTAGCACAGAGCCTGACGTGGGGCTCGAACTCACAAACCCAGTGAGATCATGACCTAAGCCGAAGTCAGACACTTAACTGATTGAGCTACCCAGGTGCCCCACATCTTCAAGTCTCTTGATTGGAGGGAACCTTAGTGTTCTTCTCATCCAATGCCCAACAAGACACATGAATCTAATTATTAATATTTCTGGCATAAAATTGTCCAACATAGCCTTGCACACTTCTCAATAGGGAACTCACTTCTTTCTGAAGCAGGTCGAAGTAATATTATTAAATGGCTTTGTCAGGTACCAAATCACATAAGCTGGTAAACGAAAAGTCAACTGTTATCTTTTCTTCTCTCTTATATCATTTATTTGCCCCTTATTCATTTATTAAGTCTGATTAATTTCCCCTGCCCCATCCCAAATTCAAGGCAGCTTGCAGTTATTGGGAAGGATGTAGTTCCTGAAGACCATGTATAGGTGACAAGTTGTAGAAAAACCCATAGAAGGCAGGTGTTTCTGTTGATCAGCTTAAAGTGTCACAGCCCTGTAGTTAGAGTGTAAATAAGGCTTCAATATATTTGGCCTGATAGTTTTGAACCATGTGTTAATGCATTTTATATTCAGGGAATTCGCATTATTCCAAATTGTATAAAACATAATTTTATATAAATATCTTTATATCACACTTTCAAATCTATGTAATTTAAGTTTATCTAAGATATCTCTTAACTCTGTCCCTTTTCCGCATCACCTCTGCCTCTCCTTTAGTTCAGACACATATTTCTCTTTATAGATTATTAAATTTCCATTTCATATTGTGATTACAGTGTTTGTTTATGTGTCTATATTTCTATCAGTCCATAAATTTAAGAGTAGGGGACAACTTCTGTTTATCTTTTTGCTCCTTCTCACTTAGACCACCCCTCCACCTGCTCATATACATGTGTGTGCACACACACACATAAGTACACACACAGCATATCTGAAAATACTGCCTCATTCAGACTTCACAGCAATTATAGAGAGCAGATGGATATTATCTTCACTTTTCAAATTAATATGTTGAGGCTCAGAGTGGTTAATACAATTGTGTAAGAATCACAGGATTTGTAAATGACAGAGTCAGCATTTCAACCTGAGCCTCTCTGGTATAAAGTCCATATTCTTTCTACCACACAGGAACTCTATTCCCAAAATTTCCTTTGCCTATTTCAAGTTTAAGGACAAAGACTGCTGATTTCCTCTTTATTTATGTAACATTTTGCATAGCAACAACTACATCTAGGCTGGTGTTTAGGAAAATCGATAGCTGATTTATTGATTGTTCTTGAAGCACAACCTAGGACTGGGAGAAATGAGGAATGCTTAGAAATGGAGAAACTGGTTTAGACATGATGATGGTATGTCTGGCTTTTCACGTAATGTAATGGCCAAGGCTCAGAGTTCTTCCAAGCCTAACTCTTATCCTTTTCCTTCAAAAATGATATTAGCCAGACTAGAAGTCCCTTAGAACTGGTAGTGACTTTGATGTTCACTCAGCTCCCTGCTTGTTGTTGGCCTTCATAACTGATGTGGGATGACCGATCAAGGGGAAGAGTAAAAGACCAAACCCTGGAGCCATGGGACAAGACTAGGGGAGCCTTCCCCTTCTCTGCTGCCTCACCCACCTTGCTCAGGAATGCGGGTGCACTTTTCACTTCTTGGAGCTACAACATTCACTCCCATCTGAAGGCTTATGGGAGAGTTGCAGTCTCTGCAACATTCTTCCTTTTCTTTGCTTACCTAAGTCTTGTTTATCATTTGGATTTTGGTCTAATTGTGTATTGTTAGGAAGGTCTGTTTTGATTTTCTAGAATGGATTAAGAGTTTCTCTCAAGATCTTGTTGAGATAAACTTTGTACTTAACAGCAGACATTAATTACATAATTATTTCATAAACATTTGATGCCTCTTTTGCATGTCAGACCATAAGCTGCTTGAGGGCAGAGACTGTGTTCATTTCATTTGTCATTTCGTCATCTGGCCAGGTCCCAAAACTTTGTACGTGATGCACACTAATATTGATCAATGGGTAGATGAACAGGTGGAAGATAATATAATCATCTCCCTGCTTTCCCATTAGAGGGAAATGAAGAGGGATGAAGAAAGAGATGATGTTCAGTGTCACCTGGAGAATATAATATTTCAATAAGAATGAAGAGATTTTCTTTTCTAGACTATTTTCAGAATGTTTATCATTGAAATTTTGCTTTATTTGACAGAAGCATTTATATTCTTGTAAGAATGAAATTGAATAAATACATTTCAGAGTAGCCCAAGGTGACCTGCAGACCTTGGCAGACTGAGCTTGCTAGAGGGCAAGCAGTCTTTGGGCATCAAGAGGGGCAGACCAACATCTCTGAGTTTGAAATGGTATTTTCTGCCTCACTGTGATTTTTAAAAATCTGATGCAAATCTGAGAATAACGCTCATCTTCAGTTCTGGAATGTGATACATTTTAGGTCTTGCACAATGAAAACAATGAGAACGTAAGCTTAATTAAAACTTCTCTCCTTACATTCTACATATTCACAAGTTTGTAGGGCTTGTTCATTTTTCATCTTTTAAAATGAAAAGGGTGGTTCATGCTCACAACAAAAATATTGTTGAGCACTTTGTGTAAAGAGCCCGGCTGGTGTGGACAATGACAGAGCTCCCTAAGGAGCATTTAGATTCTCATTAGGGATTCTGGAATGCCACAGGATTTAACATTTCAACATGCTAGCCATGTTATTTATCTTCCCAACATGGGATACTTGTGAGAGTAAACTGGGAAACAGTGTGTGGTGGTGGTTATTAATTGTTAATCTGGTATAACCCGCTTAAACCAGTACCATTGGGCTAAACCTGGACATATGTTCATCCTCTGCTGACACTTTGCAAGAACAATGACATAGATGTCTTGTGTAGTACATCATTGATTATAAATTGAATTTTACAGTTTATAGCTACTTTAGAAATTCAGATAAGGAAGAGACCAGTATCACTACTAAATTCTGGTTGGTTAGTAAAGGATATAACAAGGATAACATAATCTGAGGTGCATTTGGAAGGATGGACTTGTGGGTAGGTAGGTAAGGGACAGATCTGCCCAAATTGAGTGAAAGTATTGAGGAATTTTTCAGGAGTTAATCAATTTTGATTATTTAGCCTGGAGTAAAAGTTGTGAAAATTATCAATATTTTAAGAAAGAAGAAATATGTGGTCAACATTCCTACTTTCCGTCCATGCTTACTGTGGAATTCTCCAATCGTATAGCAGTCCTATTCCCTGCAAAAATCAGCTTGGGAAGTACCTGAGGCAGTGTCCACAGTGATGTGTCTCTTCTTTCTTCACGGCCTCTTTCTTCTTTTCTTTCCCTTTTCACTCTTCTTTGCCTCTCTCCATTTCCCCTCCTCTTCCCACTCTCCTTCCATAGAACCTTATACCACACTTTTTCACATATACTCCCTCCTGCTTCCTCCCTGGTGTTGGACACTAGGGCTGGAACAACCCCACTCAGAACATGTCAGGGCTGTCATTCCAAAATTAGAAGTGGAGACTCCAGGACCATGATGTGACTGGTCACCTCCTACTCAGGGAACATTATCTCCTTTAGCTTCCTGAATTATCCCTAATACTAATTCTCTCTTCTTTAGGAGGAAAACTGATGGCTGAAGACCCACCTGGGGCACTTTCAGGGAAGGACAATTTTTTGTCTCTTCCTTACCTTTGAACCAAGGTTTAATACTCCATCTGAAAGAGAGCCTGCTATCATTTTTTAAGAGGATATCTTTTAAAACAACAAATTTGTTGAGTGTCATTGTTCTGGTCCTGCCTGGAAGACTCATCCATTTACAACTGTGAACTGTGAGCTTCCCTCAGTCAAGGTGGTCTGAATGGAGCTGTGTTCTCCAGTGGACTTTCTCAGAACCTCCAGGACTCTGTTAACACAGGCAGAAAGGCAGGATATTGGAATGCATTAGTAGTATTTTTATTTTTTTCCTGATTAAAAACATACAATTTTTTCCAGCTTTAAAAAAATTCCAGTGTAGTTAACACACAGTGTTATATTTATTTCAGGTATAAAATAGAGTGATTATCAGTTTCATATATTACTCAGTACACATCCAGATAAGTGTTCTCTTAATCCCCTGTACCTATTTCACCCAACTGCCCCTTATATCCCCTCTGGTAACCATCTGCTTGTTCTCTATAGTTATGAGTCTCTGGTTTGTTTCCCTTTTTTTAAGCTATGTTCATTCGTTTTGTTTCTTAAATTCTGCATATGAGTGAAATCATAGGTATTTATCTTTTTCTAACGTATTTCACTTAGCATTATATTCTTTTTTAAAATTTTTTTTTATTTTTTATGAAATTTATTGACAAATTGGTTTCCATACAACACCCAGTGCTCATCCCAAAAGGTGCCCTCCTCAATACCCATCACCCACCCTCCCCTCCCTCCCACCCCCCATCAACCCTCAGTTTGTTCTCAGTTTTTAACAGTCTCTTATGCTTTGGCTCTCTCCCATTCTAACCTCTTTTTTTTTTTTTCCTTCCCCTCCCCCATGGGTTCCTGTTAAGTTTCTCAGGATCCACATAAGAGTGAAACCATATGGTATCTGTCTTTCTCTGTATGGCTTATTTCACTTAGCATCACACTCTCCAGTTCCATCCACGTTGCTACAAAAGGCCATATTTCATTTTTTCTCATTGCCACGTAATATTCCATTGTGTATATAAACCACAATTTCTTTATCCATTCATCAGTTGATGGACATTTAGGCTCTTTCCATAATTTGGCTATTGTTGAGAGTGCTGCTATGAACATTGGGGTACAAGTGGCCCTATGCATCAGTGCTCCTGTATCCCTTGGATAAATTCCTAGCAGTGCTATTGCTGGGTCATAGGGTAGGTCTATTTTTAATTTTCTGAGGAACCTCCACACTGCTTTCCAGAGCGGCTGCACCAATTTGCATTCCCACCAACAGTGCAAGAGGGTTCCCGTTTCTCCACATCCTCTCCAGCATCTATAGTCTCCTGATTTGTTCATTTTGGCCACTCTGACTGGCGTGAGGTGATACCTGAGTGTGGTTTTGATTTGTATTTCCCTGATAAGGAGCGACGCTGAACATCTTTTCATGTGCCTGTTGGCCATCCGGATGTCTTCTTTAGAGAAGTGTCTATTCATGTTTTCTGCCCATTTCTTCACTGGGTTATTTGTTTTTCGGGTGTGGAGTTTGGTGAGCTCTTTATAGATTTTGGATACTAGCCCTTTGTCCGATATGTCATTTGCGAATATCTTTTCCCATTCCGTTGGTTGCCTTTTAGTTTTGTTGGTTGTTTCCTTTGCTGTGCAGAAGCTTTTTATCTTCATAAGGTCCCAGTAATTCACTTTTGCTTTTAATTCCCTTGCCTTTGGGGATGTGTCGAGTAAGAGATTGCTACGGCTGAGGTCAGAGAGGTCTTTTCCTGCTTTCTCCTCTAAGGTTTTGATGGTTTCCTGTCTCACATTTAGGTCCTTTATCCATTTTGAGTTTATTTTTGTGAATGGTGTGAGAAAGTGGTCTAGTTTCAACCTTCTGCATGTTGCTGTCCAGTTCTCCCAGCACCATTTGTTAAAGAGGCTGTCTTTTTTCCATTGGATGTTCTTTCCTGCTTTGTCAAAGATGAGTTGGCCATACGTTTGTGGGTCTAGTTCTGGGGTTTCTATTCTATTCCATTGGTCTATGTGTCTGTTTTGGTGCCAATACCATGCTGTCTTGATGATGACAGCTTTGTAGTAGAGGCTAAAGTCTGGGATTGTGATGCCTCCTGCTTTGGTCTTCTTCTTCAAAATTCCTTTGGCTATTCGGGGCCTTTTGTGGTTCCATATGAATTTTAGGATTGCTTGTTCTAGTTTCGAGAAGAATGCTGGTGCAATTTTGATTGGGATTGCATTGAATGTGTAGATAGCTTTGGGTAGTATTGACATTTTGACAATATTTATTTTTCCAATCCATGAGCAGGGAATGTCTTTCCATTTCTTTAAATCTTCTTCAATTTCCTTCATAAGCTTTCTATAGTTTTCAGCATACAGATCCTTTACATCTTTGGTTAGATTTATTCCTAGGTATTTTATGCTTCTTGGTGCAATTGTGAATGGGATCAGTTTCTTTATTTGTCTTTCTGTTGCTTCATTGTTAGTGTATAAGAATGCAACTGATTTCTGTACATTGATTTTGTATCCTGCAACTTTGCTGAATTCATGTATCAGTTCTAGCAGACTTTTGGTGGAGTCTATCGGATTTTCCATGTATAATATCATGTCATCTGCAAAAAGCGAAAGCTTGACTTCATCTTTGCCAATTTTGATGCCTTTGATTTCCTTTTGTTGTCTGATTGCTGATGCTAGAACTTCCAGCACTATGTTAAACAGCAGCGGTGAGAGTGGGCATCCTTGTCGTGTTCCTGATCTCAGGGAAAAAGCTCTCAGTTTTTCCCCGTTGAGGATGATGTTAGCTGTGGGCTTTTCATAAATGGCTTTTATGATCTTTAAGTATGTTCCTTCTATCCCGACTTTCTCAAGGGTTTTTATTAAGAAAGGGTGCTGGATTTTGTCAAAGGCCTTTTCTGCATCGATTGACAGGATCATATGGTTCTTCTCTTTTTTTTGTTAATGTGATGTATCACGTTGATTGATTTGCGAATGTTGAACCAGCCCTGCATCCCAGGAATGAATCCCACTTGATCATGGTGAATAATTCTTTTTATATGCCGTTGAATTCGATTTGCTAGTATCTTATTGAGAATTTTTGCATCCATATTCATCAGGGATATTGGCCTGTAGTTCTCTTTTTTTACTGGGTCTCTGTCTGGTTTAGGAATCAAAGTAATACTGGCTTCATAGAATGAGTCTGGAAGTTTTCCTTCCCTTTCTATTTCTTGGAATAGCTTGAGAAGGATAGGTATTATCTCTGCTTTAAACGTCTGGTAGAACTCCCCTGGGAAGCCATCTGGTCCTGGACTCTTATTTGTTGGGAGATTTTTGATAACCGATTCAATTTCTTCGCTGGTTATGGGTCTGTTCAAGCTTTCTATTTCCTCCTGATTGAGTTTTGGAAGAGTGTGGGTGTTCAGGAATTTGTCCATTTCTTCCAGGTTGTCCAATTTGTTGGCATATAATTTTTCATAGTATTCCCTGATAATTGTTTGTATCTCTGAGGGATTGGTTGTAATCATTCCATTTTCATTCATGATTTTATCTATTTGGGTCATCTCCCTTTTCTTTTTGAGAAGCCTGGCTAGAGGTTTGTCAATTTTGTTTATTTTTTCAAAAAACCAACTCTTGGTTTCGTTGATCTGCTCTACAGTTTTTTTAGATTCTATATTGTTTATTTCTGCTCTGATCTTTATTATTTCTCTTCTTCTGCTGGGTTTAGGCTGCCTTTGCTGTTCTGCTTCTAGTTCCTTTAGGTGTGCTGTTAGAGTTTGTATTTGGGATTTTTCTTTTTTCTTGAGATAGTCCTGGATTGCAATGTATTTTCCTCTCAGGACTGCCTTCGCTGCATCCCAAAGCATCTGGATTGTTGTATTTTCATTTTCGTTTGTTTCCATATATTTTTTAATTTCTTCTCTAATTGCCTGGTTGACCCACTCATTCGCTAGTAGGGTGTTCTTTAACCTCCATGCTTTTGGAGGTTTTCCAGACTTTTTCCTGTGGTTGATTTCAAGCTTCATAGCATTGTGGTCTGAAAGTAAGCATGGTATAATTTCAATTCTTGTAAACTTATGAAGGGCTGTTTTGTGACCCAGTATATGATCTATCTTGGAGAATGTTCCATGTGCACTCGAGAAGAAAGTATATTCTGTTGCTTTGGGATGCAGAGTTCTAAATATATCTGTCAAGTCCATCTGATCCAATGTCTCATTCAGGGCCCTTGTTTCTTTATTGACCCTGTGTCTAGATGATCTATCCATTTCTGTAAGTGGTGTATTAAAGTCCCCTGCAATTACCACATTGTGTTTATGAGTAATTGTTTTATATATTTGGGGGCTCCGGTATTCGGTGCATAGACATTTATAATTGTTAGCTCTTCCTGATGGATAGACCCTGTAACTATTATATAATGTCCTTCTTCATCTCTTGTTACAGCCTTTAATTTAAAGTCTAGTTTTTCTGATATAAGTATGGCTACTCCAGCTTTCTTTTGGCTTCCAGTCGCATGATAAATAGTTCTCCATCCCCTCACTCTCAATCTAAAGGTGTCCTCAGGTCTAAAATGAGTCTCTTGTAGACAGCAAATAGATGGGTCTTGTTTTTTTATCCATTCTGATACCCTATGTCTTTTGGTTGGCGCATTTAATCCATTTACATTCAGTGTTATTATAGAAAGATACGGGTTTAGAGTCATTGTGATGTCTGTATGTTTTATGCTTATAGTGATGTCTCTGGGACTTTGTCTCACAGGGTCCCCCTTAGGATCTCTTGTAGGGCTGGTTTAGTGGTGACAAATTCCTTCAGTTTTTGTTTGTTTGGGAAGACCTTTATCTCTCCTTCTATTCTAAATGACAGACTTGCTGGATAAAGGATTCTCGGCTGCATATTTTTTCTGTCTAGCACCCTGAAAATCTCGTGCCAATTCTTTCTGGCCTGCCAAGTTTCAAAAGAGAGATCAGTCACGAGTCTTATAGGTCTCCCTTTATATGTGAGGGCACGTTTACCCCTTGCTGCTTTCAGAATTTTCTCTTTATCCTTGTATTTTGCCAGTTTCACTATGATATGTCGTGCAGAAGATCGATTCAAGTTACGTCTGAAGGGAGTTCTCTGTGCCTCTTGGATTTCAATGCCTTTTTCCTTCCCCAGTTCAGGGAAGTTCTCAGCTATTATTTCTTCAAGTACCCCTTCAGCACCTTTCCCTCTCTCTTCCTCCTCTGGGATACCAATTATGCATATATTATTTCTTTTTAGTGTATCACTTAGTTCTCTAATTTTCCCCTCATACTCCTGGATTTTTTTATCTCTCTTTTTCTCAGCTTCCTCTTTTTCCATAACTTTATCTTCTAGTTCACCTATTCTCTCCTCTGCCTCTTCAAGCCGAGCTGTGGTGGTTTCCGTTTTGTTATGCATTTCGTTTAAAGCGTTTTTCAGCTCCTGGTGACTGTTCCTTAGTCCCTTGATCTCTGTAGCAAGAGATTCTCTGCTGTCCTGTATACTGTTTTCAAGCCCAGCGATTAATTTTATGACTATTATTCTAAATTCACTTTCTGTTATGTTATTTAAATCCTTTTTGATCAGCTCATTAGCTGTTGTTATTTCCTGGAGATTCTTCTGAGGGGAATTCTTCCGCTTGGTCATTTTGGATAGTCTCTGGCGTGGTGAGGACCTGCAGGGCACTTCCCCTGTGCTGTGGTGTATACCTGGAGTTGGTGGGCGGGGCCGCAGTCAGACCTGATGTCTGCCCCCAGCCCACCGCTGGGGCCACAGTCAGACTGGTGTGTGCCTTCTCTTCCCCTCTCCTAGGGGCGGGATTCACTGTGGGGTGGTGTGGCTCGTCTGGGCTACTTGCACCCTGCCAGGCTTGTGATGCTGGGGATCTGGCGTATTAGCTGGGGTGGGTAGGCAAGGTGCACGGGGGGAGGAGGGGCAGGCTTAGATCGTTTCTCCTTAGGTGATCCACTTCAGGAGGGGCCCTGTGGCAGCGGGAGGGAGTCAGATCCGCTGCCGGAGGTTTGGCTCCGCAGAAGCGCAGAGTTGGGTGTTTGCGCGGAGCGAGCAAGTTCCCTGGCAGGAACCGGTTCTCTTTGGGATTTTGGCTGGGGGATGGGCGGGGGAGATGGCGCGGCGAGCGCCTTTGTTCCCCACCAAACTGAGCTCTGTCGTCAGGGGGCTCAGCAGCTCTCCCTCCCTTTGTCCTCCAGCCTTCCCGCTTTCCGAGCAGAGCTGTTAACTTATGACCTCCCAGACGCTAAGTTGCGCTTGTTGTGGGAACACAGTCCGTCAGGCCCCTCCGCTTTTGCCAGCCAGACTTGGGGGCTCTGCTTGGCCGGCGAGCCGCCCCTCCGCCCCGGCTCCCTCCCGCCAGTCTGTGGAGCGCGCACCGCCTCGCCGCCCTTCCTACCCTCTTCCGTGGGCCTCTCGTCTGCGTTTGGCTCCGGCGACTCCGTTCTGCTAATCCTCTGGCGGTTTTCTGGGTTATTTAGGCAGGTGTAGATGGAATCTAAGTGATCAGCAGGACGAGCGGTGAGCCCAGCTTCCTCCTAAGCCGCCATCTTGCCGAAAGTTCCCAGCATTATATTCTTTAGCTCCATCCATGTTGTTGCAAGTGGCAAGATTGAATTTTTTTGATTGCTGAGTAATACTCCATTGTTTATATAAACCACATCTTCTTTATCCATTTGTCTATGAACAGACACTTGGGTTACTTCCATAATTTGACTACTGTAGATAATGCTACAATAAACATAGGGGTGCTTGTATCCTTTCAATTTAGTGAGGAATGTACTATTTTTAAAGTGTAAAATGTTTCATAATTATAAGAGATTTGTGTGGTTTTAATAGTTTTTGTATTTGCAAACATTGTTCTTCCTCTGTGAAGTTATAGGCAACACTGTCCCCCAGCCCCTTCCCTGCCTTTTGGTATTCTCTGAAAGAAGGTGACCTACAGACAGTGTGCCCATCACTGCAAGCTCCAGGAAAGCATGGAGAACCAAGGAAAAAGGGAAGTTTTTTTTTTAATAGAGAAAAAGGACAGGAGAGTGAGAACAACCTGTTTTTAAAAAAGAACTGTGTATAGCTGCGTATTTCTTCTGATGAGTTAGGAGACTAGAAATATTCGGGAAAATTCCACCCATGAGGATATTGGGAAGAATAATGGGCCTTCAAAATGTGAAGAACAGGGATATTATTCAGCCATGAAAAAGAAAGGCTGCCATCTATGACAAAATGAATAGACTTTGAGAACTTTATGTTAAATGAGATAAGCCAGACAGAAAAGTACAAATACTATATGACTCCACATGTGATATCTAAAAAGCTCTGTTTCTTATAGAAACACAGAGTAGAATGGTGGTTACCAGGAGCTGGGGGTAGTGGTGGTGGGGACTGGGGAAATGCTGGTGAGGGGGGTAAAAGCCTCCAGTTATAGGATGAATAATTTCTGGGGGTCTAATATACAGCATGGTGCTTATAATTAATAATTCTGTATCGTACTCTTGAAAGTTGCTAAGAGAATAGATCTTAAATGTTTTCACCATAAAAAAGAAATGGTAATTATGTGACATGATGGAGGAGTTACCTAATTCTGTGGTGGTCATCGTTTTGCAATATATAAGTCTGTCATATCAAACCAATTTTATTTGAATTCCTAAGGACAAGACCCTTCCGCTGGTGTGGAGAAGTCCCTGGGGAGTTGAGAATAAGCTGACTATGTCTCTAAACGTGGGTTCTTTTCTCAAGTTGTTTGCTCATAACTTCTCCTTTTCTCAGTTTTCCTCATCTCACCAGAGGCACATGCTTTTTCCTCTGAGTGAGGGGTGTTTTTCTGGGAAGGAGGCATAGTTACAGATGTGATTTGCTTTCATGGTTCACTGTTTTACTGTCTGGCTGCTTTTGATTTTGATCCTATTTCTAGGCTCTTTTTTCCCCTTTTAAATCATATTTACTGTCACATTGCTCTAGAGAACAACATGGTTACAAAATACATGCTAAATAACTGGTTAATAAGTTAAAGAAAATTCTCATTAAATGACTATTTGCAAGGCTTTGTGTTAATCACTGTAGAGGGGAGGTGGTGTTTCTCAGCCATGATTAAGCGTTGAAAACTCCTGAGGAGCTTCTAATAAAATAGAAATCTGTAGATTACTTTGAGAGAGAATGGAACTCAAAGCAATTTACAGATTCAATGCAATCTTCATCAAAACCCCTATAACATTTTTGCATTAATAGAGAAATTTTTAATGAAATTCTTATGGAATTTCAAGGGACCCAGAATAGCCAAACGAATCTTGAAAAAGAAAAACAAAGTTGGAGGTTTCATACTCCCTGATTTAAAAAATACATTACAAAGTTGTGGTAATTAAAACAGTGTGGTACTGGTATAAAGATAGACACATACACTTGTGTAATAGAATAGAGGGCCCAGAAATAAACCCTGGTGTGTTTGGTGAAGTGATGTTTAACAGGATGCCAAGCCCACTCAATGAGAAAAGAACAGTCTCTTCAACAAATGGTGTTGGCAGAACTGGAGATCCACATGCCAAAGCATGAAGTTGGACCCTTATCTTATACCGTATATAAAAATTTAACTAAAAATGGTAAAAAGACTTACACACAAGACTTCAAACTTTACTCCTAAAAGAAAACTGAGGGAAAGCTTCGTGACACTGTGTTTCAAAATAATTTCTTGGATGTGACACCAGAAGTATATTCATCAAAAGTAAGATAAGATAAATGGAGCTATTTCAAACTTAAAAACTTCTGTGCATCAAAGGGAACAACCAATATAGTGAAAAGGCAGACTACAGAATGAGAGAAAACATTTAAAGTTGCACATTGGTTGGGGGGCTAATATGCAAAATGTATAAAGAAATCATACAACTTAACAGCAATAAAAGTATCCTTATTAAAATATGGGCAAAGGACTTGAATAGACATTTCTACAAAGATACACAGATGGTGACCAAGCGTATGAAAAGATGCCCAGTATCACTCATTAGAGAAATTAGAGACATGCAAGTCAAAAAATGAACTGTCACCTCACATCCAGGGAGTAGGGGGGTTTGGGGGGTTGTTATTTAATGGATACAGAGTTCAAGTTTTACAAGAATGTTCGGGATATTGGTTATACAACAATATAAATATACTTAGAACTACTGAACTGTACCCTAGAAATGTTTAAGAGGGTTAAAAAATACCATGCCCAGACCCCAAAAGTGTCTCGGGTACAGACCCAGAGATGGTGTTTCTACATAGCTCCCCAGGTGACTGAGGTGTGCAGCAGGATTGAGAACCACTGGAGTGGAGGCAGGAGGGCTGGTCTTGTCTTCTGGGGGTTCATCCTCTGGAAGGCATGTGCAGTGTGGATGGAGAACACCATAGAGTCAGTCCATTGTACTAGGAGTCTTAAAAGAGTTACAGACTGTCATGAAAATCTAGAAGGCTGAGATCTTCCTTGCAGCATGGGGTGAGTTTTCAGGCATTTGTGCTGGGCTTTGAAGAATCAAAGAGGCTGACAGGATGTCTGAGAGGAGAAGGGGTCTGAAGCTGTCAGTGGAGGATAAAGGTGGGTAAAATGCCTGGTATGTTTAGTAAATGGAGGGGTGTCTAGTTTCACTGGAGTATATGAAGGGTGTATATGTGTGTGGAGTGGGTGTGCAATGGTAAGGAATTACAATTTCAAAGACAAACTGATGCCAGCTTGCAGAGGGTCTTGAATGTCATGCTTAGAAGATTAGATATTATTCAGTAAACAATGGGGAGTCATCGCTTTTTTAGCCAGGATTGAAAAAAAAAAGCTAAAACATCTGGGTGATTTAAAATCCAGAGTGATAAGAGCTTTGTTTGAAGATGTTTTATTCTTCCTTAAATGACATATACCAGCTAGTATTTCCAAACTGCTTGTTCACATTTCATGCAGATTTCCAACACATGTTTTTTTCATTTCTCCTGCCTGGTCCAGAGCTGTCTGTTTCCTCTAACCTGATGCTTCCTAGGCCCCAGTTTACCCAGTCAAGCGCATGGGAGTCATTCCATCCTGGTTCCCATCTAAGGAGCTCAGACACTTTGCTAAGTAAGCTAAAACTATCTGCCTTCAAACAACTCTCTTAAGGGAGGAGAAAGTCATATTTGAAAGATTAGTGCTGACTGTCATCTACAACAAAAACCACTTTGTAAGCATGATCCCCACACAGAGCCTGGAGTGAATGCTGCTGATGTTGAGGAGGACTGCTGGGGCCTTTGGGAAAGGCACACAAGGACTCATCAGTTGGCTTCCTTCATAAGTGCCTGCTTTCTTTCCTTCCCTTGGAAAACCTGGACAATTGTATTTTGCAGATTATTTTCATATCTGCTCCTGGACCCTGACATTTCGAAACAACTAACCTACTTTGTTTGAGAAATGCATTTAAATAAATTAATGAAACCACTGCTCCGAATGAATCCTTTCAGGCTGCTTACAGAGAAATTTTGAAAGGGCAATATTATCACTGACAAAAACTGCAGCATCTGAGCAATTTGATATCCAGAAAGCTGAGCAGGGAGGCAGAACATAATGACAGAGTTTTACCTATAGCAAAGCCATTAAAGGTCGCCTACTGTAAGGACAGCTGAAATAGAATTTGTTTTCAAATTATAAGATTAAAGAACGTTCCTTGAAGAAAGTATTATTATACAGTGTCAAAAGAAAGAGATTAAAATGGTTGGAAGATGCAATCACAGCTGAGATCAATTCTACTTTCTCTGTGGTTTGCACACCCTGCAGTCTCCTCGCCTCAATGGGTTGGGTGGGTTGGAGAAATTAGCAAGTGTTCCTCTCTCCACACAGATCTTTCCCCCACTGAGAGTTCTTTTCCCCTCTGGTCTTACTGAAAACACACTTGCCTACCAGAGAAACCATGTGGAGGAATGGAGGGTTTCTTTGTTAATGGTGCCCATTGGAGAGGACAACATTAAAAATTCTTTAAAATGAAAGGGGCAATTTTGAGTTTCCAAGTCATTAGGCAGGTTTATGACTTGTCCATTTGCAAAGGAGCTGATGGGACTCTCCACACAGCCATTTCACTTAACATTGGCTCGTCTCACACATGGCTTTTTTTCAGTGTTCCATCCATGCCCAGAACTCCTCTGGTGTAGGCTGGGGCTCCCTTTGGCAAACATGGGAAAAGCCCACCCTGCCTTCTCTGCAGCGCCATTTTACTTAAAATGCTGTAGCACATTAAGGAGGGTGAACAGGACTGTTCACAATGAGCTAGTTAAATACAAACCTGTTCTCTTACTACTGTGAATTCTAAAACATGTATCGTGTAAGTTCTTTATAAATATTAGCTAAGAATGAACCTACACAACTAGAGAAAGAAATGATTCAGGTACTTTCTGCATTTTAGAAATATTTGAATACATTCCTTGAAAACTTTGTCCTTATGTAAGACTTTCTGTAGTGGACACAATTTGTTCAAACTTAAACAACAGAGTGGCAGGATATAGGATGATTATGTAATTTGACTATTTGTAATATAATAAATAATAATGTGCTATTCTGAACACATAGAAATATATGGTCAAAACAATCATCCAGTTCTTCCTTATTCAAAATACCTACCCAGGACAAGAATGCCTACCCAGTAGCCACTGAACATTCTTTGTGCCTTTTGGTCTTACTGTACCTGACCAGTTTCCTTGCTATCCCGTGCCTTTCTCAAATATTAGCTCTTTGTGGAGCCTGTCCACACTACATCCTGCTTCAACACCTGTGCAGTGAGTGGGAAATTATGAGGAGTTGCTGCAGAGATGAGGCTGAAGTCAAGCTGTCTGGAGGTGAGAAGGAAGCTGGTTGGCAAGGTCTTGACACGAGAATGGTGGGTCATCTTGCCTTGCCTTCTACTGTTTTGGCTCGAAATACCATAGCATTAAAGACAGCACTGTAGAGGTCCTGGAACATCCCTGATGTGGGACCAATGCTCCAAGTGTGTTTTCCACTTCAGTCAATGAGGCAAGAGCTATTGAGAGCTTTCCAAAGGAAGCTCTCCTAGGGAACTGGGGGCATCTTCAGGAAGAAACCATTGGCCGTCCTCCCCGGCCACAAAACAACAAGAACAAAAAAACTTGACTTGAACTAGGCAATCAAATAATTACTTAGTTAAGGACGTTGGACTCCTCTAGAGCTGGATTTTTCAACATTAATGATCCAATACCAGAGGCAAAGTGAACCTTTCTTTTGATGTCATCTTTGTTCGTTCCTTTTATTTATTTTTTCCATTAAGTATTGTTTTGAGTTTTTATTTAAATTCCATTTAACACGATAATAGTATATGTATATACTAGTTTTAGGTGTATAATCCATCACTTCCATACATTACCCAGTGCTCACTACAAGTGCACTCCTTAATCCCCATCACCTATTTAACCCATCCCCATGCCTACCTCTCCTCTGATAACCATCAGTTTGTTGTGTGTAGTTAAGAATCTGTTTCTTCTTTGATGGCGGGGAGCACCTGGGTGACTCAGTTGGTTATGTGTCTGAGTTCGGTTCAGGTCATGATCTCATGGTTCATGAGTTCAAGCCCCATGTCAGGCTCTGTGTAGAGAGCTTAGAACCTGGAGCCAACTTTGGATTCTGTGTCTCCCTCTCTCTCTCTCTGCCCTCCCCCACTCACACTCTATCTCTACCAAAAATAAATAAACATAAAAATTTTTTTAAAAGGATCTGTTTCTTGGTTTCTCTCTCTCTTTCTCTCCTATGATCATTTGTTTGTTTTCTTGAATTCCACATATGAGTGAAACTATATGGTATTTGTCTTTCTCTGACTTAATTTTGCTTAGCATCATATTCTCTAGCTCTATCCATGTCGTTGCAAATGGAAAAATTTCATTTTTCTTGATGGCTGAGTAATATTCCATTGCATATATACCATATCTTCTTTATCCATTAATCAGTTGATGGACGCTTGGACTCTTCCCATAATTTGGCTATTGTTGATAATGCTGCTGTAAACATAGGTGCATGTGCTCCTTTGAATCAGTATTTTTGTATTCTTTGGGTAAATACTCTTGTAGTATAATTGCTGAATTGTAGGAGGATGTAGAGAAAGGGAACCTCCTGGACTGTTGGTGGGAATGCAAACTGGTGTTCTGTTCCCTTTAATTTCCCTTTTTGGTTTCAGTATCACCCAAAGAGCATCTTAGAGATCTGTAACCAAACCCTAGTCTGTATGCCTGATGTGCAGCAAAGATAATCACTGAGACATCGAGCATGCAGCAAGAAAAGGGTTTATTCAAGAGGCAGCCAAATGAGGAAATGAGAGGGCAAGCCTCAAATCTGCCTTTCCAAAGGTGAAAAGAGCAAGGTTTTTTTTATAATCAAAGGAATTGAAATTACATGCATATTGATGAAAAGGGGGGTTAATAACCTTAGACTGCTCTTGAGGAAAGATGAAGCATATGCATTGAGCAAATACTCATATAACATATGTCCCGTGTTTACTTTGGGGTGGAGATATAATGTCAGAAGGAAGTTATCTTAGAACAAGGAGAAGGGGCCCTGGGCATCATCTGAGATCCCATATAATCTGTATGGGGTCTAAGGAATGTAGGGCCTTGTTTGTTCATAGACTGGAGCCATATCAATTGACTTTGCATCCAGGCTTCTGCAAAGACAGCTAGTGAATTTTTTAGTGGGGTCTGAAAATAAACAATAGCTGATCAGAGAGAAAGAAGTCTCTGAAAAACAAGCTTTAAATTTCCTGATAGTTTCAATCTCATTAACCCTCTAGGGCATAATTTCGATTTCAACACCCTGGTTAGGAAATGTGGCTTGTGTCATGGAGATAGTGAACTGACAAAACTTTGCTATCTGTATTTCTTTGTGCAACATGCAGGTTCAGAGGCCAGGCTTACAATTTTATTATCTGTTTTTTTCTTTGTCTCAGTTTAGAACCAATTAAGAAAATAGGTGAAAAAATCAGAGAAATGGAGACTAACACGTCAACTTTATTACCCATAGGTCTTAATTTAGAATATGGAATAGATAGACAGCTATAAATTGTACCTTCTAGTATTTCCCTTCTAGTCTATACCATAGGGTGGCCAGACATTCCAAGTAGATGCTTTTATCTGGATTTCCTGCTTCATATCTGTTGTTATAGTGGGGAAGAAAGTGAGATACTTGTGGTCTTGTGTCCTTAACCTGAGAACTTGCCACTGGAAGCCAGAATACAGCAGAATGCATCCATTCTGGGGTGAGGCAGTAGGGAGATTGAGAGGCAGATGGGGAGAGAGGAGTACTGAGACATACATTCAGTTGGTTACACATTGATAATGTTATACATGGTAACTATAAAAAGTAATGATATGGAATGATATTATAATGAGTTTTCAAAAACAATGTTTATATAAATACCTTGGAAATTTAAACTTCTGTAAACTAAATGTGTGTGCTAAAATACAAGGGTAAACTCCGAGGGAAGAGCAGTGAATAACTTCAAAGCCAGTAGATTTAAAAAGTGGGATAAAAAAACTTGATTACACAGAAAAAGAACAAAATACTTAAAAAAGTAAAAAAAAAAGTTTTACAAAAAAGAATTTAAGATGAAAAGCACAATAAGGATAAGGACATTTTGTAACGAAAAGGGAATATCTCGGAGAAATAAATGGACAACAGTTATATGTATTTATCAACATAGCTTTCAATCATAAAAAAATAAAAAAAATTAGAACAGATTTAGAATATTATAATAACATGAATACCAAGTTTGATGTTGTAGATAGACCTAGAGAATATGTACTTTTTTCAAGGCATATAGAACCTTCATGAAAATTAACTATGCATAAGTCACAAAGGAAGTTTAAAAAATTTAAAAAATCATCTCTGACTAGACTGGTAAAAGAAGAACTTATTGATGGGCCTTGCACTAGTAAATATTTTAGAAAGCTGTATTAATTAAAATAGTGTAGCATCAGCACAGAGGAAAGGAAATAGATGAGTGGAACAGGATGGAAAGACCAGAAACAGACTGAAGCTTCTATGGGAATTTGGTAAATAACAAAGGAGCCCTTACAAGTTGATGGGGAAGGAAAATGATTTGGGGTTGGAACAGTTGGCTTTCCACATGAAAATAAAAATAAACTACATGTCTATCTCTTATAAACAAAATAAATCTCAGGTAGATTAAAGACTAAAAGGATAAAAGATGAGTTTAAAACTCTTAGAAGAAATATTTGGGAACATTTCTATGACTTTGAGGGAAGAAAAATATTTCTTAAGCAAAACCCCACATGTTCAAGATACAAAGGGAAATACTCAAAATTTATAACTTCTGCATGTGAAATAACAGACCAGGAGAAGATATTTGCAACACATGTAACACTCTAGAATGTATTTTTAAACTTCTACAAGTCATGAAATAAAAGACAACCTAATAAATGTAGGCAAAGGATAAAAATGGGTAGTGCATAAGAGAAGAAACCCAACTAGGGAAAGATAGACATTCTTGCTGGTAATCAGGTAAATATAATTTAAAATAATAAAGTACCATTTTACAACCAATAGATCAGCCAAACCTTTTAAATAAGAGGTGAGAATCTGAAGTGTTAGCATGTATGTGGGGATGTGAGGACTCCTTTAGACTGCTAGGGGGAGTGTAAATTGGCTAAATTGCTTTGGAAGAACATTTGATGTTATCTAGCACATTTGCCAATGCATATATCCTCTGACCCAACAATTTGGCTTCTAGTTACGTAACTGGGGAAGCTCTTCACATGTGAAGCAAGTAGGAAGCATGTGTAAAGATGCTCATTATAGCATTGCTTGCATAGTGAAAAACTCAATGCAAATTAATGGTCCATAGATCACAGGTATAGTGTTTATAGAATGGAATACTTCCGTCTGTCTATCTGCCTGGCTATCTTTAAAGATCTAAACACCTTAAAATGAGTGAAAATAACAAGTTGCAAAAAGATAGGTACATGATGTTAGCATTTACGTGAATCTTTAAAATACACATAAACATTACTATATATTGTAATTGTTTTGCGGACACATCCACATGTGGAAAAAGCATAAAATTGTGAACCTAGTATAATATACAGGAAAGTCATGACAGAAATTGCCCATTTTTTGCCAATGAAAAAATATAAAAAAAGATTAAACCCAGTCAACACGCTTCATTCATTGTGAGGTGCATGCTGGCACTCAATAGTGACTATTCTATACAAAGGTGGTAAACAAATCAGTTTGTTGGGATTTGATATAGATGAAAAGGGGAACTGAATGCTCACCAAGTAACATGGTAGTCACCTTTGGCATGGACTTCTAGGTCTTTTTCCCCTCTGTGCTTTGAAGAAAATAAAATTAAAAACATTTTTTTTCTTCAACTACAAGCAACTGTTGAAATAAAAGGTAGTGGGATATTATCTAAATAAGTTTCCATATTTTTTCTTTGAGTCTCTAGACTTCTGATGACATATATCATTGCCTAGATTTTGATCTTGTTGGCAAAAAAAAAAAAAAGTAAAAGCTTCTTATTGTTACATGCCTGGAGCCTGAAAGAATGTTCTCTGGGGGCAAGATTTTTCTTTTGTTAGATCAAGCAACATTATCCACAAATACGAAGTCCATTGCCAGTTTGACAGGTAGTTCATGTAGATACATTCAGATTTATTCATTCTTTTGCCACACAAGTTCCTCGAAGGCTGGAAGAAGAATCCTGGTCTCATAGATTTTGCAGGGGCGGTATGCTCTCAAAGATGATCTGATTCTGTACTCAAAGTTCAGTTGTGGTCTAGTGCATTGGCATCACCTGAGAGAATTTTAGAAATGCAGCATCTCAGACCCCATTCCAGAACTACTGAATCAGAATCTGAATTTCAGCAAGGTCCCTGAGTGACTTGTTTGCACGCTAAAGTTGAAAAAGCACTGATCTAGTCCAGTGGTTTCCAAACCTGGCAATGAATAATACGGATAGCTTTTAGCATGTATTTCCCTGTACCTTACTGCCATAAATTCACATTCTTCAGTAGGTATATAATGAGGCCCAGGAATTTCCATTTTTAAATTTTGATGTAATTTCAAGTTTACAAACTAGTTTCAAAAATATTAAAAAGCACTCCTCCCTTGGTATATACACTGGATTATTTGAGAATAAATTGCTCATATACAGCCCTGTCACTCCCAGAAAATTTTAGTCTATATCTCCTACAGTTGAAGACATTTTTTTTCTATAACAACAATGCAACCATTAAAATAAGGAAGTTAAGACTTATTTATTACTAATATCTAATCATCTGACACCATTTGAGCTTTTTCCAATTCTTGCTGTAATGTCATTCAGAGGAACAGCATTCAATCCAGGATAATAAATTAAATTTAATTGTCTTGTCTATTTTAGTTTCCTTTAATCTGAAGCAGCTCTTCAGACTTCCCTTAACTTTCATGACCTTGACACTTTTGTAGATCACAGACCAGTTATTTTGTAGACTGTCCCTCAGTGTGGATTTCTCTGAAATTTCTCCGTGATTAACTTTAGGTTATGTATTATTATTATTATTATTATTATTATTATTATTTACTGCAGAAATGTCACTTAAGCAATGCTATACTTCTCACTACATTTCGCCAGGTGTTATACAATTTCCATTTGTCCTGCTGTTGGTGATCTTAGCCGTGATTATTGACTAAGGTGATGGCTGCCAGGCTTTTCCACTATAAACTTACTCTTCTTTCCTTTATAACCAGTAAGTATTTTGAGGAGAGGTATTCTTTTTTTTTTTTTTTTTTTTTTTTTAACGTTTATTTATTTTTGAGACAGAGAGAGACAGAGCATGAACAGGGGAGGGTCAGAGAGAGGGAGACACAGAATCTGAAACAGGCTCCAGGCTCTGAGCGGTCAGCACAGAGCCCGACGCGGGGCTCGAGCTCACGGAACGCGAGATCATGACCTGAGCCGAAGTCGGCCGCTTAACCGACTGAGCCACCCAGGCGCCCCGAGGAGAGGTATTCTTAAGCTAGCACATGACTCATCACACTCTCATGTACTAGTTTTAGTGCCCATTGGTGTTTATTGGCTGAATTCATTAATGCTATGATGGTTTCTATATGGTGATTTTCAAACAGCATCATTCTTTCTATATTTTCTCCATTGGCATTGTATTGTAATGAAAACCTTTCTCTTCTCTCCATTTATTTATCTAGAATAGGATTGACTCATGAATTTCTCTTTTATTTATTGGGTTATAATCTGCTACTGTATTTGTTTTGATACTTAAATTGTCCTAGGTTTAGGTGTCCTAGGTTTAGGGCTCCTTTGAGCTGGCTCCTGTGTCTGTCTTATGTGTTCCCATTATTCACTGGGCTCCTTATTTTCTGGCACAAAAAGAGTACCCAGTCTCATCTTGTACTTTCCCTGATCCACCCCTAGGTTCAGCTATTTCTCCAAGGGGTTCTGGTTTCTTTTAGTGGCACAAAGTGTTTAGATACCAGGATCTCAGTGCTAGGTGCATTCTTCGTTATTGAGCGTCACTGCTGCCAGTTCTCAGTGGGCAGAGCTGGGGAATATATGCATGTATATACACATGTCTGTACCAATTTCTCTGTATGATTCAATATACATATATGTTGAAAACCACAAATTCATACCTCAAACTCCAATTAGAATTGGACATTTCTGGGCTAGTTATTATTTTATTTGTTTAAATTTATTTTCCTTTTTTTCGTATAAAGAGCCCTTCATTTATTTTTTTTTCAAGTTTTATTTAAATTCTAGTTAGTTAACATATATGGTAAAACATATATACGGGTTAATATTAGTTATTCTTTTTCCTTTTCTCATTTGTAATTTCATTCCCCAGGTGTGAGAAGCCTGTCCCTCCCGTGATCCTTTATATACTTACTTATTTGAAGAATTCCCCCAGTATGCAGCAAGTGTCCTGTCCCTGCACCATAGTCCCATAGTTCCATGCCCTGCCCCCGGTGCAGTAGCCCTCCCGCCCTCCCCACCCCCCCCCCCCCCGCCATTGGTCTTTACTACCTCCCACCACACTGCCTCCATAGGCATGCCCCTGCAAGGACGCTTCTCACTGTGGTCCTCCATTCCAGGCTAAGCTGCTGCCACTGCCCCTCTGTTCTTGTTGAACACATGCCTCAGCCAACCAGGCTCTGATACCTTTTGCCAGGATGCACAGATGCTTTCCTCACCCTTTCTGGTCTCTAACACCAGGTTCCAGGCTGTTGTTACTGCCGTCTGCACAGCTCTTCACCCTGCTCAGACTCTGACACCCTAACTGGGCTGCCACGGCTACTGTTTTCCCTGCAAAGGTATCAGTCTTGCCCGACTTGGACTGCGACATCGGGCTGCCTCCACCTCCACCCTCCATCACCTTCCCTTGTGCCAGTATTTCCTCTCTCCACTCGGTCTCTGATATTCCAAGTCAGGTTATGTACCCTCCCCTCAGCATGAAGCCCACATTGCTTGGCTCCATTTGGATTCCTTATGTTTAAAACAAACTCTGAATGATTTTTATGAGAAAGCCCAGCATGTTGGGGTCCACTTGGTAGTCAACCTCTTACCCATTGCCATGATTTCCTGCATCATGCCTAAGGTTTTCTTTGCTGTCTTTTTCCCAGACTCTTTTACCAAAGGAAACACACAATTCCCTTACTGGCAAATTCTTTTGGATCTGAGGTTTTATTCCTTCTCTCATTATTCCTTGGTCTCCTCATTTCAGACAAAGAACAGGTTTGAATACATCAAGATAATCATCACATTTCTCTTTAAATCTTCTTTTATAATCCTTAAATTTCTAGGTCTGTCAACATTTTCTTATATGTCACAGTTTTAAAATTCTTTAATATTTTCATTATTTTTGGGGAGCATTCTAGGTTACTAATATTCTTCTTAAAATGTGCCTAAAATGTACCTCCTTTAACTTGAAATATATACCTCTATTAATTCAGCCCATGCCGTGTCCCACTTACCAGCCCATACATCAAATAGAAAAGCCCTATTTCTGTTCTCTAAAACTCTTAGGTCTCTCATTCATAAACCTCTTTATTTGATAAAAAGAAAAGAAAACTTTTCATAGAATTTGAAGTGATTTGATCTTCAACGTGTAAACAAGATTGTAGGAGAAATCTATAAGAATACTGGCTTGTTTTTAAAATATTCTGAAACTTTTTATTTAATTACCAAAAACATCATCTGCTTTTGATATTTCTTATAAATTTATTGTGGAATCCTTCAAATAACCAAGCTTTTTAATGTTCTTTTAATTATAGGTTTATTGTCACCCACTTTCCACAGATGTACCTTAAAGGGGAGACTCTTTATATTAACTTACATTGGATCCATGACTTAGCAATAAATAGGTTACTTCAAAAAGATTTTTAGGGGCACCTGGGTGGCGCAGTCGGTTAAGCGTCCGACTTCAGCCAGGTCACGATCTCGCGGTCTGTGAGTTCGAGCCCCGCGTCGGGCTCAGGGCTGATGGCTCAGAGCCTGGAGCCTGTTTCTGATCCTGTGTCTCCCTCTCTCTCTGCCCCTCCCCCGTTCATGCTCTGTCTCTCTCTGTCCCAAAAAATAAATAAATGTTGAAAAAAAAATTTAAAAAAAAAAAAAAAAGATTTTTAGATACAACCTCAGCATATAAAACACATAAAAGTGGATCGGTAACTTGTAACACCATCTTAGTTTTCCCCTCATATCCTGAAGTATTTCCTGGGGCCTCCACAGAATATGGAAGATGCACTAGATGGGTTATCAAGGAGCTTCAAAATATATTGAACAGTCATTTTGCCACAAATAGCTGGTTTGAAAGGGTAGCTTCCATTACTAGCCTAATAGGTCCCTTGTCTGAGTGCTAGAAAAGGTATTTATTAAACTCTAAGCCTAGCTACTGTCAAGACAAATTGGTTCTTCCTTAATAGGAAGGTGATGATTGGAATAAGTCACTTAGAAATGTCGGATGGGCCATCCATTCTCCCATCCACCCACCCACTCATCCCTCCATCCAAATTGTTATAGAGTTAAGATCTCTAAGTCTTCGTAGAGCAAATTTCTTAAATTCCTTGTCATTAGCCAAGTCCATCGACATGATCTCCTGTCACAGTGCCAGGCCAAACTTTTTGTGGGGTCCTTCTCTTTGGGTGAGTAATAGGATATTCCTTAGTTTTCCTGGGACTACAATAACCTTTGGTTTTATATATTCAGGTAGGCTCTCGGGCTCAAAGGTCAAATCTACTCTGATTTTCATCACTTTCTTCTTCAGTCTTAGGCATATGGTTATCTTCACTACGATTATAAACATTTTTGTGGATATTCCTGTCAAGTTTCTATCACAGAGATAGATAAGGGAGGTGACACAAGCATTTACTAAACAAGTAACATGCACTCGACAGTGTACGAGTTGTTTCCTTTCCTCATTCCATGCTTCTCTCAGAGTTGGTGCTTTTTCTTTCTTTTTTGAAAATGTTTGTTTGTTTGTTTTATTTGTTTGTTTACTGAGAGACAGAAAGAGAAAGCACATGTGGGCAGGTGAGGGACAGAGAGAGACAGGGAGAAAGAGAGAAACCCCAAGCAGGCTCCGTGCTGTCAGCACAGAGTCCGAGGCAGGGCTCTGTATCATGCACTGTGACATCATGGTCTGAGCCAAAATCAGGAGTTGGACACTTAACCGACTGAGCCACCCAGACGCCCCATGTGCTTTTGCATCTCTCAGCCCTAGCTTCTGTGCTATCTATGACCACTTTAAGGTCTCTTTCCAGCTTTCTTCCTAAATTTTAATCTGGTGTATGCCATTGTAATTGTATAATGATCTCCTTATCAGCTTTTATCTCCATAAGATGTAAGTTATTTGAAGGTGTGGTTATGGCTGTTGATTAAGTTACTTACCTTGTGAATTGACTCAAGTATGAAAAACAAGGTGCCATTAGGACCTCCCTCATAGGGTTGTTAGGAGTCTGAAAGGAGTTCATAACGCAAAATTTATGCACCTGTGTCTGGTACTTATTCAGTGCTTATTCCTACTACTCTTCTATAGTTTCTACAACTGCAATAGTAACTACTATTACTGCTACAGCTATTACTAACACTTGCTTGTTAGAGGGTATTCCAACATGGAATAGGTGCTCAAAAAATACTTTTTGGACGAATGAATGCCCAATCCTCAGCCATTATATGAAGTCATCTTGTGAGGAAAATGAGGCTGAGGGAGGAAAACACCTTACCCGAGGCTGCCCGGAGATGACACTGTCCCTAGTGTGAGTGTGATTTCTATGACCTCTACTCCTTACCATTTTAGCAGGGATTTTATTTATACCAGTCCATTCTCCATAAAAATTCTCCAAAATTACAGTCTGTAGAAAGAGTCTTTAAGACTTCCGATGAAAACAATGGTTACTGATAACATGGCCTTGTTTAAAGAGTAACTTGGTATGGGACCCTTCCACCTTCTGCCTTCACCCAGCCCAGGATGCCCTGATGCCGTCTCCCAGGAAGCCTCGCATAGGCTTGGAGTGTGAAAGCTGGAGTCTGAAGCCAAAGTCCTCACTCCCTGAGGCTTCTCAGGAACACATTTCTGTTTCCTACCTGCTCTGTGAGCCGTGCTTGCTGTAGTGGCCTCCCTGGGGCAGGCACTGCCTCATCTGACAGGCCATAATTTGGGTCATTACACTCTCCTATGGGCAGTAATGACATTTTTTCTTTTCTAGACAGGACTGCTGTGCAGTCGCCTCCTGGGAGGTTGGGTTGATTACTCCTTTTCCTTGGCTCCTGGCTGCACCCGGGCAGTGCTGGTGGTGGCAGAAGTGGGCTTCAAAAGGCCCCTTTCAGTCAGGTTTCCTGTTTGGTGGCACTTGTGTCCTCAGAGATGCTTTGTACTGCAGAAAGGAATTTAGAAGGGTCACACCCTGGAGCACTATGCTTTGGGAATAGTGTGGAATTGGCGAGGGCCAAGAGAAAGTGCCTTGCTCAAAAATTGCTCTACATTTTACCCACAGAGATGCATTTGTGTTAAGTTCTGGGGAAGCTTAAGCTCAGAAAAGCACCCATCTTAATGAGAATTACTAGAGCCACCTGGCCTAGGTCAATTCCCTTCAAGAAATATGTGTTCCTGAAAACTGGAGGGAGGGGAAGCAAGTCTTCCATGGAGGAGCCAGCCTCTGAGGAACTTCAGGGAGCGTGGAAGCAGCCGGAAGGCAGAGCTAGTCCTGCTGGTTCTGTACATGGGAGAGGGTCGTAGAAGGGGAGGCATGATGGTGATAGATACATTTAATTCTGGCTTTACTGTAGAATGCTGTCTAAATCGTCAGCTCTCCCCAAAGTGACACTGAGAGAGATGGTGTGCTGTGATGGATTAAATGACTGACCTTGGGGTCAGAAAAAATGGGATCCAGTCGTGTTCTGCCAATTACTCCCTTAGGAATGTTGGCAGGATGTCATACAACTCTAAGCAGTTTCCTTATTTGTCAAATGAGAGGATTGCCCTGAGCTTCTTAGAGTCCTTCGCAGTGTTTTATGACTCTAGAGAAGTAGCCATAATTCTATAAAACTGCCAGACTGGGTGCCAGGCTGCCTGCGGCAGATGCTTCTTATCTTCTGGGCCTGGGAACACTGAGCTGCAGGTGACTCTGGGTCCCAACTGCATTCACTTTCAGCTCCTTTCGTGAGGGTTATGAGTGTGTTAAATTAACATTTGTCGAGTGGAGCACAGGGTGCTGGATGGTGACCCTCAGTTCAATGATGGACCACAAGAGAAATTGAAATAGAGAAGTTGATTACTCGCAGGTGCTATAAAAAAGAAACTGGCAGGCCTCGAGGGGCCACATAAGGAGGTCAAGGAAGAGTGCAGAGAGAGAGAGAGAAAGAGAGATTGGGAGGGCCTGGGCTCATGCCTTTATTATAGTCTGTGGGTGGAGCGCTTTGAGGTTACCAGGCTAGGGCTGGATTGGTCAACTTAAACCAAAAAGTATGTGTTACTGGTAAGCCCCACGGGATTTCTAGTTAGGGGGCCCATACGATAAACAGACAGGCAGGGGGACTGTTGCTCACGGGGCTACTGGGGAAGTCCCATTATGAATTTACATTTGTTACGACTCTGCAGCACAGGGCATGTGCTTGCGTGAGGGGCTAGTGTCCGTGTAAGGTCCTCGCAGGCCACTTGGCCACACAAAATGGATGCTGAGGCAGCAGCTCCATGGAGTGGCTTAGCTCATTTCTCAAAACCAAGGCACTGGATATGGGAGAGAGACCTCGGTAAACACCTGGGATTTTGTTATCTTCCAAATCTGGTCTTTTCTTTATCCCTTCCTTCTAAACCCAATTTTCACACTGCCAGGAACCTATCTTTCAGCACTTAATGAATGAGGTTTTTGTTTGAATTGCTTTCATGTTTAGGAATGACTGGCTAATTTCTTTGTTTTTGTTTTTTTAAGTAGTTCCCCTGCAAGTGAGAAGTGGGAGTTAGAGTGGTTTGGGTTCCTGGTTGAATCGGCTCTCCCCTCTAAGAGTGTCTAACAGGGGCATTAGACTCTGGAATATCCCCAGATGATTACTTGGTTCTTCCTCTTCATAAGTATCTAGTGCTTAAAATGACTACTATCAGCAGAAGCCAGGACATACTATTTTTTTGAAGTATGATCTCTGAATTCTCTGTTTTATTTGCTCACGTCACAGTATGTGTGTGTGTGAGAGAGAGAGAGAGAGAGAGAGAGAGAGAGAGAGAGAGAGAGAGAGAGGAGAGAACACGGTAGTCATTTACATTGCTGTAAATGAATACATTAAAATCACAGAAAATTTTGGTCACTTGGGGGTCACTTTTAGGGTTATATGTAGGGAAATTGATAGTCAGCAGTCTTCCTGACTGGGGGAGGGCTGGTATAGATGTTGTGATGGGGATAGAGCCATAATTCTGGGCCTTTGTTAGCAGGGGCCCAGAAGATTGAGTGCCAGCTCGGTGCTGCCCAGGTAGATGCCAGTCACAGGTCAAGATAGAGAACATTATGTTTATAATAGCTGAAGTCCAAGTAAGTTTGCATTATTTATAAGGGCCACATCTCTGCCCTCTGCTTCTCCACCAAGCCAGACAGTGTGGAGGAATCTCTTGTTGGGGAGTACCTTAGCATCTACGTCTTCAAGACTTCCTCCCAATTTAGAAACCCCACCGGCAGTGTTACTGACACATGGTTCTGAACACTTGAAGGTTTCAGAAACTCACTACTTGCTTCCAAGGACAGACTGTGCCATTCAGCAATGCTAAATAGCTTGGGATATTAGGATGCCACAGGTTAGGAATTGCTGAGAGCTGCCCCACTCTAACTCCTGTTCTTTGGAGACATATACAGGTCACCATGGCTCCTCTTCAGAAAACTGAAGCCAGCAGCCTTGACCCACCCAAGCTCTAGGTCTTTTCCTCAAAGTTTCTCATCAAGATCTTGGTTTTAAATCTTACTCCATCCTGGGGACTTAAAGCTTTATTTGTATGCAGAGATTTCCTATAAACATGTCATACTTCTGTCCCTCCCTAAAGTATATTAATCAAGACCTGACCATGAACCTGGGGTCACCCTAAAGGTAGCCTTCTATTCTTGGGTAACATGAAGTAAAGAAGTCTGGACTTTGCTGTGGGTGGTTGATTTAGGCTGGCTTATATGTGAGAACATGAAACCTAATGCCTTAGGGAAAAGAGGCAGGTCTGGGCTTCTGGTAATCACACACACACACACACACACACACACGCACACACACACCCCTTGGGATAGGGTCAGTGGGAATCACTGAACTTAATCTAGTCTCCTCTTTCATCCTCCATCTGGTAGGATACCACCAGCAACTATTAGTCTGTCCTGCTGAGCGGCTTTTAGCTGGTGGGAAACAGCATTGAGTTCTATCTGCAGGTGTGCTTTAGGGTGTCTTTGGTTCCTACTATCTCCCTTTACAGAAGTTAGATGTGCCTCCTCCAGCATTCATGATTAACTCCTGGAGGAAAGGACTTTACATTTTCTAGCTCTTATTTTGTCCTCAGTTCTATCACAATTCACAGTGTGATTTGGGACAAGTCCTTTGTCCCTGTCAAATGAGATTGGCTAGGGTTACTTCCTAGTTCCTTCCTGCTTTTACTGGAGGACTTCCCCTGCAGGGCAGTTTGCTGGCACCCTGCATACCAGGGGCTGGCATTGACACACCTGGTTGAGCTGTCAGACTAGTCTGCAGTACTTGGGCCATTGGTAAATTGCATGTTGATGAGTGACTTAATCCCTCCCCATTCCTGGTGTAACAAGTTTACTGTATGGAGGTTTGGGAGCCCAGGAATCTTTATTTCAAGATTTATATATCACCTCTGAGATTATATGGAAGATACAGAAAGGCAAACTGAAAGTTAGCTGGCTGTTAGAAGGGATTGGGATCAATCCAAAATGTCATCCCCCACTTTGGGGGAACTTTGGGTAAGTCATCTGACATCCAGGTTTGAGTTTCCTTATTATGAAAAAGAATGGAGCCTAAAGTCTCTTACTCTTGAAATGGTCTGATTGCAAAATTTTCCCATAAGGAAGTTTTATACCTATTAGATTTGGTGATGCCAGGAACTAACTTCCTAGGAGACAGGTCTTACTTTCATCTGATATAGAGGAGGGTGTTGGAAAATCACTCGTAGTGGACATTGGATTGCGCACTCAGAATCAGCCCTTTGCTACTGAAGAACGAATTCCTCCAAATGTTGGGAGTTCTGCTGGTTGATAGTGTCTAGCTGTTAGCTCTCTCCAGGTATTGCCCTTGGATGAAAAGAGCCTCCTCTCCCAAGGTTACTACTCCCTTCCTCAAAGGCAGACTTCATATGATATTTTCATTCAAAATTTGGGTAAACTGGCTGAGAAAATGTGGGAGACTACAGAAATTGTAACCAAATATGGGAGGAATAAGCACCCATAGGAGAGTAACATACATATGGGAGTAGATTCTGAAGGAGCTGAATCCAGGGGGATGGAACACAAAGTGGAACAAGGGAGGACTTATCAATGTAGAGGCACTCTTCTGTGTTAAATCTTCAAGATTTCACAACCTGGCAAGATGCCCCCCCGCCCCGGGGATGGTGTTAACATGCTGTTAGGTTAGATCTTAGTAGCTTGGAGAAAGTGATGACGTGAATCAAGCAAGGTAAAAATGCCAGAAGTTCTATGGCATATGGTGGATCAAAAGTCTCAGAAAAATGAGCATGCTAGAGTGTGATGTACCATGTAAGGCTAGAAAACTCACCAGCTGGTTATATTTAGTGGGAGGACCCAGAGGATGCTCCATGTCTCAAAGCAATAAGAGATGTACTAGAAAGAAGGGTACCAGAACTCCATGATTGCTGTCTCTAAAGACTGTGAGTGACAGTTAGAGAATTTAGATATTATGTTCACTAATAGCAATGGGATGGTAAGATCCCCAAACAATAGAGGCCAGGGTGTAGATGTTAATGCTTAGAAAGAAAATGGGTGAGGGGCACCTAGGTGGCTCTGTTGGTTAAGCGACTGACTTCGGCTCAGAGTGATCTCATGATCTCAAGGTTTGTGAGTTCTAGAACCATGCCAGGCTCTGTGCTGACAGCATGAATTCTGTCAGCTTTGGATGTTGCTTTGGATTCTATGTCTCCCTCTTTCTCTGCCCCTCCCCTTCTCTCTCTCTCTCTGTCTCTCTCTCTCTCTCTCTCTCTCTCTCTCTCTCTCAAAAACAAATAAAAGCACTTTTAAACATTTTTTTTAAAAGAAAGAAAATGGGTGAAACTGTGGTAATGAGATAAGACCATAGTGGCCAATGATTGCCATGTCCCCACTGGTAGAATACATAGGTCTGAGAACCAAGAGGTAAAAGAAGGAATGGCCCATTAGTGTCAAAAAAACCATTTGAGGGAATTGGTGTTTTCTTTTGCTTTAGGAAAGTTTAGAGGTTTAGAGGTCCTGATTCCCTAAGGACCCAAGCTTGCACCAGGGATCTTAACAAGAGTTCCCTTGAACGTTGAGATTCAGCTGCTCTCTGGGTATTTTGTGCTTCTTGTGCCAGGGGACCAGCAGGCAAGGAGAGGAGTTAACAGTATGTCAGGGACATTTGAGCTTGATGAATCAGGAAGAAGTGGGGCTGCTAATACCTAATGCATACAGGGAAAAATATATTCTGCACTTGGACCTCTTTTGGCACCCCTTTGCCTAACTTTATTAGTAAGTGGACAAATATAGCAGCCATGGCCTGAGAAAGACGTGATGGCCTGAACGTCAGAACCCCACTATCATTCATTTTACCACCTTGCACCAAGAAAAACAGACCCCCAAAGATCTGAGGGCTGATCTCAGAATTTATACAAAGGGAATCTGTGAGGCACAACAGTGGAATGTTGGTGACACAGGATCACACTGATTACATGATCCTCTCAGGACTTATTTTACATAGCTCCTAGGCCTCAGTTGTCAGTCCTTTCCTGGAACTTCCCTTCACCGCAGAGAGGCCCCTTCTCATAGGCAGTATGCCTCCAAGGACTAGTCACTGCACAGGCATAACGACTAGCCTCCTAACATGTAACCTTCCAGTTTCCCTGTTACATTACAGTTACGTATTGCAGCTCATTTCTCCCATTCCCCAAATCTGCTCCCTTTCCATCCCCCATAGATTTCGGTCCTAAAGGCATTATCTAATATACTTCCTAGATGCAAACCTCCATCTCAGAGTCTACTTCCAAGCTCACCTAATGTTCAGGAGTACTTTTTAAAATATTGAGCTTAATACAAGAAGTATTATCATCATAATACATCATGATTATTGTGTAGTGGATGCTCAGTAAGTACAGGTTGAATGCACTGAAGCCTGCCCATGATATTTTTATATGCCATAGGTACAATCTCTTTAAAGAATCATTCATTTAAGGCATCAAGCTCTAATGTTGAACAAAATCATATAAATCCTGTCAGAAAGGAAAAAGTATTTTCCTTAGAAAAGAGCTGCATGAAGCACTGTGTCTTTTGGTGAATCTCCTTTGGTCTGTGATTCATTTGCCCAACAACCAATGACTACAGGCCTGGTCCACACCTATTTCTGAACTAACCAAGGAGCAGTTTACTAATTTTATATATTTTAGAAGTTTGATCAAACCAACTCTGTCTGGCAGGGGCTGTATTAGAGGTCAGCAAACTTTATATATAAAGAGTCAGAAGGTAAATATTTATGTAAATAGTAAAAGTAAAAATGTAAAATAGTACATGATAAAAATGTAAAATAGTAAAAAATAAATATTTAAAAAAATATGTAAGTAAAAGTAATTATATAAAAGTAAAATACCAGAAGCCATGTGGTCTCTGTTGTAATTATTCCACTCTGCTATTTAGGGTGAAAGCTGCCATAGATACTAATGTAAATACACGTTTGTGTTCCAATAAAACTGAATTTACAAAAACAGTTGTTAGGTCAGATTTGGCCTACAGGCCACATTTAAACCATCCTTGACCTAACTAATATACAGAGCCTATGAAATGAGATGTCTACTGGTCCTCATTGGCCAGAAATTGAAGATCTTCCACATTGTGATACTGGATCACAGACTGGCCAATTAGGCACCATACACATTTGTTAGTTTTCCCAATCAACACGTATGTATTAGACATGTTTTATGTATAGATCCTAGGTATAGAAAGATAAAACATAATCCATGCCTTTTAGGGAGTAACAGGGAAGTGGGAGTTGAGTCATGGTGGTATAGATTTTCAAGTTTTATAAAGGATTTATGAGGGACAGAATATAATGCAGACCCAGAGGAATGAGTGACAGATTCTTCTTTCAGATCCTTAGAAACACATCAAGCAGCATAATGTGTCCATGGGCATGGTATACCTCGGAAGCTAGGTGGCAAAGGCATCTGTAATAAAAACCCAGCTGGAGAGCTAAGCAGAGGTCAGAACCATAGGCTTTATTTTGAAGATCATGGGAACAATTGGAGTTTTTTAATCAGAGGAGTAGCATTGTGAGATTTGCATTTTGCAAAGGTTTCTTTGAAAGCAAATTGCCTAGGGGCACCTGGGTGGCTCAGTCAGTTAAGGGACTAATTTCAGCTCAGGTCATGATCTCATGGTTTAAGAGTTTGAGCCCCGCTTTGGGCTCTGTGCTGACAGCTCAGAGCCTGGAGCCTGTTTTGGATTCTTTGTCTCCCTCTCTCTCTGCCCCTCCCCCACTCACATTCTGTCTCTCTCTCTCTCTCTCTCTCTCTCTCTCTCTCTCTCTCAAATAATAAATAAATGTTAAAAAAAATTTAAAAAAAAGAAAGCAAACTGCCTGATAATAAGGTGGAATGGGACAAGTAACAAAAATAAAACCATAGTGGTTACCTCTTTGAATATTACAAACAACCTACTTTTAAATTATGTTTATTATTTTTTTCTATCTAACCTGATATATTATACACACCAAAAGTCAGAGATTCAATTTTCTTCCCCACCTCCACTTTCCAAGTACCTAGGATGGTATTGGACACATGATTGATACTTAAAATGTATTTGTTGAATGAATAAATGAATGAAAATTTCTTCTCTTGTGAAAAAGATGGTAGTGTGATTTTACTTTCAGTTTCATCAAAAGGTTGGAAGCAACAAATATCTTTAGTAAATCAATTCACAACTATTTAGGATATAAGACAGCCTATGGAAAACCTAAAATGACATAGATTGACACATGCAGAGATTCAAACTGAGAAGCATTACTAGTTATGCAGGGGATAGCTCCTAAGAGCAATCTGTAAAGAAAGAGAAGAACCCTGGGCTGGGAATCTAGAAGTCTGTATTTTTATCCCCACCTTGTCACTTACTTATCAGGTGAACCTGGCCATTCTGTGTCCCACTCTACTCCCTATGGGATGAGACTGACTCTTACTTACCTCAGTGTAGTTCAAAGGGTCTGACCCATAGTAAATGCTCAGCAAATAAATGTTGAATAACAGCTCTAATAGGAGTTAGGAGTGGACTCTTTATGGCCCAAAAAGTTGAGAAGGTATTGCTCAGAGAATAGAAGATAAAGCCCACAGGATAAACCATCCCCTTTAATTTTTTTAAATGTTTATTTTATATATTTTGAGGGAGAGTGAGCAGGGGAGGGGCAGAGAGGAAGGGAGAGAGTATCCCAACCAGGCCCTACATTATCAGCATGGAGCCTGAGTTGGGACTTGATCCCACGAACTGTGAGATCATGACCTGAGCCCAAATCAAGAGGCAGATGCTTAACTGATTGAGCCACCCAGGTGCCCCATCTCCTTTCATTTGTAATCGCACAGTATTATGGCCAGGGCTCCCCAACCCCTTCCCATATAATCACTTTCTGGCTCTGTAGCAGTTCTTGATATGCAGATTATTATCAGCAGAGAAATTTAGGCCCAGTTGAGTGTTCCATCTAAAGTCTGAGCTCTCCTAGAAATGCAGAAGGCAACTCAAGAGGCTTTGTGTTAAGGCAGCTGCTAAGATCCGGTGCATCCACTACAGAAAACTGGCGTTTTGTCTGGCTCTCCCAGCCAGACCAGCATTCCCCAGACACCATGGTTGATTGCAGATCCCTGAGACAGTTGGGCTATATGGAGCTTAAGGAACCCTTCAGATCATTTGCATCATATTAACTATCCCAGTCCCTTTCTTCAAAAATTTTCCCTATTTAAATGTCCTCTATCTGCTTGGTTCTCTGTCCTGTAATATTTTAATATGCAAACTTTGCAGTTAAGACAACTTAAAAAGTCCACAGAAAGATAAAGGCTAAGTATTTAAGAAAAGAAGGAACTGGAACTGAACAGGCCAGAATCAGAAGTCATTTCTAAACTTGTTGGGACAAAAAGGGAAATGAACTTTCCTGTTTTTACCATGTTTGTCCTGTGGCCACACTTGACTCCAATATAGGCTGCTGGAAAAAAAGTCTTGAGCCACACTTCAAGTTGCCAGGAGTAAGGAACTAAAGAAAATGGAGGTGTGGTGGTCTTTAGTTGTGGTGGTCTAGGGACAAAACACTGGGCAGGGAGTGATATTTAGGAGTAGAGAAGGTGAGAATACAGGTTGTACCACCACATACAGTATTATATTTATTCACACTCCTCAAGCATCTGCCATGGGCTAGGTTATGGGCACCAAAGTTATAAAACAGGTCCATACAAGGTCTCTCCTGAAGGAACTCATGGTGTAGCAGGGAAAGGGAAGTACAACCAGTTAATAAAACAAGGTGCCAGATGAGTGCTTCATGGAAGCCCCGACAAGGTACTGGGGGAGCACCAGCTCTGTGTGTGTGTTTCTCAGCCTGAGGCAAACTTTCAGACCACATTTGGCAAGTTGGTTGAGTTGGTATTACAGAAAAGAGGAAGAGGTGCTACAGAATTAGAAAAATGAGCACCCTCATCAAAGAACTCATTCTGAGAAGGACGATGAAGAAAGGGCATGATGGGGTTGGTCCCCCTAAGAAAACCTTAGTCATGGAGAGAAAGATAATTCTAAGTACAGTCTGGTATCTGTCACTAATGGGTGAGTGGAGGAGGAAAGTACAACTGGACTGGATGTTGCACTTAAACATATGTGAACAATTGGGGTGCAGGCAGCACAGCTGGAGTGCTCCCCTGACCAGTGGAGTTCTCATGCCCATTCGTAATGGCTTATGAGAATTAACTGTATTCATCTCTTTCCAGTGACATCACTGTGGTAACTTGAAATTGGCCATGATGGGAATATTTACACCATGAAAATTGGCAGGCAAATCAGGACCATTTTGTTCCCCAGAGAACTGGTTATTAATCATTTATCAGCACACCACTAACAAAATGTTAGTAACCAACAAAGTCAAAGAGAAGCTCATGTCTGCAAAGCAGTCCCTGACCACAGTACTGTTGGGCATGGTGAAGTAATAATACAAGATTTCTCAAAATGTATATTGCAAGACACTAGCCTTGAATTTTTTTTTGAATTTATAATGCATATTAGCACATTAAGGGCTCTGAGGAATTTACATAAAGAAACATGCTTAATTTTGTTTAATTTAAACCAGTTCTTTCCAGACGTTACTGTGTGTATGATTCATCTGGGGGTTTTGTTAAAATTCTGGTCTAGGGTAGGGCCAAGTTTATGCATTTTTCAGAAGATAGCAAGCAATGCTGATACTCCTGGTCTAAGGACCACACTTTGAGAAACAATAGCTTAGAATCCCTTGACTTCTTTAATCTTGGAATCCAGCATTAAAAACCAAAAAAATATGTGGAACACATGTGGTATTCTGCAGAGCTCTGATCCTGGGAGAATACTTTGGGAATATTGCTCAAATGCATCAATGGCGGTAGATGGGGGTGTGGGGGAAATAAACAAGTTGTGATGGAGAGCACAGTGTCTCCAGAGCAGGAGGCTGTGAGGTCCACAGAAGAACGAGATGGCCCTAGGAAGGCCAGTTTTCATGGGAAAAGCAGTGGAGCTTAGTGGAAAACACTGCCAGAATAGACCCTGAGATTGGGTTCCCGCTGGAAGCAGACTTATCCAAGAGCATATATGAGGCACTGTGAGACATTGCATAGGCAACAGCCAGAAAGTCTTGGGTGAGACTTCTTGGCAGGGGCTGAGTGTCTACATCATGCATATGGTGAGGAAAAAAAATATGAGACATTACCACAAATATCACTAGTTTGTACCTATAGGTTGGTAAAGAGTGGCCAAGGTGAACAACATTTCTCAGAAGGTATCTGAGACAGTTCAGAAGAGGTGACAAGTTCTGTCTTAAAAGATGAATAGAAATCCATTAAATGGAGTTGGAGTGTGGAGTTGGGTGGGGGAAGCCTAGGGAAGGGGGACATATGCCATGTGGGGAGTACATTTCAGTTTAGAGGATCAGAGAAGTCAAGGGCCTGCAGGTGCTGGTCCAGCTGGAGTGGCGCTAGGGCTTTTGGATAAGCTTGTTCTTCTGCCTACTGCTCAACTTGTATGGAAGATGAGACACATATCTAGAGTGCAGAGGGTGCTCCCCATCCTACTGAAGGCCATGTATCTGGCATGGAAGGACAGCTGAGGGGATGGGGGATTGGGAAAGGGAGTAGAAGAAAAATAGATTCTTGAGGAAATAAACTTTCAAAAGAAATCACCTGAAGAGTCAGGGGACTAAATTATATTTAATGATTTGACATCTTAGTTTGGCCTTATTGCTATAGATAAAATTATATTACAGAGGGAGAGTCACTAATATAATAAAACTTGAGACAGTAGAAAGGCTTCCATTGGTTTCACATGGAGTATATTGTACTTCAGGCTTAATAAGTTAGAGACTCCAGCAGATAGCAGATCATCAGCTGAGGGCTAGGAATTGAGCCTGGGATGGATAGGAATAAAGGAGAATCTGGGAGGTGACAGGCTCCCACTGCATACTATTTCCTACTCTTAGGGCAGCCCACTCTGTGAAAGTACCCATTTCTCTTTCCTGGAGGCTCTGATCCCATCCCACATGACCTTTTGGTTTATTATGTATGTATGTCCTTATCTCTCCTGCCAACTGCTGAGTTCACTAAGGAAAAGAGTCTTGTTTTATGAAATAAATAATAAAACTGATATTTATGAGCATCTGTTATGAGATGTGTGATTTTAAAAATGTTATTTCCTTCATCTTTCATGTCAACCTCGCAAGGTAAGTATGACTACCCCAGACTTTCAGGAAAGGAAAGCAAGTTGCAGAAAGGCTAGGAGACTTGTGAGGGTCCTACAGGGAAGAGCTGTCTAACTGCCAGCCCAGTGCTCTTGTGCTACACTGCAGGTGTTCAGCCCTTAGCTCCTTAACCCATCCACATGGTTGACCTTGTAAGAAATGCCTTAGTGTGTCTGTTCATCTTTCATCCAGAAATTTCTTATTTCAGAAGATACACAAAATCAGTGATGTATCAAGGAAAAAAGATATTTCAAACAATGGATTCTGAAGTTTTGTTTTTCCTAATTATATGTAGCTTTTATAGTTGTATCCCATTCTTTAAGCAACTATTTCACTGGGCAGTAATGAGCAAGGAGGTTGAAGATTTTTGATCAAAGGGGTCATATCTTTGGTGTAAACCCAAACCAATGTGAGCCATTAATAATTAGTAGCAAAGAGGGGAGGGTATGAGAGCTGAAGATGACAAGCAGAGATTAAAGAGGTGAGAACCCCAGATTAAGTATTGAGGTAACTCAGGTGGCTGGTTGCTATGAGTTGCTCTCTATGCAGAAGAGGAATAACTACCCTAATCCAGGCAGAATCAGGAAAACCTTACAGAAAAGTTAATATTTATGTTAACACTTGAAGATCAAGTAGGAATGGACAGGCAGAGGGAGGAGCACATGAAACCCAAAGATGACAGAAATCATGTTGAGGAAGCAAGTGGTTCAGGATGGCTGGACCACAGAGGCTGATGGGAAGAAGTGGCAAGAGAATGCAATGTTGCGCTATTGGGTATAATACGGAGAGCAGTGGAGAATCAGTGATGCGTTGGACAGGGAAATGGCATGGTCAGATTTTTATTCTAGAAATATCACTCTGGGTGCAATATGTGGAAATTGGCTTGTAGTTAAAGCAATTACAAGGGGGCAGGGTGACTAGATAGGAAGCTGTTATGGTTGTCTGGGAGAAAGATGATGACGCTGAACTGCATAGTGGCAGTGGCGATGGCAGGGAGTAGGCAGATTTGGGAGACATTTAAAAAGTGATAGCAGTAGGACTTGGTGATTGATTAATTGTAGGGATTGAGACACGGTTAAGGATTACTCAGAGTTCAATGGCTTGAATAAAAAGAACCCAAAGTGGTGTCATTCCCTGAGATGGGGAACCCAGGGAGAAGAGGAGGGTTTTTCCTCTAATTTGTTTTGTTTGGAAGTGGAGAGTGAAAAGGAAAAGTTAATTTTTACATGAAATGAAGTGTCTGTGGGGGAGCCAATGTACAGGAGGTAGCTGTACATATAAGTCTAAAACTCAGAGTGAGAAGAGAAACTTCCAAAAATAGGTCCATGAACAGATCACTAGCATTTATAGGACAGACTCAGGTCAATAACCCTGTGAAGGAAGCCAAGAGGGAGAGGTCAGAGGGAGGAAGGAAGTCTAGAGAATATGGAAGCATGGAAGCCAGTGGGAGAGGACATTTCAGGAAAGACAGATCTCACAGTAGTGTTGTGTTTCACTCCCATGCACTGCCTCTCTCTCTTAGCGTCTTTCAGCTTTGTTGTTGCTGCTCAATTATGTGGCTGAGGGAAGTTATTAAAGATTAGGTACTAAGAGTCATCTGGACATCCATGGGACAATTGTGTGGCTTGGTGGCATAAGTATTTTGAGGTACCTGTGACCAATATTTTACCAAAGACTCAAGATGCCTGGGTCAAAAAAAAAAAAAGACCAGGGATAGAGGGGCAAATTAAACTGTATCACATATTGTGTTTATTTACTTGCTTATTAAAGACTGTTTATAGAGTGCTTATTGTATTCCAGAATCTTTGCCATGCTCTAGGCTGCAGTGGTAAGTGAGGTAAAGTCCCTGTCACTATGAAGCAGTTTTGAGAGGTCAATAGAAATTAGTTCAGTAATTACATACATTAATTTTAACTGTGGAAAATACTACAGAGGAGAAGTACCAGGTGCCATGTGAATTTAGAGGATCAGGGAAGACTTCCAGGGAGAAGAAATACTTAATAATTGAGAATTGAATGATGAATAAATCACTTTGTAGACGTTAACTATTCAAAGAAGGGGGTATAGCACTTTACACAGAAGAAACAACCTGACTAAGATATCTGAAGCAGGGGAAATCCCGGCATGTGAGGAAGAGAAAGCAGCTGTGTTTGTGTGTTTGGAGCGAGGAGAGCTGAGGCAGGAATAAGGTGAGCTGTGGAAGAGGGCAGTAGCTAGACTTGGCAGGACTTAGGACGGCTCATCAGGTGGGTTATTAAGCTGGTAGGTGATGTGGTCAGTTTTGCATTAAAAAATCCACTGTGTCTGCAGTATGGAGAATGGATTGAAGGTAAGTATGAAGAGATTCAGAGAACCCCTTTGTGAACATGCTTTGAATACCTAAAGTGTGCAGCTTTTATTTAGTGTCTACTGATTGTGACAACTATTGGATGAACTCCAGAGTGTGCGGGGCATGTTGGAGGAGGGAGTGAATGAGGAAGAAGTATATGTTCTTGAAGAGCTTGAAATCTTTTTGAGGAGATAAATTCATGAGTCCCCTAGAGAAGAAAAAGTACAGACTGAACATGAAACCAAGAGTGATGAGTAATAGGGCTTGGGAGAAGGGCCACTGAGTGAAAGAAAGAATTTTAAATGGGGAGGTAGGTTTCAAGATTGAGTTCCCAAGGGTGGAGAGTATAAATGATGGGGCTCCCATAGGAGTTTATGGTGGGGAGCAGGGAGAGTATATTTTAGCTCGGGAAAAAACAGTGCAGGACCTGGCTTCTACTAATCCCTAGAGCTGGCTTCCCAGCCACACAAAATTCTGCCCTGTTATCTATGTCTGTCTGTCTGTCTTTCTGTCCTGTCTGTATATCTATCTATCTATCTATCTATCTATCTATCTATCTATCTATCTATGAATGGACATCCCAGAGGAAGTTTCCTTTTCCTTCCTGTCATTACCCAGTGGAGCAATCAGCTTTGCAAAGCTTCTGATTTTAAGGGTGATCGTGTTTCTTTCCTCCCTGGAAAAGTACTATTTGCATGTTTTTATGAGTCTTATTACATAGCTTTATGACTTGTACATGTAATAATAGTGAGCCAGACGTTCATGTTATGTGTCTCTAGAGAAGTCATCAGTCGAACATAAAAATGTAAATCCATTTGGAAAAACACAGACCAGTTATTGAAAGTGAAGCCTGCAGAACATGTGCCCCCAGTGATAGATTAGCAAAGGCCCAATGACACACACTCTCAGCTCAGACTTGCTCTGCAGACCATCTGGAAACAGATGATGCTTAATAATGCAGAATAATAAAATCAGCGAAGTTCCCATTTACAAATGAAATAAATTGGAGGATGAGTGATTACACATATAAAAATTGAATGGGACTATTTTCCCCAAATTTGAAGCAGTGTTGAGTGGGGGGAGAAGATGGTCAAAGATTCCAGGTACCATTTTGTGAACCCTAGGTGAAGCCGATGTTTGAAAATAAGAAAGTGCAGATTCTAGGTGGTTGATTCTCTCTGCAAAAATTGACCTGTCGAAACCCTCTAAGAATGACTATACTTTCTCTGACAAACAGATATCAATATCTAAAAATGCTTCCTGCAATTTCTTTCCACAAAGCAATAAGACAGTTTCAGACCAATAACAGCTCACTAAGTGGTATTCTCTGCTCTGTCACCCCTGTGGCTATAACCAACGAAATGAAAAGGTAAGAAAGATAAAGCAAAAATCAGAGGTCACCTGCTATAAGCCAGTGGGGCTCTTTATTTGGATAGTGCAAGCCAAAGCAGCTTTAGTCTTTTCCTATTTCATCAGCTTTTCCTTCCAAAATCTTACATGTCTTTCACAAGCAATTAAGACCATTATTTGTCTGACTATTAAACAGGGAAACAAGACCCTGAAAGTTTATGTCACATATAATTGAGAGGAAATTTAGCTGGAAGGACCATGGCTGGGAAGTGAAAAGGGGCAAACTCAGGAGTCCCATATCATAACTGCTCTCTGGTGCTGGATGAATTTTAGAGTTTGCTGCTCATCTAGCAGTACTGCGATCATTCTGCAGCAAAACCAGCTAGATATTTCTGTGCTAGGTCAGAGGCAACAGCAGCTTTCCTAGAGTCTGGGTGTTGGAAGCAGGAGAATTTTATCACTTATCCCAGAAATCTGTGTACCTCTGACCCAGCTCATTTCCCTAGTGTAGGGATTAAACCCATCACCATTTCTCTTTCCTATGCATCAATCAAACATCTAAAAAACAAAAGACAAAAAAAAAACACAAGCAAACCCTATATTGGTGTGGCTTTCCTTATGCTGTGTGGTCTGACCAATGTACTGCTGTGTGTGTGCGCACGTGCAGGGACCAGGCTGAGCAGATGAAGATCAGAAGATGTCAGGGTTGCAAAAGCAAAGGAAATCCTTTAGGGCATTCTGAGCTGGTACAGTTGGGGAAGGGATTCTGGCCAGAAAATTGCAGAAGCAGCAAGTCACATAAAATTCCAAGTGAGGCAAGTGCAGTGTCCGTTGGTGGTCTATAGGATGGGAGAGAGCCCTGTGGCTCAGGAAGAGGTAGAGTGGGGTGGTAGTGTCTGGGTTGGGTCTTGGAGGTGGAGGTGAGAAGGAGGGGAATGAAAGCAGCCATGATGTTAGGGGGGATGTTGGCTTCTTATTGCAGCCTCCACGTACCCACTTGCAGAGCTGAAGCCCTCAGTTTTTCAGCCATGGGAATGTTGATGGCTGACAGCTCACAGATGCAATTCACCCAATTCCACCATTAATTTTAGCTGAAGAGAGCTTCCTCACCTCGTCCGCTTTTCAGGGAGTAGCCCACTTCCCGTGGATGGTTGATACAGAATTTAGAATGTCTGGCACTTTGTCCCCATTTGGGACCACCCTGCAGGGGCATCCAGCTCCTGATCTTGCAAGGGGATTGTCTGAGGCCTATGTGACTCATATCAACCTTCTAGTCAATATGCTGTCTTCACTCTTTCACAGGTATTAACTCTGACAGCAGTCTGGGTAGGTACATGTCCAGGCTGTACATTCTTTCTGCAGGATTGCCTTTAATTTCTGGCTCCCAAGAGAGTTCCTGCTAGGCAGAGGTCTACTGTCTATGATGAGTCCCCAGATGGTGGTGTCTTGGCAGCTACTTCCTGAGACTTGGCCAGGGAGAGGGGACCACTGAAGGTGGAGAAAGACTCTAAGAGATGTGGAAAGGAGGTAAGGCCTAGGAAGAAAAGATGAGAGAAAAAGAGTTATAGTTCTGGATGTCAGCAGTCCTAAATGGGATACAGTCAAGATGTTGGTAGGGCTGAATTTGTTCTGGAGGCTCTAAGGGCTAATTCATTTTCTTGCCCTTTCCAGCTTCTAGAGGCCTCTTGCATTTCTTGGCTCTTGACCCATTCCTTCATTTTCAAAGCCATCAAGATGAGGAGTTATCCTTCAGTTTTAAGGCTGTAATGATTGGGCTGAGTTCTTACACTGCTTTCTCTCCAGTTCTGATTTTCTCTTCTGTCTCCCTCTTCTACTTATAAGGACCCCTGTGATTATGTTGGACTCACCCAAATAATCCAAGATAATCTTTATTTTAAGGTCAGTGGATTAGCAACCTTAATTCCCCTTTGCCTTATAACCTAATCCTGGGGATTAGGACTTGGATATCTTTGGGGGGAATATTGTGCTGCTGACCCCAGGGAGGTGATGTTCTTTTAGTCTTCACAATAAAGGGAAAGGGAAGAGCCCCTGGAGCTACTGTCCTAGTTTTTGCTGTTAAACAAAGCTGTGTACTTAGTGTTGCTTGATTTTTCAGTTTCAGACAATGCCTGTAGGTTGAGAGCTCCAAAATCCTGATCTTCAAAATAGACTATCTTCCTGATTTTTGTTCCCTTGACCTAATTGACTGCTGGATACCTCTTCTTGATGATTCTAAGTCACTTTTATGTGAGGTAGCACCATGTTTATTGGGTCTGCTCTTCTCTCTCTTTCTACCGCCCCCCCCCCCTCAGTAGCCCTTGTCACCCCCCCCCCCCCCCGGCTGAAAACATACAGGGTATCAAATTTTTCCTTTACAGTTGACCTACAGTCACTCATCAAGTTGTTATGAACTACCTTTCCTCTTAAAGATTCTGGAACCCATGTGTTTTTTGGGTTTTTTTTCCTTTCTCATGCTTCTTGCACTGCTTACCATCTTTTCCTGGTCTACTGTATTAACCATAACTTACCAATCCTGACTCTGTGAAATGCCCATTCCTTATATCAAACTTTTGCAGGTGCTGCCAGACCAATCATTCCCTGCTTTAGAGAAACTAAAGTCTAATTCATCAACTCATGCCAGTGTCCTCTGTCTTCAAACTCTCTTTCTATATTTCTTGTCTACCACCCCGTTTAAGTTCTGTCCAGGCACTGCTGTCATACTTTTCTATCTCTGTACAATTGTTCACACAGCGTTTGCCTTTCTTTGTAGATGGGGAATTCCTCAAGGGTATGGTGCTGCATAATTCATCTTTGTATCCTCCTTATGTAGACCACTCTGCAGATGCTTAGCACAAATTTCATAAAATTGCCCCTAAGTTCTCTCTGTTGCTTGTATTTTAGCCATCCTCCCCAAGCAACTTGTAGCAGTAGCAATGATTACTTGGTAAGACCCAATTGCCATGCCAGCCAGAGCCTGTGTTTCTTAGCCAGATACAACCATTTTTGGGCCTCTCTCCTTGTAGTCTGGGACACAGCTGCTCCCAGTGTGACCAATTAACTCCTTTCTGAAAATGTCACAATGTGGAAATATAATAATAATTTGCTTAAGTTTCTTTCTGTTACAGTAAAAAAAAAAAAGTGAAATCTTAAATGTCCATGTCTCACATGCATCTTGTAGTGAGTCCTTCACTTAATTATGCTTACAAAAAGTGCCTTAACATTTGCATTATTAGTGATCCATTTTCAAAGCATCTCGTATTTTGGCAGATTTTTGCATGGTCTTTAAAAGGTTTTGTGAATATGCAGATCATGGCATCGGTACACTTAGATTTATTTGACAACCTCTGACCACGGCCACTTAAAAATAAGTGCCATAGAAATAGCTTATTGAGTGGAGGGGCAAGTGACTGAGGAAGGACAGAGGTCCCTCTTCTTTCCAGGCAAAGGGAGTGTCTGTATCAATTATGCTTTTGTATTCTCTGGGCTTGTGGTCAAAGCAGGAGCTGTGTCTGGGGAAAGATCAATAGTGGAGCAGCGAAGGTCAGACCAGAGGAGAGGATGACGTCTTCAAGACAGGGTACCAAGAGCCAGCGTAATGCTTGTCAAAACCATCACCCAGTATCACTCATGTGCTGCTTTTAGTTTATGCTAACAGACAGTATGCAGAAGGTCATTAAAACAACACAGCCAACAATTCTCCCACAAGCAAGTCTTGGACTGAAGCTCTGGTTATAAATCTCGGGCTTTGAAGAGCAAGAAGCAGAGTTCACAGATCTCCATGCCACCCCACATTTCTCTTCTCCCTGAGATGCTGGAACAGATGGGGTCTGACTGCTGCTTTACAGGGTGCTCAGAGTCCTACAGGGGTTCCAAGCATGCTGCCTCCACCACGTCCTTCATCAAAGCACGTGAGTCAGGGTTAGACTGTTTGCTTGATGAGAGCACATTTTCAAATATATACCACAGACTAGATCTCTGCAGAAATTTGTCCAGTATGAAGCCCACTGTGCTTTAGACCAACTGTGTTCCTAGTGATTTGAGTTGCTGAGTGTCCATTGGTAAAAACATAAGGCATCTGAATCTTTGGGGAACACCTCTTTCACCCTGTGACCTTTCCCCCCTTCTGCATTAGTCAGGCCAGCTTCTTCAAATACCCCATTTTAGTCATTCCTTGTGTCTCAGACATGTCTGAAAAAATGGTTTGGAATCGTGCTAGATTACCTAATCCTGAAGAGAACTATAAAAGCCTTCTTTTGGGAGATTTAGTGGAGGAAAACACAGGCCAAAAGCATTTTGAATATTTCCTGACATTAGAATCTGATTTTAAGCTGGTTTCTTAGTATTTCATGCACCTAAATCCAATTCGCTTGTCCTCACCTCTGAAGAACCTCAGAGTGAAGAATGGCTTTGGGAAAACTTAAGCTTTTGGGAATCAAGGAGAAGCACTTTGGATTTTGTGTATTCTCTGGGTTAGGAGCACACAGTACTGCACATGCTGGGCTGACGGTATGATGTCAAGCCCGTGTGGCCCGTTGTGATGCTGTTCTCTGGGGCGAGTAGTAAATTCCCTCCCTGCCTCATTCCCTGGGGCTACCTGCTTGGGGTTGTCTTCAGAGGATGAGTGGGAAGGTGGCCACATTTTTTCTGGTGGATTAGTGATTCTTCTACAATGCGTCCAGGAGTCCTTTAGGTGAATGGCAGTAAACAAATCACCAGGTGATGAATGCTGCCCTTCTGACTGGCTGGAACCTTCTCACTTGCTGGGCTGCCTACAGCCTTTAGGGAAGGCAATGAATGGGGACCTGCACAGGAAGCATGAATAATCCCGCTCTATTTACTTACAAATGTGTAAAGGTCTCACACAGCTGAGGATGGTTTTGAATAAATATGCTGTTCTCTCAAAATCAGCAGCCCTATAGATCTGGAGACAGAGCTTCACTGCTCCCCAGTGCTCAGTTCATAAATAAATAAAAGGCGCCCGTTGATTCAGCTGCCAAATGTGACATGGTGATGAATTTCCAAGGGTGTCACTCAGGATGATGACAATTACAAAACTGATGGGCCTAGGGAAGCAGGCAACAGGCAAAGTATCTGTGTTCACGGGCTTCACTGAGGCCCCTGATAGGGGTGGCTGACCTGAAATTCTGGTGACCAGCACCACCTGGCTTGCTTATATACCTCACCTAGCACACACCGTAAAAACAAGGCAAAGAAGTTACAGAGACCTAGTGAATAGACACAAAGGAATTAGATAGACCAAATCCTAGGGCCCAGACTAACAAAGACATAGTGTCTATGAGGCCATTCCTCTATTTGGAGAGTCCCAAGGAATTTTTGTAATAGGCTTGGCCAGTCCTTGCTTTAAAACCTTCTGTGGTCACTTACTTTATTACTGAGCATGATGGATGAAGTTCTTCATAATGGTGCTAACCTCCCCTATGGCTCCATCTTCCACCTCTCTCTGTTCATTTGTAACAGTATCTTTTTTACTTTTCTTTCCCAGGCACATCATGTACCTGCTGTGTATCCATTAGGGTTTTCCAAGGAAATAGAACCAATAGGATATATGATCATAGATTCATTTTACGGAATTGGCTCATGATATTAGGGGGCTAGCAAGTCTGAGATCTATAGGCAGTCTGGTGGGCTGGAGTTCCAGGCAGGAATTCTATTTTCTGATCTTGAGGTTGAATTTCTTCTCTATGAAACCTCAGATTTTGCTCTTAAGGCCTTCAACCAATTCGATGAGGCCCACTCACAGTATCAGGGGTATTCTCCTTTATGTAAAGGCAGCAGATTGTGATGCTAACCACATCTGCAAACCACCTTCACAGCTACAGCTAGACTAGTGTTTGACCAAAACCTGGGCACCATAGCATTGTCAAGTTGTCATAAATTTTAACTCTGAGGTGATGTCTGTCTGCTCCTGTACTCACTGTTCCATGCCCTCTCATACACCGCACACACTCTTCTGCCTATTGAATGCCTGTTCATCTTATAAAACTCAGTTCAGACATTTCCTCCTCTCAGAGGGAGCAAGACACTTCCTCCTTCCTATTCCCCATTGTCCTTTGTTCCTCCCTCCTAGCCCTTAATATATTTTATAGCAGTGGCTTGTTTGTTAAGTTTGTCTCCATGTTACTAGATTCTTGAAGGCATGGATTCTGTGTCATTCATCTATGCATTTTCTACTTCTAGTACAGGCCTTGGAATATAGTAGGTGCTCAATAAATATAGATTGAATGAATTATAATAGACTCATAAAACCTATACTCGGGATAATTTGTAAGATAAATAATATGTCCATTGATTTTGCTTTGCCTTTTATGAGGACTAATGCACAACATATCACATCTCTGATTAGAAGGTATTATTCATTCTGGGTAAGTTTGAGATCAGTCTGTATCTAAGTCCAAAGCCCCTCTTCCTGGTTTGCCCTATCTTAGCAAAGGTGGCAGTCTCTCAGATCTTCAAGTGTGTTCCCTCCCATCACTCTCCCATCCTCCCATCCCAGCTCTTTTTCCTTGTCAGAGGATGATTGTCAGCACCCACTGTGGCTTCTAAATTCCTAAATGGCACCTTTTCCCCCCTTTAATGTGATATCTACTGTGAGGGAGGTAATACTACAGGTAATTTGGAAAATTACTTTTTTTTTTTTTTGGAAAGAGAGAGAGAGAGAGAGAGAGAGAAATGATTTGTAAAAGACTCATTTGATCAGTCCCTTCTCTGGTTAATTGACCGCTCAACAGTCCCCTTTACTTACATAGTCATGGCCTCCCTGCCCCATCATAGCTGTTAACACCAGGGAATCCATCAGCGCGAGGTCATCTGTTGTCAACTCAACATCACCACCTCTTTCTTCCAGAGGAAGCTGTGAGCCACATTGCACAGATTCTCCTTGCGCCTAGGGTTTTAGGGAAGAGTCCGCCAAGGAGTGACATGACATTTGGAAAGCAGGAGAGAAGGAGAGGCTAATACTCTATAGAGATGGTAGTGAGCAGTTGCTAATTTTCAAATTAAAGCCCTCATGTTAGAAACAGAGTGACTTTGGGACGCCTGGGTGGCGCAGTCGGTTGAGCGTCCGACTTCAGCTCAGGTCACGATCTCGCGGTCCGTGAGTTCGAGCCCCGCGTCAGGCTCTGGGCTGATGGCTCGGAGCCTGGAGCCTGTTCCGATTCTGTGTCTCCCTCTCTCTCTGCCCCTCCCCCGTTCATGCTCTGTCTCTCTCTGTCCCCAAAATAAATAAACGTTGAAAAAAAAATTAAAAAAAAAAAAAAAGAAACAGAGTGACTTCTAACTATTCTTTTCCTCATGATGCCCTGTTCATACTATTGTTTATACCAGATCTTGAGGAACCATTTGGCTTATTAGTCTCTGAATAGTGGACGGGGCCCTGGACTAGGATTCACAGTTTCCAGTGATCTGACAACCACGGTATGTCACCGCTGGTCTCTAGGTCTCAGTTTCCTACTAGTAAAGTGAGAAATTGAACCAGTTGCTTTTCAAAGTCCCTTTGAAACTTAAAAAGAAAACATAGATCCTTCTAAATTGTATAAAATGTGACATCCTAAACGTATTACAGATCTACTAAATACTACCAGAGATTATGTTAGAGCAATAGAGTGCAGAGGCAAAACTTGATTCCCTAGGCTTGTGGGTCAAATGCATCACGGTGGTAGATTAGGACAGGTTGAGACTGAGACCTGGAGGAAGGGGTCATTGGCTCCAAGGCAGAGCAGAACAACCAGCCCCCGAGATACAGCATTTCAGTGAGTGAGCATTAGGAGTCTCCTTCTAGCACCTAGCACAGTGTCCCGTAGGTGACCTATCTGATGCAAATAGAGAAAAAGTAGTGCTTATTACCCAAAGATAGCCCATCCTTCAGTTGAAAATGAGGCAGTGGAGTGCTGAGTAAAAGCAGTCTTTATCAGCAGCTATTCTCTACTCCTGGAAGAATGCCTGCCACAAATAATCTTTGAAAGTGTTCCTGGTTCAACAATAGTACATGATTTTTAGAATAACATCACATGGGACTCTTGGAATGGTCAGGAATCTTCAGATTAACCATGGGACAAAGAGCTCAGTGTGAATGTCCAAGCCTCGTTGTTGGAGAGCCTCTGATGACATGGTCCCTGCTTTGCTCAGGGCTGGCTGAAGCTTCTGAAAAGCCAGTCTGGACCTTTTGCCTTGTCCTTGGTAGAAATAAGGAGCCTATCTGAGGTTTTCCTACTCATCTTGACTGAAATTTAACCAACTCTGAAGAGGTACCAGAATTTACATGGTATAATGATACTCTCTTTCAGGAACTAATATGGCTGAAACTTAATAAATGGTGACTATTAGCATTGCTTTTCTTGCAGAGGTGACTACTGAAATGATCTGTTGTGCTGAGAGTAAGATACACTTACTCAGCCCACTTGGCAAAATACCTAGAAATTCTCTTTGATTATGCAATTTGAAAGAGAAAGAATCCATCAGCTACTAGTTTGCATATTCCCTGTGGACAATGGGTGCTCTCTGTTCTTTGCTCCCTACAACTCAGAGCCTCATTTTAGAGACTAGGTGTTCAATGAATATCTGTGGTTGGCATATTCAAAATGGGTAGCTCCAAATCTCCCAGAGGTACTCTTCAGTATCTTTCTTCCCATCCACTAGTGTGTATTCCAGCTAGAGGCATCACACAGTCTAGTTCAGAGCCCCTTTGGAAGATGTTGATTTGCATGCATAAAGCACAGGGCTCTTAATTAGAGAAGGGATCCCTCCCACAGGAGCCATTCAGCCCCTTGAGATAGGCAGGTGTGAATACAGGAGTTTAAGGAAACCAGCTCTGTCATTAGTGCTTCTCTTTCGGTATGTAGGTTGAGAGCATGTCTGTCTCCTTGTGTCCTGAGAGAAAATAGCTGCTGGTGACGTTGTGTTGGTTTGAAGAAACCCTTAGATGCATCTGTTCTCATGTTTTCTTTCTGTGTTATTTCTCTTCTTAAATTCCAACATGTTGCTGTCATGTTGGCAGTAGTGAACACTATAGTGGAAAATGCACCCAAGCTTCTTTTCAGAACAACCCCCTTTCCCCTCAGGTGAAAACTTTCCAAAATTAGACTCTCTTGTTGTGACATTTCTTGGTATTGAACTGAACTCAGTAAAGAATGATGCTTGAACTTTGGATTGCTTTCAAGATATATATACTTTTCACAATACACTTTTCAGCTGTTACATTTTATTCATCTTGTGAATGTACATGTACAATGCTTCATTTTTATATCTGACAGTTAATCATTTATTTCAGGACATACATTTGATTGTAAATATTTTAGCCTATGTATTGACTATGAAGTCAAAATATTGATAAATGGTACAGCTGGGAGATGACTTATCTAAGTGTTAAAAGTAGGGTTTGATTCCCAAAGGTGCTGATATACACAGGCAAATTCTTTTTTAATGAATTCAGGATTACTGGCAAATGAACATATGTTTGCATTTCAAAAAAATTATGTTTGCATTACCCAGGAACTACACTTAGCACCAAGGAGTTAAAATCAGTAAATAATGTGTTATTACCTGTAAGTAGAATGCTTAGCTTTGGTAATAGAAATGCAAAGAAAGAGAGATTAATGATGCTATTGCTGTTTCATTATGTTAATATTGGATTTCCTTTGGTTCTTATTGTGCTAGAGGCATTTTACAAACACAGTGTCACAAAAACTTCTGTTCCCATCTCCTCTACCTCCTCAACTTTGATTCTTTGATTCTTCCAATGCCTCTATTTTTATCAATATTTATATTGGTAAAAATTCTCTTAATTGGTCTGCTTCCAAAGTCTAAAGTCATTGTCAAACCTTATTCCTACAATTCAACCAATAAAGTGTCAAGTTCAAATTTTAGCCTTTAGATATTTAAAAAACATATTAAAAAGGAAGGTTAGGAACTACTTCCATTGTACAGAAAATATGTTTGGAGACATTATCCTTTTGATATAATAAGTTGAATAAAATTTACTGACCTGATATACCACCGAATATATAATATGATTTTGTGCATCTGAGTAACCTTATGAGATCACTATTATTCTCCATTTTAAAGAAGAGAAATTAAGGACAAAGTGAGGTTCAGTACTTTACCCGAGGTCACAAAGCTCATAGACAGTGAAGATGGGACTCAAATCCCAGTCTGTCTGACCCCCCCCCCCAAGTACTGTCCAAAACCTCAAAACTTTAGAAGATTATAAACACATTTGGTTATACACAAGTCTATAACAGTAACCCTCAAGCGTTTCTTGCCTGCTAATCCTGAGAATATGATGTTATGAATAGCTGATCTGGTCTAAAAGGCACTTTCCTTTGTGGGTGGATCCCAGAGAAAGTCTGCTCACTGAGCAGGGTGCACTATTCTCTTCTCAGGGCCCCTTTTCCCTTGAAGTCTGGGCACACAGAGCCAGCTCTAGCTCCTTCACCTTCTTTGCATGGCCTTCAATTCAACTTCGGTAGCACTTACAAGCTGAGAAAGGTGGCAGTGTGGTGGGGGAGGGAGAGGATTTGGAAGGCGTCTAGGAGGTATTTCTGGGTTTTAAGCAGACCTTCCCCATTACTTCTTCCTGATTTGGGATTGCTATCCTTCAGGGTAGGAGAAGAGTAGCAGAGGCTGTGATGACTTTAAGAGGTGGAGGAGGCTTTATAGACTGGATGGGGCAGTAGATAGATCAGTAGAGAAGAGAAGGTAGCTTTGGTCTACGAGAAGTCCTGGGTCTAGGAGGAGAGGGGCATGGAGGGATAGGGTCTGAGGGTAGGGCTAGGGATGGGGACAGAACAAGCATCTGAGAGCAGGGGAAATATGGAGGTCCAGTTAGAAATAGGTACCTCCTCTGGTGACCAGTGTTCCCCTGGAGGAACTTTCTTTCTACTTACCACCTACCACAGGTCCTTCCTGCAGACATAGCCACTTACCAAATGATGCTTCAGATGTCTGCGTCTAAGATTGTCCCTCTAGGGGCACCTGGGTGGCTCAGTCGGTTGGGTGTCCAACTTCGGCTCAGGTCATGATCTCGCAGTCCGTGAATTTGAGCCCCACGTCGGGCTCTGTGCTGACATCTCAGAGCCTGGAGCCTGTTTCAGATTCTGTGTCTCCCTCTCTCTCTGACCTTCCCCCATTCATGCTCTGTCTCTCTCTGTCTCAAAAATGAATAAACATTAAAAAAAATTTTTTTAAGATTGTCCCTCTATAGAGGCTCCCAGACTGGCCTCTTTTATACTCAATTACAAGTCAAGTCCCTTTTCTAGGCAGCTGTTCTTGATGCACTAAGGGAGTAGGGGTCACCTCCTTCCAATGACACTGACCTATAGGCCACAATCCTGTGTTTATATAGATTTTGCCAAACAGAAAGCTCAGGAAATCAGAGATCTGTCTCTACAGTACATAACCATTAATTGGGCAAAAACACATCTCTCTTTTGCATTGATAAGGACTCATCTAGGCAAATACCATCACAGATCTAAAATGTCTCTCAAAGACCAGGAAACAGTGCTGTAAACCAGTGCTAAACCGTAATCACTGTGTACAAAAATTGCCCAGTGATGGGTTCTTATATAGTAGGTCTAAGTTGGAACCTGAGATTCTGCATTTCTTCTAGCTGATGCAGACACCTAGGACAACACTTAGTGTTGCATAGCTCTAACTGCTTTTGCACCAAAAGCTCCTAACACTTAAGCTGACATGCCCATAGATACATACACCAACTAGCTCTCAAAATGTATCACCATTACCATTGCCAGTGGCTGTTAGGTTTTCTCTGTCTAGAGGAGTCTGGACTAATGCTTTCAGTGAGCTAATTGATCTGGTCAAAGAGAGACTTCTAGAAGCTCTCACAGCCTCCGCCTCGCTCATCATGCCTGCTCCCCAAGGGCCCTGGGATGTCTTTCCTGCCACCTTCCCTGCTGGAGAGACAAGTATGTTCATCATGTTCATAGCCTGATTGTGTTTCTACTGCCTGAGGCTGGGCTTTTGAATTTTTCAGCAGAAAAAAAAATACACTGGAAAATAATTTTCCTGTTGGTGGGTTCTCTAAAGTTTATATGCAACTATAGATACTCCACACAGATAGCCAGGTAACAAAGAAAATGGGCTCTTTCCTTGCTGACCTCATTGCTGGCAAGTGATGGTGACCAGTGACCCACGTGGCCCTTCTCAAAGGGCTCCAGACTCTCTCTTTTGCCGTGATTAATTCTATGTTCTGAAATGAAATGACAATCATTTATTATTCTGTTTTACATATGCACCTCCAGGGAGTCCAGCTAAAAGCTCTAATTTTCTAGTTCAATTGTAATGCTGTTCTTTGAGAGGCATTGACTGCAGAGATGCTAAAAGGATGCCAGTTCAGTGAATTATTGAATTTTAGATAGAATCATATGCTTATATGGATTCAGGTGGTGCTCATTGAAACATGATGCAGACCTCCCTTTTCCCTTGGGCCTATATGTTCATAAGAGGAAGAAACAGTGAGTTTGGATAGGAGTGACCTGTTATAAAAATCAATGAGGTTGGGCACCCTGACTATCTGCCTGCGGTGCCTGGCTGTCCTTAGATACAGCCACAGTTGTCAGTCAATTCTGAGGGGTCCTTGGCTGCCTGTCTCCTTATTCTTCCCCAAGCTGGTGGCTGGTGGAAATGGAAATCAAGGCAGTTTTCTGCTGATTTAAATAATGTCATTCAAGATTCCTTCCATTAAAGTGTTTTAACAACATTAAATCTCTTAATCTCCTACTTAAAATGATGAGGGAGATTTCAGAGCAGCAATTTGGAGGCCCTTTGAGTTTCTCAAATGTGCACAAAAGTACACTGTAACTGGCAAGGCCATCGGGTACCTGGACTCCTTAGTTAGGTAAGATTAGAACTTTTCTACCTCACTCTAGCCCCTGGCTAGGCTTCACTTTTGCTTCAGCCTTCAGAAATATGGAAACAGGTTCTAGAAATGTCTTTCAGGTGATGGATGAATGTTTAAGTGTGCCTCAGTTTGGGTTATTTATTCTTACAATGAATAAAATCATGAACTTTTGACTTCTGAGTAGGTGAGGGAAGCAGGAGAAAAGCTGAAAAGAAACAAATGCAGAGCCTTAAGGAGAACAGGATGAGCAGGCAACTGGAGGAGAAAGGTCATAGATGAAGCCTGGGGCAAGAGCCCACAAGCCAGGAGTCAGGCTGTAGCCAGATCACAACCCAGGGCCCCTGGGGAGGGCAGGAAGAGATGGGAGCATGGCTAGTTTGCTCTGGTGATGGAAGGATTCATTTTGGCAGATAAAGACTCACCTCAGGGAAATAAGGGGTCTGGAGGAGGTCACAACATTCTACTATGTGCACTTGGATCCTTGGGGACATGTTGTGAGTTTTCAGAATTGGGCAATGGTGTTGCACCGTCTTCCTTACCCTTACTCTTTAGTGCTCCTGGGAAAGTAATGACAGAAATGGAGCAAGGCTTTTGTGGGTCAGGCCTGGCCTTGTGCTTGAAGAATGACCCAGATATAGTGTCCATGCAGTGATAGAGAGAATGCGGGTGCAACACTTAGCACAGTGTATCACCGTGGTTGGAAGTCAATAAACATTAGTTTCTGTAGCACATTTATCCATTCAGTAAACACAGATCAGGAAGTTACCCCATGCTGGGAGCTGGGGTTACAAAGGAGAAGAGAAAGTGTATTCCCTGGGGGCGCCTGGGTGGCTCAGTTGGTTGAGCATCCGAATTCAGCTTAGGTCATGATCTCTCGGTTCATGAGTTCAAGCCCCATGTCAGGCTCTGTGCTGACAGCTCAGATCCAGGAGACTGCTTTGGATTCTGTGTCTCCCTCTCTCTCTCTGCCCCTCCCCAGCTCACTCTCTCTATGTCTCTCTCAAAAATAAATAAACATTTTTAAAAAAGTGTATTCCCTGTTCTTTGGGAGCTCAAAAAGTCATGTAACATTACTCTAGTGCCATGAGATAAGTGATCAGCAGTAATGAACAGAAAACTGGGGAGTCATGGTAGAGGGAACTGCCTCAAAGGTCAGGGAAGGCTTAGGGGAGGTGACATCTGAGCTGGCTCATGAAGGATAAGTTGGTCTGTATGATGTGGGATGAGGAAAAGGAGAATATGGTTTTTGGAGGACATTCTGGGGTGCTGTGTCAGTATGGGGGATGCCTCAGGAAGTTGGAAGTTCTGATGAGTTTCAGGAATGGTCATTCATTAGGGTGGCTGAGGGGAATGTTTACAGAGTAAATGCTGGACGATAAAATGGAAAAACCAATTGAAAAGGCTATAGCTTGTAGCTTGTAGGGCTTGTAGCCTTAACAAGCTCCTTTGACTCTATCCTCCAATTAGTAGGAGGCCAGTGACACTTCATAAGCAAAGGTGCAATACAGCAGATGTCTCTGTGCCTCAGTTTTCCCAACAATGTGACTGGCAGAGGTATCCTAGTGACTTGTTTGTTATCTTATTTATAGTCTCAGCAGATCGCTCCTTGTGAACTTACACTTACCTATTAGGTGTCTGAAGAGAGGGATAGCCTTGCTTCTTCCTAGGGCAGAAGGCAGAGAACCACGTGCTGCCTCATCATTACCTGTTGCTAAGCCATACCAACCACTAATGCAGCAGCTGGTTCTCAAATGAATCCTATACTCAAAATCAAATTTAGGAACCAAAATTTTTATTCATTTATTTTTTATATGCATAGTTAGAACTCTTTCTCTTTACTACTTAAACTCTACATCCAGATGTCCTATACCTTGCTTTACTATGGTCCCAACTCTGGCCCTTGATTGTGCTGGCTGCCCATCACTCTGAATCATTTGTGGCCTGGGGACCAGAATGAGATATTAGGTTAACTGTCGAGAATCAGTCCCTGCCCTGCTGCTTCCACAGACCAAAAGTCTCGGAACCAAACTGTAAAGATTATTCTTAGGACAGGCTTTCAGGAAGTTTAGTGATACTTTCTTGCAAAGCTCAAACCTGGGGCATATGATAAAATGTGGATTAAACCAGTGCCTATATTTGACTCAGACCAAAAAACAATTTTGGTGACTTAAGATTAAGTCTGTTGTTCTCTGGAGTTTATATTCTCTTTACCTGTAAAATGAGATGGTGGGCCAAGGTGAACTTTAAGTCACCTTTTTCTCCCAAATTCTATTGCTTCCTGAAGCTCAATTTCAACTGAAGTGCCCAGAATAGGACCTCTCTACTGCAGTGGGTGTGCAACACCCAGGGGTGGCTGAGAGCAACAGAGTGCAACTACTGGAGGTACTGCCATGCTGATAGCTATTCAAAGGCTCGATGCCCTTGGAGGATGGTGCTGGGGGCCAGGGCACAGAGCTGCCTCAGCCATCACCAGGGCATCATAGCCTAGATGAGTACAGAGGAGAATGAATTGCAGCAACAGGGGAGCACATGTGCGGGTCACCTCTGAGAAGGGAAGCCAGGGATATCAGGGTCCAAGGGCAGAGGTTTGGCATACTCTGTGATTTGCCTGGCTCTTTTTCAGACAGAGGAAGGAAGAGAGAAAGAAGGAGAGGGAAAAAAAAGTTTGAATGATTGATATTAACAATGATGATAAGTCAAGATTCCAGCAGAAGGGGACTTCAGGCTGCAAAAATGCAGGGAGGATGTTGGCAGGATCAGAATTCCCAAAGAGAGTTAGAGAATCTTATTAGGGTTTTTTGCTTGAGTAGTTTCATATACTTTAAGCATTATACATCAAATAATACTGAAGATCTGCTAAGTTTTAGTTATTGTTCTAAGCATTTTATGTGTAAAAAGTAAGCCCTCACAACAGCTCTATGATAAAGATACTGAAGAGAGGAAAGAATAGGTAACTTGGCCAAGGCCACACAGTTGGCAAGTGGGACAATCAGAATCCAAGCCTATACGGTCTGGCTCCAGTGCCTGTGCTCCTAACGACTGCATCATGAATACTGTATTATTCTGTCCTTTTGCAGCTCTAACAACTTACCACAAACTTAGATACTTAAGGAACACAAATTTATTATTTTGACTTTACAGAGGGCAGAAATCCAGAATGGGTTTAATAATAAAACTAGAATGAAGGAGAGTGCTTTCCTGAGTTCTGTAAGTCATTCTAGCAGATTATTGAACCTGGGGGAGTCGAGAATTCCCTGGATTTGTAGCCAGTTGGTCTGAAGTGAGGGCAGTCTTGTTGCCTACTGTGCTCTTTAACTTGTGGCGTCTGTACTAACTCTGGGTGGTTAGTGCCAGAATTGAATTGCAGCCCACCCCGTGTCAGTTGGTGTTAGTGTCAGAATGCTCCCCATCCCCAAATCCTAAATTACTCCCATCTGCAAAGTCCTTTTGCCATGTAAGGTAACGTATCCAACATATTCACAGGTTCTGGAGATTATGATATATATATAGACCTGTTTGGGGGTCATTATTCTGCCCACCACACTACTTCAAAGCATATATACTTTGAGGACCTGCCATCCAGTAGGTTAGGTATAAAAGTCAGACACCACCAGCTCAGCAGGAAGCAGCAGAGAGATTTTGAAGCTGTCCATCTGAGCTGACAAACTCTGGAAGAGGAGTCAGGAAGCCTCAGCCCAGCTCCCCCAAAGACTTGCTTGGCTTGCTTCTGGCATGTCATCTGATGATTTTGGCCTTACTTTCTTCATCTAAAAATGAGGATAACAAAATTCTGTAGAAATTTAATGGGAAATGTACGAAAACATATTTGCAAATGGTTAAAAATGTATATTACATATTTGGAAATGGTTAAAATGTGTATTTTTATTCCTTATCTTCTGCCAAGTCATAAGTACAGAAGTTGGTTGGACCATTATCAGTCCCAGACATTTACTTAACAAATGCACTGGCCCTTTACAAACATTAAGGAGACCTAATTATCATAACAACTCTGTTTCATTACAACTACCCCCATTAAATAGGGAAAAATAGAAAGGTTAAATTGCTTGCCCAATGGTACAGGTCACACATTTGGTAAGTGGCAGAACTGAGACTCAAACCCAGGGAATCTGGTTGAGAGTCCAGTCCCTTAAACTTGCTCCATACTGTCCCTCTGGATGATGAATGTAGCGAATGGAGTAGAGAGAGAATGTGGTCCTGCTCCACCAACGCCTGAACCACCATCTGGGAATCACCCAGAAGGATGTGTAGCATCAGGACACCTAACATGTCACACCAGGAGTCCAGAGTCTCCAATACTGATGATGGCCTGTCCTGGACACCACACATCGTATCACTTAGGTGGTTGTAACCTCAAATTCCTGGAGACTTTAACACTCACAGATTCACACACTAAACTTGATAGAGCAATTCCTTCTACCTGTCTGGGCATTCCCTGCTCCTTAGCTCCTCTCATAGGCATTCTGTAAGGTGATATACTAAGTGTCTCAGAGGATTCTGATACCCCATATTTTAATTATCCTTTTCTCCCCAGTACTTGAGATTCTGCTAATAGCGACAAAGAGACATAAAATGCTGGCAGCTGTAGCTTAAAATTGAGTCTCAATCGGTCCATTTATGAATTATTCAAACTCAGACACTCTGAGCTTTGGTTTCCTCGTGCTCAAATTAGGGTACCAGGTTGTTGAGAGGACTGGCAGAGGGGACATATTTACAGTTTCTTGCACAGAGTTTCTCCAGCTCTGTTGGAGATCACCAAATCTAACTCCTTCTCGCTCTCTCCTGGCTTTGCTGCCCTCCACCTCCGGCTGGGCATTTGTGCTTTTCCTTTCAGTGCTGCTAATTTACAAGGGTTGGCCCTACTAATCTTCATATCTCTGGGGGACCATTTGCTTCTTAATTCTCTCCAGTCTAGCTTCTATCCTAGTTATTCCTTTAAAACCAAGCCTGTGTGATCACCTGTAACCTCCTAGTTGCTAAAGCTGATGGCTCTCCTTGGTGGGGACCCTGTTTGATCTTTCTGAAGCATTGGACACCCAACAACTTCAGTTGCTTATGGTTTATAATTCACCTACTTCTCAAGTGATTGCTTCCCTTGCCTTTGGCTTCCTTTTACATCCGCTGTGCTCTGCATGACTACCTCTTGTGTATCCCTTTGATGAGTCCCTTCCACTGGATTCTCTACCTCTGCTTGACTCCTGCATATGAATGTTTCCCAAAAGTCAGTCCTCAGTGCTACTCTTTTTTACATTCCCTTCATTCTTGCCCATAGCTTCCTCTTCACCCATATCCTATTGTAGGTTTGTGAGTCTACGACCAACTTTTTTATGCTGGGCACTACTCTTCTGATCTCTAGACCTATATTCCCAATAACCTAAACATTAGCAGCTCTACTCATGATCATATGCTGAACATGCCTCATTCTCGATCAATTTGACTTTCTTTTGGCTAATGGCCACTCACCGCATCACCTCTCCAGCAAAACTCTTGTAACCTCTCCTTTCAACAACAACTCAGAAGAAATAGTTCCTTACTTTGAGTTTCCACAGTATCAAATATTGAGAGTAATTGTCAGGCTTAGTTATAGTCTATGGATCTGTTTCCCCTTTCTAGATAGGTAGCTTGCTGTAGGCAGAGACAGGGTGTTATCTTTCCCCGGGAGAAGCTGAGTAACTCCATAGCTCTCACCACTCATTGGGATACTCGCTAATTATTAATCTTTCTAATGCACATGCACATTTATGGTTCCACCAATGACTCTGTCCATTTATTAGAGATGCAGTCTATGTATTTTTGTATAACCAACAGCATTCATTTGTGATAGTAAATACAAAACAAATGCCTTAAAGCTATTTTTGTTTCCTTTACTGGACTTAAAAATTGTAACCCCTCCCCCCAATTTATATGTTCAAGTCCTAACCATCAATATTTCAGAATATGACTGTATTTAGAAGTAGGTTCTAAATACAGAATATGACTGTATGTAGAAGTACCTTTAAAGAGGTAATTAAGGTAAAAGGAGCCCATATGGATATGCTCTAGTCCACTATGACTGGTGTCCTTATATGAAGAGGAGATTAGGACACAGCCAACACACCGACTCAGAGGGCAACCATGTGAGGACAAGTGAGAAGCAAATTGTCTGCAAGCCAAAGAGAGAGGCCTTAGAAGAAACCAAACCTGCTAACACCTTGAACTTGAACTTTGAGCCTCCAGAAGTGTGAAAAAATAAATGGCTGTTCTTTAAGCTACCTTGCTGGTAGTATGTTATAATAGCACTAGAAAACTAATGTACTGTTTAACTGCTAGTGACCACATTTGGGGGTTGAGGAACAATATCTGACATGGAAAACAACACTTTTCTTTTAATTCTAGAGATGGGACAAAAATCAGACAATATGTAAAGTGGATAAGATGCTTGCCCACATAGTTTTAAGCTGGGGTGGAGGTGGGGGTAATTTGTCAGAGTTATTGGCACTAAAATCTAATGGCTCCTATATATTTCTTGATCTTATTCTTTTTTCTTTCTTTCTTTCTTTCTTTCTTTCTTTCTTTCTTTCTTTCCTAATTTTTTTTTTTTTTGTAAAAGTTGAGCATGGATTAGCAGTTTATCTTACAAGATAACTATTTTACTATAAAATAAACTGTGATGTTTGGGCTGTGAAAGATTTGCAGCATGGTAGTAAGGAATATGGGAATGCCATGTTCAATTTTTGCCCCAAGGTGGTGCATGTATAACAAAGCCCAGAGACTGAATCATCATTCGGACTTAACAAAGGAACTGTCCAGGTGTGTACAGCAAAGAATCTTTTGAGCTGCTCTTGCTGTTAACAATCTGGTTTCATATACCCAGATGATTAGATGTCATAGACATCAGAAGGAGGTCAATAAAATTCAAGCTTTAAACTTTGACAATAATTTGAGCTGAATAATAGTTGAATTTCAGAACCGAGTTGTCATGGTGAGAGCCATTGAAGAGGAATAATTATCTTATAACTCGGTTACTGCCCTGCTGAACTCATAGCAATATCCCTAACCCCATTTCCAACTCATCAAGCCCAGATCATATTAAATCATACTTAAGAATATTATTTTTATATTCTCTTATGTATATATTTGCATTCCTAGCCATATATATACACACACACACACACATATATTTTTTTAAATAAATATGCATTCAATGTAGCTAATGGAAAAATGGTACAGGTGGTTTAGTCAGCTATAAATTGCATATTCTGGGGAAAAAATACCAAAGTACCATTCAAGTATTCTCAGGAGCCAGGTTACCACAGTACAGAGATGTTAGCAGTAATTCTTTTTGCAGTTTAACATATATGAAAATCAAGCCATTTATTTCCACTACTTTTGTGACTAAAATTTCAAGTCATTTGTCTTGGGTAATACCATACATTTTCCCCCTTATTAATCCATAACAACACTCTGGTGCATTTTGCTAATCAAATTTCACATGAATAATAATTTACAATCTAATAAATATGAGCTTCTTCCACATCTCATCAGATGTGGATGCAATTACTAAAAGATACTAAAATAATAAATATAAATTCAAACTAAGAGGAAGTTTAGATGTATAAAACATAGTGAGAAATAAATCAAATGGGTAACTTATTTTATTTTAAATACAGTTTAATCAATTATTTGAGGAAAATCCCCAGGGTGTTTTCAATGAAGGTGGAGAAAAGAAATGACAATTCTTCCACCAAGACAAGAGATTTTTCAAGTGATGCCAATAAGTGAAGGGCAGAGGGAGGGAATGAAGATAATTATAACTATTCTATTTCTGATGGCAATGAAATGTGAGAGAAGAGAAAATTGAGAGTTAATGGAGAGGAGTCATTCACGTTCAAGACATGATGACATATCTCCCCCTCCCATATTCAAATAATGAATAGAATATATACAAATTATGAAAAGCCTTTTACTAGCATGGGAATCAAGGAAAAGGTGTCAATGACATGGCAGGAATTTAAGGAATTTTTGTGAATATAAACATGGCATCATACTAAAGAACACTAGACGTTGAGCATGTGGCTCCTCTCTGAGCACAGAAGCATCATGGAAGGAAGTAGATGAGATGCAGGCTGGAAGAACCTCATACTTTATCTTAGATGGGAAAGAGCTATAAGGCAAGACAGTACAACTGCCTCCCACACCTTGTAACTTTCAGTGTATTTGGCACCAATGGCAATGGGATGGCTCTGGGTTTTGTCTCTACTATTATTGTCTAAACCCTGCAGAGGGCTAGAAGTGCCAGGTCTGTGCCTTCTGGGCAGCCTTCCACCATGTGGAGATATACTTCACGGGGAGTCAGAACTCCTTCAGACCCAGCTGTGTCACCACTGTGTTGAGGCTGCTTGAGCTGCACTGGAAGATTATAATTTATTTTATATCTGATCTTCTTTCTTAATTTTTCTAGAGCATTGACACACATTCTGACAGGCACCAACCCACTTCCTATTTGGCTAAAAACTGGTAATTGATGCACTAAATTCACTCTTTATGGAAAAGAGAAAATGGGGTGTGGGGAGGGAAGCAAGGCCTATCAACAAATACTACAAGTTTAGAAACAAAACAAAATGAAAAAACAGGTTACCCCTAAAAACCAGAGCAACAGCCTCCAAGTGAAATATGTTACTACAAGAAATGGAAAATGTGTATTCTCAACAAGACCAGAGTTCACTGCAAACATGATGACATTGAGGGAAAAAGTCATGAAGACCATGGAGGATTGGATGGAAATGAGAATCAGACTTGTCAAATTAAAAACACCAGTGGGACCACTGAATAGCAAATTGGACACTGTATCAAATCAAACTGGTGAGTTAGAAGAGCAAATATGAGAAATTCTCCAGGAAATCAGAAGAAAAAGACACAGATGAAAATGAATAGGCTTAAATTTACATATAACACGGATCCCAGAGAGTATGAACAGGGAGAACAGAAACAATAAATGAAAATATGATTGAGGACAATGCCAAGGAAAATATCCGGGTCTTAAAATTGTGAAAGAATGTTGTGTTTCAGTTAAACATCATAGAACAGATTCCAAATACAGATGTAACCTTATAGAATTTCCTAACTTCAGAATATTTAGATTGTCATGTATACATATATGTATATATATATATTTATGATAAATCAATATAAAAACATTATAAAAATAGCAAGTATGATGTGGTCTTACAAATAATAGAGATATGTACACTTAGCGAATTAGAGGAAGATATGCTCTAACTTTTTCAGAGGAGCCCTCTCTAAGTGGTAAGAGGATGGTAAGGGGATTTTAATTTTATTCTATGTGCCTTTATTTTACATGTACATTAAATCCAGTAGAGTTAACATACAGTGTTATATTAGTTTCAGGTGTAAAACATAGTGACTCAACAATTATATACATTACTCAGTACTCCTCATGGTAAGAGTACTATTAATCCCCTTTACCTGTTTCGCCCATCACCCACCCATGTCCCCTCTGGTTACCACCAGTTCGTTCTTTATAGTTAGGAGTCTCATTTTTGGTTTGTCTCTGTTTTTCTTTGTACATTTGTTTTGTTCTTAAATTGCACATATGTGTGAAATAATATGGTATTTGTCTTCCTCTGACTTATTTCACTTAGCATTATGCCCTCTAGATCCATCCGTGTTGTGCAAATGGCAAAATTTCATACTTTTTTATGACCAAGTAATATTCCATTGTATGTGTATGTCACTTCTTTATCTCTTCATCTATCAATGGACACGTATGTTGCTTCCATAATTTGGCTATTGTAAATAATGCTGCAGTAAACATAGGACTGCATATTTCTTTTCAAATTAGTGTTTTCATATTCTTTCACCAAATACCCAGTAGTGGAATTACTGGATCACATGGTAATTCTGCTTTTACTTATTTGAGGAATCTCCATACTGTTTTCCACAGTGGCTGTACCAGTTTGCATTTCCATCAATGTAAACCAGGGTTCTTTTTTCTTCACATCCTCACCAACACTTGTTTGTTGTGTTTTTGATTTTAGCCATTCTGACAGGTGTGAGGTGATATCTCATTGTAGTTTTGATTTGTAATTTCCCTTATGATGAGTGATGTTGAGCATCTTTTCATGTGTCTGTTGGCCATCTGTACATCTTTGGAGAAATGTCTGTTCATGGTGTTGAATTGTAGAAGTTCTTTATATATTTTGACTACTAACCCTTTATCGGATATGTAATTTGCAAATTCAGTAAAACCTTGGTTTGCGATCATAGTTTGTTCTGGGAACATGCTTGTAATCCACAGCACTCGTATATCAAAGCAAATTTTCCCATAAGAAATAATGGAAACTCAGATGATTCGTTCCACAACCCCAAAATACTCATATAAGAATGATTACAATGCTATCATATAATACAAAATAGTAAAGAAAATGCAAAATATAAAGAAAAATAAACAAATTAACCTGCACTTACCTTTGAGAACCTTAGTGGCTGGTGTGAGGGAGACCAGAGAGAGGACAGTTATTGTGTAGGATTACTTTCACTATCACTAATGGAATCACTGCTATCTATTGTCTCAATGGAATCTTCTTTTTATGCAATTTTAACAAGGAACCTATCCAATGACACTTGCTTTTGGCTCTTTTTGAGGCTTTCATGGAAATGTGACATTGCATTGTCATTAAACAGATTCATCGCTTGCACTGCTACAGTATTATTTGGGTGGTGCTTTTCTATAGAATTTTGCACTGTTTCCCACATTTTATACATCTCCATAATCTCATTTGACTCCTTTTACTTCATCTAGACCCCTTATTTCTTCTTTTGTCTTTAATATTGTGCAGATGGTCAACATAGACTTCTTAAAAAATCTTGCAATTTTGGCCACTCGCATACCTCGTTCATACTTCTTGATGATTTCCTTCTTAACTTCCATTATAGTCATCTTCTTGTTGCCTTTCTTTCAACCTTTTTCTGCATGGGGGGCCATTGTATATGTTCACACTACATTCGTTACAGTACAGTATTAATAAACTCTTGTCATATACTGTATTTAATGTGACTGGCACAGAGACAGCAGAGGAAAGGGTCTGTATCTGCAGGCAGCCATATTAGAATGAAGCAAAGCATTCCTAAGCTTATTCTTCTATGGAAAAGCAAAGGACTGTCCATAAGTGCTTTGAAATGACAAAAAATCACTAGTGCCAGTTGTGGATACCTTCCAATGTTCTGAAAAATCACTGATTTCTGACAAACACCACAGCCTGAGACTGAGCATCTGAGCATGGGAGATGATCCCCCACAATCCTGCAGTGAGAGAGAGAGAGAGAGAGAAAGAGAGAAGAAAGTGATCATGTGATGTTTAGTTCACGTACTACTCATATTACAAGTATTGCTCGTTTATCAAGTTAAAATTTATTAGAAATGTTTTCTCATCTTGCAGAATACTCACAAGTTACTCGCTATCCAATGTTTTACTGTATCTTCTCCCATTCAGTAGGTTGTCTTTTGGTTTTGTTGATTGTTTTTATCTGTGCAGAAGCTTTTTATGTTGGTATAATTTTTATGTTGTCAGCACTTTGTTTTTGCTTTTGTTTCCCTTGCTTTAGTAGACGTATGTAGAAAAATGTTACAGCAAATGTCAGAGAATTTTTATGATTAGGATTTTTATGGTTTTAGGTTTCAAATTTAGGACTTTAATGCATTTGAACTTATTTTTGTGTGGTGTAGAAAAGTATTTCAGTTTCATTCAGTTTCATTCAGTTTCATGTAGCTGTCCAATTTTCCCAACACCATTTGTTGAAGAGACATCCTTTATCCCATTGGATAATCTCCCCTGCTTTGTTGAAGACTAGTTTACCATATAATTGTGGGTTTTTTTATGGGCTCTCTATTCTGTTCCATTGTTCTATGTGTCTTTTTTTGTGCCATTACCATACTGTTTGGATTATTACAGATTTGTAGTATATCTTGAAATCTGGGATTATGATACCTCCGATTCTGTTCTTTTTTTTCAAGATTTCTGACTATTCAAGATCTTTTATTATTCCATACATATTTTAGGATTGTTTGTTCTAATTCTGTGAAAAATGCTGTTGGTATTTTGATAAGGAATGCATTAAATCTGTAGATTACTTTGGGTAGTATGGACATTTTAACAATATTTGTTCTCCAAATCCATGAGCATGGAATATCTTTCCATTTCTTTGCATCATCTTTAGTTTCTTTCATCAGTGTTTTAAGTTTTCAGAGTACAGGTCTTTCAACGCATTGGTTAAGTTTATTTCTAAATATTTTATTATTTTTGGTCCAATTGTAAATGGGATTTAAAAAAAATTTCTCTTTCTGCTACTTCATTATTGGTTCATAGAAATGTACCAAGTTTCTGTATACTGATTCTGTATCCTGAAAATGGTATCTTGTTTTGATATGCATTGCTTTAATTGTGAGTAGATGTGAATATATTCTTTCATGTCGTTTTGGCCATTTTTCTTTCTCTTTCTATGAATATGTATATACCTTGACCATTTATTTTTCTTTTGCTTACTTTCTTCATCAATTGTTATGAAACTCTTTACAGGTTAAAGAATTTCTCTTTCTTGTGGTATACATGAATTTGTTCAATTAATTTTTTGATCCAGTTTTTTTTTTGCCATAGAGAAGTTATATATTTTTACGTACTAATATTTATCAATATTTTCTCTCATGGCTTCTAAGTGTTATTATTCTGCTTAGAAATATTTTTATGACTCTGGATTATAATAATTTATATATATACATATGTATATATGTATATATATATACATATACACACACACATACATACACACATACACTTTCTTCTAGGACTTTCTTCTATTATTTATTGATTGATATAAAGAATTATATAGGAACTAAAAGCTTTTTTTTTCCCCAAAGCATTAGCCAGGTGCCCTAATGTAATTTTTCATGTATTAACTCCAATGTGGAAAACAGTGCCAAAATGTATTAATCATGACAACTTCATAATATTGTTTAATAAGTGATTGGACTTGAGTCCTTTCATGATTATACTTCTCAGAATTTTCTGGGATAATATTTTATATTCATTTTTTCTGAAAATCTTTAGCATCATTTGCCATGTTACTAACAAAAACTGAGTATTTTAATATTGTCCGTGTGAAAGTTGTATATTAGTTTTGGGGGAAATTTGTGTATATTTTTTAATATTAAGTTTTCTTGTGTTAGAATATGGCATGGAATAAAAGCTTAGTTCATGTTTCTTGGTAGTTTGATATTTTACTTCGTTTTGATACTATGCATTTCTTAAGTTAATTTTAATCTATTTTATTTTGGGGGGTGGAATTATGAATTGAATCTTTTCTTCCATTATATCTTTTCACAGTTATAGTTTATATATAAGAAAACTTAATTTTAATATTGATTATATAAATTTGTTAAAAATTTTAATAAGTTTTATAAAGGCTGTCTTGAGTTTTGTAAAATAACAACCATTTGTCATCCACAAGATAGTGGAAACATTTCTTGATTTCAATCATACACCTTTATTGCTGCTTTTTCTTTCTCCTAATTGCATTGGCATGCCTTTGTTTAAAGCTAAGTGTGGAAATAGTGGACATTCTGATACTCTCTCTGACATTAATGATGACTTTTAGGGTTTCCATTAAGCATATAACTAGCTTTTAATTTTAGATACATATTCGTTGTCTGAAGTGTCTATTTCTACTGTTAATGTCTTACCCCAGGCTATGAGTAAGATTTGGTACTAAATTTGAAGTCTCTTTATCTAGAGGCCAGTGGGTTTTCACAGAAATAGCCATTTTAAAGTGATATGTTCACCATATTTTAAATGGCTCATAACTATCGTCTTTGGGTCAAATCTGCCCTCCATTTCATAGTGTTCTTGCTCTGACTTCAGCAGTCCAGATGGCAGCAAATGCAGTAACACATAAGAGTAAAAGCTAATGCAGCACTTTTTATTCCATGACTAGGAATTAAAACATTTTAGGGCCCAAGCTTCGGCATTATGCTGATAATGGAAGGGGATCCATCATGGAGTTTCTGCCAAGAACAGCCTTTCTTATACATTACCACCATCCTCCCTGCCAGCATCACAGCAACAATGGGTTGCTCCCATGAATAATTTCAAGGGTTACATACTTTTTGTAAAGCATATCCTGAGACTTTTTTCAAGTTTTGAGAGTAAAACTTTTAAAAATCTATAACTATATGTCCAGATTTAAAATACAGTTTCAGTTAAGAAGCCAAGCTTCTTGGTTATTATAATGATAAAATAGGCCAACTTTTGTATCAGGTCATGGGTAAATTGAAAGTACACGAAATCCCCCCTGGATGCAATTATTTCTCATGTAGCCCTTTTAATAATGCCCACATTTTGTGCCAAATAAGCTGATCAATAGTAGCTCTGGGAGAAAATCTCATCAATGCCAGTATGTCCTGCATGATTCTTAAGAACAAATTAAAATTAAAAAAGAAAAAAAAAACGTACTAAAGTGATCTTCTTCCCAGCTCCTGGGAGTAGGCACTGAGGAGAGATGAGTAGGGAGTTGAAATTTAATCATGGCCCTCCAGGGAAAAACAAACCATATGGAGACAGTGAAATTCATCATGGAGGAGGATCAAAGTAGACCATTTTGCAGCCCCTCCATCATCTGGATTGTACAGGAGTGAGCAGTGTGGTCACTGGACAAATAAGACACCTGTCTCTTCTCCCCTCTTTCCTGGGTCCATTCTCCACAACCCTACTGTGGGGGTGCTGGCCTCTCAGCACCTTCACCTTATGGTTCCTAGCTGCCAGAGCTCAATGCAACAGCCCTCTTACATGCAAGAAGTAAGGGAAGGGTACTTACCCTTCCAGGGTAAGGGGCCTGCAGCAAGTCAGTGCAAGGGAAGTTGTCTAGGGGGGATATCATGGTTAAACAGTATCAGGACTTCATGGCAGCCCATTAAACATAGGGCTAAGTTGAGATACCCCAGGTGACTCCCAAGAGCTGGGAGCTAAGCACCATGGGATTGTGGCATGACCCAAAGCTACATAAAACAGTTGCAATAGTTAGGTAATCCAGATGCCATCATCCCCCAGTTTGTGTCTTAAGAACAGCATTTTTCAAACAAAATATAACCACTACCTCTTAATGAGAAAGGAAGATTTCTCTGAAGGGGCCGAAGATTGGGGGTTCTCTCTCAGTCTTTCCCTGAGATCCCTTCCTCACAAGGATTTGTATGTGGTAAGCACATAATATCATTTGTTCAATAAACTAATGAATTTTCCAATAACTTGTTACAGATTTTATGAACATGTTAAGACATCAACAAACATTTATTAAACTCCAATCGAGTTTACTACTGTGCTTTATGGATATACAAAAGAGTATTAGATATAGGTAGTATCTTTATGAGTTTTAGTTTAGTTTGAAATAATAATTATCATAACCCAAAGAATAGGTACTAACTCAGTTAACTTTTCCCATTGACACTGTCATTCCACTTATACAAGGAGGTTCAGAGGGGTGAGGGTTTGCTGCAGCCCCTCACCTGGAAGTAGCAATGCTTAGGGTTGAAGACTTTGTTTAATTATGTGTTCTGCATTGCCACCATGTGCGGCAACATGTGCTGGGTGGAAATGGTTTTGCTGGAGGGGAGCTATCAAGAGAAGGGCAAGAGAGGCAACGCAGCCCCCTCTGGGACCCTACACAGCACACTGCCCACAACATGCTGCTGATTGGCTTTCAGATATACTTTCTACCCTGTCAGAATTAGTCTCATGCTAATATTATTAAATATTAAAAATCATTGCTTCTCATTCCATTTCTACCCCAGCCTCAGTTTTATGGGATGAGGGCCTAAGTCTTGTAACACTTTTCCTAATACTGGGAACTTTACAGATGCTCAATCAATGTTCATTGAATGAATCAAGAAATCAGTGAACCTGTACAATATATACCTATACTGTAGTAATAACCACCTAAACAGACATATAAATGTCCAGGCTTGTATACATACAGCTCAGTTTTACTATAAGAAAAAGGGGAATCTGTAAACATTGTTAGTAGACAGATAAGAGTGATAACTCACTGGGGTGCCTGGGTGGCTTAGTCAGTCAAGCATCTGACTCTTAATTTCATCAGCTTCAGTCACGATCTCACGGTTCATGAGTTCAAACCCTGAATCTGGCTCTGAGCTGATGGTGCAGAGCCTGGTTGGGACTCTCTCTCTCTCCCTTTCTCTCTGCCCCTCCCCTGCTTGCTCACTTGCTGTTACTCTCTCTCTCAAGAATATAATAAATAAAAACTTTAAAAAAAGAGCAATGACTTATTGATATAGAACAGAGGAGGGCCCTTGGTTCTTCTCCATTGGATCTCAGCCTTAGCTACAAGGACAATCCTCTTGGGAGTCTTTAAGAATACTGATACCTGGGTTCTACTTGACACCAAATGAATCAAAATTAATCTGGAATTAGGCTCCAGGAATTTATATTTTAAAGAAACATTGTAGGCAACTCTACTTTGAGACAGGGTTGATAACCTCTACTTATCTGCTGAAAGTCTCAATATTATGACTGAAAAAAAATCATATTTTTGTGTAACTAATGAGATGAGAATTTTAATCCTTAAATTAACTTTGGATATTGAAAGTTTGACATATACACTCTGTATTTTATTTTTATGCTAAAAGCAAGATCTTTTTAAGGTCAAAAGTAAGAAGACTTGTCCTCTTTGACTTAAGGTTCAGGAAGTAGACCCCAGCAGGTTTGTGGGTAGATGGGCTTGGCTTTTCATCCTCATTTGCCTGTTGACTATGGTGTTCAGAGGTTTGGGACCAGTTGGCTGAACCTCTTAAGTTTTAACTCTCTATCACTTCATATGCCAAACACCACAGACATCTTTTGGGAGCCTATGGCTTCTTCTCTGTCCCCTTGGCCATCTCACTGTCTTCTACCTGAAGTGGTATCCTGAGCAAGGACCCTTACTCTCTATTCCATGTTGCTTTTGTGGGTGATCTTGCCACAACTTTGGCTTCAGTGGCCATCAGTTGCCAAAGGCTCCTTGTCTTAGTTTCTTAGGGCTGCTGTCATAAAGTGCCACAAAGAAGGTGGCTTAAAACTATAGGAATGTATTCTCTCACAGTTCTAGAGACTAAAAGTCTTAAATTAAGATGTCTCTCATGTTATACTGTCTCTTTTAGCCTGTAGCAGAGGACATTGTTTTCCTCTTTCAGCCTTGGAGGACTCAGGCATTATTTGGCTTGTAGCTGCTGTATTTTAATCTCAGATGCCCTCCCTTATTGTGTCTGTGTCACTCTCGTCCCTCTTATTAGGACATAGTCACATATATTGGACTAGAAGGCCACCCTACTTCACCATAATCTCAACAACTATATCTGCCATGAGTCTGTTTACAAATATGGTCACTTTTCGAGGTACTGAGGGTCAGGACTTCAACATATCTTTTGTGGGGGACACAGCTCAACTGATAATACCCCTAAATATTCATCTGCTACTTTGTCTCCACCTCTGAGGTCTAGCCCACCTGTTGGATGTTCTCCTAGAGAAAGTCCACAAATACCTAAAATTCTGCAAAAGGAAGTAAACTCATCATTTCTGATTGCTGGTTCTCCACAGTTTTTTTTTTTTTTTAATTTCAGTGAATAGTATATCACTGTGCACCCAAGTGTGCAAACCAGGTGTGTTTCATCCTTGACATCATTGTGTTTTTAATGACAATCATTCATAAAATAACTCAGAAAAATTCTAGCACTTAAACATCTCTCAAATGTCCTCACTTCTCCCTTTGCCTCCATATTCACAGCCACTGTTAAGTCTTATCCAACAATGTCTCTGGCTGGGTGTGTTGTAATACTTCTCCCACATACAGGGGTGCCTGGGTGGCTCAGTTGGTTGAGTATCTGACTATTGATTTTGGCTCAGGTCATGATCTCATGGTTCATGATTTCAAGCCCTGTGTCGTACTGCACACTAAGCGTGGAGCCTGCTTGGGATTCTTTCTCTCTTCCACCCACCCCCCCAAAAAAAAAATAAATAAGTAAACTTAAAAAAAATAATTATCCCGCATCCAGTATGGCTCCTACCAATCAATTCCCCATAGTATATAGATATTTGTGTTTTAAAACACAGATTTTATTATGTAAGTTTCCTTATAAAACCCCTAGATATTTCCCACTTCTGTGGCATACATTTCAAAATCTCTAATGTGCCTTATGTAGTCCGAGTGATTAAGCTCCACTCTGTCATCAGCCTCAAATGTTGTCATTCCACAATTCATTCTCCACACTCCAGCCACACTGGCTTTCTTTTGTTTCTCTGAAGCTCCGTGACCTTCTTGCCTCAGGAACTTTACACATATTTTTAGTTTCCTGGAGTTTTCCTCCTCTATCCATCTTTGCTCAACTATCCCCTACTCAGCCTTTGGACATTAGACGAAAGCCACTTTCCCTAATTCTTCAGTCCAGATAAGGTTCCCTGTAAAATGCTCTCGTGGTGCTCTGTACTGTTTTTTCATCGCACGTACTATAGTTGTAATGAAACATTCAATTACAATCACTTTCTCCCACTGAAATGCAATCTCTAAGAAGCATGGTATCAGGGACTGTGTCTCTTCACTATTATTGCTCTAGTTCCTAGAACACTATCCAGCATATAGCTGATAGTCAAGACATCTTTGGTAAATGAATAAGTGAATAAAAGGCAAGGAATGTTTTGGTTTTGCTCACAGGTATATCCCTCATATCTTTGCTTAGCACCTTGTACATCAAACGCATGTTATAAGTAAATATTGGTTGGATAAAATGGTGGATTAGCCTTTTCTTATCCATAATATTGGAACACACATCTCTGGGAGAGCCTGGCACAGCCATTCCAGAGAGGACAATGAATAAGGATATCAGTGAATGGCAAACAAGCGCACCACAATGAATGAATATTCTGAAATTCCCACACCTTTGCTCTTTTTTAATTACATGTTCACCGCCTCCCCCTACATACACACAGCAGTTTGAGAGTTATTCTGACAGCTTTCATCTAGCTAGTACAAGCAAGGACAGGTTCTCTTGATGTCTCTCTTCCTCATGTCAGACCTCTGGAGGGAAAGCAGCAGGCAAGGCTTTGGAAGCAAGGTTCCATACACCCAGTGTCACACTCTGCCCTTGGAGGAAATAGCTTATAGTGAATACTCTTAGGAGTATTGGCCATAAAAACTTTGACTTGATTGTCAAATGCAGATGTGGATTACCTGAAACTAGATAGACTATGTGGTAAAATAGGCACAGCCAGATGTATTTAGAATTAATACCATCTGATCTTTAGCTGCTGCTTTTTCCTCAATGTGCAAAATGCTTTCACATGCATTCTCACCATTGATTCCTACGACATACCTGTGGTAAGAGTTACTAGTTTCTCCTTTTTACATTTATGGAATTAAGTCTCTCAGTATAAGGCAACAAGTAGGGTGTTTGGAACATCACAAGAGCATGGTCTGTGTAGCAGAGCTAGAAATGAAAGCCAAGTTCTCTGACTCCCAAGTAATCCTTCTCCATCTCCTATCGCCTTCTGTGAGGGCAGAGGTGGGAGAAGAGTTTGGCACAGGTGGGTGGGTGTGGCTTGATGCTCTTCCTGTAGTTCCCTCCTAAGAAGAGGTCATGGAGGGAGACCCTCTTCCTCATGTCAGAACTCTGTCACACTCCTGGGAGTCCCTCCAAATATATGCTATCCGTACTTGCTAACCATTCTGGAGCACTTCTTATAAGTCAAGCACTCTTGTAAGTACTCTCTACCTATTATCACATTTGATTCTAACGACATAAATTTGAAGTATGAACTAATATTGCCTCCATTACAGATGAGGAAATTGAGGACCAGGGAAATTAAGTAATGTTCCCAAGTCTATGCAGTAAGTCTTGGTGCCACTCAGGCAGTCTGATTCCAGAGCCCTAATGCTCATGCATTATTCGTGCTGCCTCCTCTTCGTGTTTAGTCTGTGTCTTCTGTGTTGCCATCTCTACCCTTCTACTTGCTGCTACTGTCTCACAGGGAAGTCTGACTTTAGTTACACTTGGGGTTGGAACTCACGTCACTTTCTCTCAATCCCTTTGTCTCTCTGTAATAGGGGAGGAAGCACAAATACATTCCTGGACTAAAAGGAAGGATTTGTAAAAAGTGCCTGTGATGTTCTTTTAGGATATTAGTGCTTACTCACTGGTAGTACTTAGAGGGTGATTATAATAATTATGCAAAGCAAACAAATTAGCCAAGTTAACTTCTCACTAAAGCTCATTTCAATGAGGTGTACAGGAGAAAATGAATTCTCCCACTTATTGTTCAACCGAATGGGAATTCTAAAGGAGAAAGACCATTTGAACAGGGATAATTAAAAGAGATATCACCTAAACATCACATTTAAAATATACACACATGTACACACACATACCTACTATTTAAGACCTATGTGCAAAGATATGGATTTGGACACTAATTTCAAGATGGCTTACTTTGAATAAAAGCAGTGAAAACTTATGATTGAGAACTGCGGGAGCATCTTTAAAATGCTCATATTTCTAAAATAATGAGCTACTTTGCAAGATGACAGATTTAAATGGTGAAGTATAAGCTTCAAAATACTTGCTGTCTAGGCAAGCTTATGATATTTCTACAAATGGGGTTTTCGTAGTCTGGGGGGAATTGGGAAGGGTACATTGAGTACTTCTCAATTTTAACAAGCACTTTATATTGCAAAGTTCTTCATAATCACTTTTAATAATTGTTCCCTCCAACAGCTCTGTTATTCCCCTTTCAGAAATACAGTAACTGAAGCAGATAGAATAAAGGGAATAATTTGAAGCCCTCTTCCCAGTTAATTTAAGGGGCTTAATGATTTCTCCTAGCTGAAAATTATGAAAAATCAGACTTGCCATTGAAGGGTTGATATGTATAGTTCTTAGAAGGGACTCTGTGTTGGGAGTCACCATTGTATAGGCAGTTCCGACTGGGCTTATGCTGCCCTTAGGTCTGGGGGACGCAGAAGTCTCCCATGGAAGGGAACAGGTAGGAGGGCCCAACCCAAGGAGTTATACTGGCTCCACTCTTGTCTATTAGCTGGTATGTAACTATCTGAAGTACTGTATTTTTAAAGGAATCATTCACTCCTTCAAGAGCAACTAAATTATTGAGCATCCACAAAGAATCTGTGTTAAAATCTTTCTAACCAAAAGGGACTTGGAGATCTGTCTCTGCTTCTTACTACCTAGCTTTCATAGACCAGTCATGCTCATAGTATTTTGCATTTGAACTGTCTCGTTAGATACAATTTGGATATTGAGAGGTAAAAATTTCTAAGTTTTATTGGCCATGGTTTTAAAGATGTCATACATTACAGGAGATATTTATCTAAATATGTTAAAGATTAACTGATCTGTAATCTTGCCCATCCTTGAAAGCCCAAGGTGACTTCATCTTCTTTGTGCAACCTGTCTAGACCAGCTCATCTCTGATCTTCACCACTTGGAATTGATACTACACAGATGTCCATTTCACTTCAATTCCATTCAATTCTTATTTGAATATTTACTTTTTGTCTGGTCCAGTGCTGGGTCTAAGAATATTGCATCATATATTTAATGAGGTTTTGTTGTTGTTTATTTCATGTTTTGATCTTGTTGTGCCATGAGATGGTGAGCTCCCAGAGGATGTGTTGTAGCTGATATTTTCCTTACATTTCTCCTAGCATTGCCCAGCACAGTACTTTGCACATAGGAAAATATTGATCGTAGTAGCCAGAATTGCATAAGTAAATTTCAGTGCTATTAGCTTATTTACTATTATTTTGAAATTCTAGTAAACCTAAGGGGGAGGTTACATCTTGTTTTTTAAATGAATATTTATTTCATATTTCTGATTCCTTCCTTTTGCATCATAGAAACCCACTAAACTTTCTTTTTTGGCTCCAATTATTACTTGGCATACATTACCCTTCCTTTTTCCTCTTTTTCACTGACCTTCTGCATAGCTTTTAAATTTGCACAGATCTGTGATAAGACAGGGAATTCTGCCACTCCTTGACAGATACTCTGTCATTCTGTACATTTCATAAAGACAGAAGAGGTGGTAGAAATTAACAATGTCACCTCCAACGTCAAACTCAGTTAACAATCCTTTCCTGTTCATTTTCATACTCCGCTTAGCCCAAAGTTTTTACTGTTGTCTTCTTTTTTGAAACCGAAAAGTACGTCTGCATTTGCAAGGAATGGTGACAGGAGATGCAGCCTATGAGAAAATCTGATAGAGGGGAAAATTGTGTTCAAACATGTGGCCTGTTAGAGTCATAATATATTCTAGAAAGAGATTTCAGAGTTTAATACCCATTATTTGCAAATAGGGAGCCTAAAATCCAAAAAGTAAGCATTTTATCCTGGTCACCTAGCAAGTCAGTGAGAGACTTTGGATCATATGTTGGGTTGTGACCTTTTGACCAGCTATCCTGATTCATCAACATAAAACCCTCTGTGAGGTAACATATTCTCAGACACTGACCTAGTGTGTTAAGCTGCCTCTGGAGAGGCATATATCATTGTGGTTTAGAGCACAAGATTTGGAATTAGATAGCTCTGGATTTTCAGAATCTGGCTCATGAAATAACCTTGAACAAGTTATATTTGTCCCCCTAGTGTCTGTTATCTCCTCTATGAAATGAAGATAATGATAGTGTCTGCAGGGTTGTTGTGTGAATTAAATGAGCTAACAGCCCACAATCTGGCAGGCTGAGAAGCTCAAATCATGGCTCTTATTATTACACATACACTATTTAGGAATAATTGTGAAGTACACAGATGAGTTCTTTGGCAGAGAGCGATCCAATAGCACATGTCTTTGAATCTGTAAATAGCCATCAGTGACCTATTAAACTAGGACATTACCTGCTTGCCATGTTTATTCATTTGCATTTTCATTGGGTGCCTACACAAGTAGTTATTGGGCACCTACCCAGTGCCATATACTATGCTAGGCATTGACAATACAGAGGTGATTTAGATGTGGCCTCTGTCCTTGAAATATTTGCACAGAGAGGTAACTGCATTAGCCTGATAAGGTTAATAGTAGAAGTATATACAGGATAGCCCAGAGAAAAGATTGAGCCCTACCAAATAGGTTTTAGAGAATCAGAGAGCCCTTTGAATGTTTGTTTCATTTCTCAGGTTTTTGTGATCATGCTCATGGTGAAATAACATCGGGAAAATCTCTCTCCTAATATGTGCAAACAAATTCAGAAATGACATATTGCAAAGGTAGGTCATATCTGATTTAACACACTCTGGTTTCCATCTAAGGAGCCCTTGCCTTGTTTCTTCTGCTTCCTCTTTCCCCACAGACAGCCAAGGAAGTCTGCATTGTGAAGCTATGGATGTATATTTACTCTAGATAGGAATGATTCTTTTTTTGAAGGACAATGGAGGGGAGTTGTAGGGTGGATTTAATTTATGATTTTGCTTATGAGTGAGTTCAGGTAGCACTTGGAGTAGATGGGGACTCATATGATATTTTCACTTATTAGAGCAAAAAAAAAAAAGCTTTATGGGAAAGATGAAATGAAAAGTGTCCTTGGGGACTAGAGAATGAGTGTCAGTAAGAATGTTATCAGGAAGAGCAGAGCCCTGTTGCATTGCAAAACAGTAATAAATGGCCAGGGCTATACTAGCATGGCAGGAAGTATGCAGCTTACCTTTCTTCTTGGACATTTGGGAAGACTGAGGCCCAGGAAGCTTTGCTGAGGTCATATGTGAGCTGATGGGAAAAGCTGAGGTTATTGTCCAACTCAGTCTATTCCCCTTTCCACAATAAAAGTGTTTTGTTGCTTGTGATCTGCACTGAGTGATCTGAGAGCACTTTCATTGATCTCTGAGGATTTTCAGAACTTGACCATCTATTTGATTCTGCATTTTTTTTCCAGTGGAACTTTTCCATCTAGCTTGTTCTTCTGCCCTCTAACCATTGCTTGTTTCTCTGTCATCCACTTCACTGCTGTGATGGATTTTAAGAATTGACTTCTTCAGGGGTGCCTGGGTGGCTCAATGAGTTAAACTTTTGACTGTTGATGTCAGCTCAGGGTCATGATCTCAGGGTCATGAGATTGAGCCCTGCATTGGGCTCCACACTCAGCATGGAGCCTGCTTAAGATTCTCTCTCTCTGTCTCTCCCAATTCTCTCTCTCTCTAAAAAAAAAAGTAATAAATAAAAATAAAAAAATAAAAAAAATGACTTTATCAAAACCTGACATCAAGGACTCAGTCTAGAACCTTGAACCAAGCTTCCCTCTCTAGCACTGTGGCTCCTCCCATATACCATCCTCCCACTTTTCTTTATCCACTTTCTGCCCTCACCTGACCCCATTTAGCATCTAGCAGAGTACTATATAACACAGACATTCAGTAAACATGTGTTAAATTAAACAAAAGCGATGACTTGACCATAGACAAAATCAGCATAATTGAAAGATAATGTTACACATTGCAGAGGATAAAATGGATCCTAGTGTTAGGGGAAATCATCAAGAAGACATGACCACCAGTTGACCCATGACCCTGGGCAGTTAAGAGGCTCCTTAGCCTGCCCCTGTCCTTGAAATATGTGTTCTGCTTGCCTTCCCCTCTCCCAGATACTACTTTGAGGACATAATCTTGATACAGTGATGTGGTGTTGAGAACATCCGAGTGATATACGTGACTAAACCCTGTTAAGGCCATTATAGAGTATAAACTTTTAAGATGTGGTGGGTGGATGTGACAATACTCATTTTGTGGCTGCCCAAGACAAGCTATATATGTAAGTTCCCTGCCACCTACCAGTCTGGAGTGGCCTGCCTCTTTCTTTGTTCTCTCTCTGCCCTTTGCATCTGGGGGCTGGTTTCAGAATTCCCTTGGGGAGCTCCCAGGGAGCTTGCCAACCAACAAGCATCAACTCAAAATTAACTGAAGTATCTTTTTGATCTGCTCTCCCCAACTCTATAGGAAAAGAGCTTTACTATGAAAGGGTAAAGTTTCCTCTGCTTCCCTGATTTACTTTCTTTACATGTTCCTTTTTCTTTGCATTACACTGCTGGGTCAGTAATCTCTGCAGCTGCTAATTGTGCCTTTATGGGGCCGCAGTACTTCTTGTGGCCTTGATAGACGACTTTTCCCTTAACATGTTTATGTTTCCAAAACATTTTGTGCTTTTCTTCCCTTGGGAGTGCCTGGGAGATGTAGATAGGGATGGCTCTGTGCACAGCAGACTTCCTCTGCCCTGACTTAGATTCAGTGCAGGAGCCTGTAGCCAAAAATTAGAATAAGGCTTACAGAAGCTGTGGTTACTAAGGGGAGAACAATTCAATGAGGGGAGGTATGGAATGAGAGAGTGGGGGACAGTCACAATGTGCTCTCTGTGCCACTAAGCTGTAATTTGTTCTCAAAGACTAAAGAGCAATTGCTTTTCAGATTGCTCTGGTATTACCTAAACCTCTACATCGTCATCCCTCTAAGTCTCTTCTAGATTCTGACCTTTCCTGTCTGATGATTACACTGCCTCTCTCATTTCCAGGACACAGTTATCTGGATTCCAGACCTACCTATGCCTGTTCAGGCCTGATACTTAACACTTCCAAAGCTTCTCATATTCAAATTTCCACATCCCCTGTCCACCGCCTAGGTTAGGCTCTCAGATGGCTCTTACCCATTGCACTGTCTTCTAATTGGCTTTCCCCTCCAGCTGCCCTTACTGCCAACCCACCATCTCCATAAGACAGAGAGCCTTTTCCATATGCCAGTCATCTGGTCAAGGACCTTCTGTGGCTCCCACTGCCTTTGGAACAGGTCCTCAAGGATTGTTGCTGATTGATGGATTGCTCTGTAAACTCTGCATGGTGCCTGTGTTTATGAGGCCCTGACACAGCTTTTAATGACCACTCACATTAATCTCTCTTTCCAAAAAGGTCTTTGGAGATATTTAATGTGCAGCCGGCGTCTCTTTCAAGTAGATGGGTATGCCTGGGAGGTGGAGGTAACTCCAGAGAAACCATTGAGTTTAAACAACACTCTGAATGACATGACTTCTTTTGGGATATTTCTCCAAACTGATCTGCTTGAAAGTGGAATCTGCCTTCATTTTCATCATTACTCCAAATTTGAATGCTGTTGGTGTCTCAGAGCACTGCAATGTTCTTTGTGACAGCTAGAGCAAATTCTAATTATGGAAAGATAAATATGAGTTCCAACTTCTTGCTTTTCCCCAGAATGTCACAACCCTAAATGCTTTGTGAGTTCAGATTTTTGTGAGTCACTCTTATTGTGCAGGAGAAAAGTTTATATTATTAAATCTACTCTTAGCTGTACAATTTCTTCTGAGACCTAGAGCTCTTCCTGCCTTTACAAATTTAAAAAAATTGGATAAAGAGACAATAACCTGAGCTTTCCTGGAGACACTGGGTATTTTGATCTATTTTTACTGCAGCCTATTTCCAAGGGCAACACATCTCTGATTTTTTTTAATCAAATGGTGTGAATCAAAAGTTGCAGCCTGACCTCTGGAGCAGACGCCACGGGATGTTAGCAGTAGCTGTGAATAGTGCAAGCACCAAAAGGAGTTGTCTTGGTCTTACTATGGGAAAATAACCTTGAGTCTGTGCTGAGGAAGCAGACTACCATCTCAGAGAGCAGGAAGGAGGGGGCACAGTGGTGGTTGCTTTACCTTTGGGACTGTGGCATTTTGATCTGCTGCTTACTCTTGTCTGGGCACTGGTTGAGTCTGAACCACGAAGGCTACTGTGCCTGGCTAAGACAAGATTAGAAGATTAGTCCAACTTCTCACTGCTGTCAACTCTTCTTTATTGAGTGTCACAAGTAGATGCTGCTGAGAAATCTCAGTGGAAAGGTGGAACAGAGGGCAATTGAGCAGAGAGAAAATCACATTTATATTTGTTTTTGAACAGCAGGGATAACCATTAACAAATTTATGAATTAAAGTCTTATTGACATTTACATTGTAATTAGGATCATCGTTTCTTTGTTGAAAGGTAGGACTTCTGAGTTTCAAATATAAGAATCCCAATGTCTAGTGCAATTCTGGGCGCATCATATGGAGTGTAAAAATATTTAGTAATTAGTTAATGAAAAGCGGTAGAGAGTTTTCCCTCAAGAGTTAGGGCCATGTCATGTGCTTTTGTGGCACCCCGGGTTCTTTCCCCAAATTGATGCTAAACCTGTAATTACTCATCCATTCTTTGGCTTACCTTCTACTTGAATCCCAAGAAAGGTGAGATTATGTCTGTCTTATTACTGTCCTATGTGGCCCCAGCTTCTAGAATGTTATCTGGCACATAGTATACATCCGATAAACATGCATTGCATGAATAAATAATATTTTAAAGGTCACACGTTTGGCATTGGTAATTTCAGTCAACAAACTTCATTTTGATAAATCCTATAATCATAGTGGCTGTATATCTTTCAGAGCCCAACAAAATCTCTTTCCTATTTATACGCTACCTCACTTTATCTACCCATCATGAAGGCAGAGGGCTTACACAGGTAAGAAGACCCTTCTTCTCCCCTAAAGAAAAAGGAAAAAGGAAAAAAGAACCCACAGCCAAACCAGTTTTATTCACCCCTGAGCAGGAGCAGAAATTAACTCAGGAGGATATCTGATGGTTCAAAAGGGTTTGGCAACTGCTGAGGGATACAGCCAAAGATTGGTAGTGTGGACAGTGAGTGCAGAGGCAGAAGAGGGCTGGCTCAGAAAACCTGTTTGGTGGCATGCCAATTTCTGAGAACCAGACATATCTATAGCCAAACACAGGTGAAATAATTTATATCTTATAGGGTACCTCTTGAGCTCCTGGGATAGTCTCAGATGACAGTTCTTTTCCCTAATGATTTCTGGACATTGAAAAAATCCCCTGGAATTTAACTGTTACCCGTGGAACAAGTGAGGAGAGAAAGGAGTGTTAATTGACATTGTCTCTCCAAAAAGACCAAAAACAGTCAATGCAATGTCACATTCACTTGAACCTTACCACATTATGGAAAAAAAAAGTTTCCTGTTCCCTCTTCCTAAGAGATTGAGAGAAGGAATAAAGACATTTAGAAAAAAATAACAGAAGTTCTTGAGTCTCCAGATCTGATTATCAGAAACTAATCATAGTCATCTTTGGAAAATTTAAATTGAAAAAAAGAAAAACCAGCTTGGAGAAATAGGTGGCACTTCTGTTTTTAGAATAAAGAACAACATCTTAACATTGTTTCATATACCAGTCAACCTGCTCTCTTCAAGTCAGTCTTCCCCTAACTTCCCTGTATCGTCTACTAAAGGATGAATGATGAAGCCTGGGTATATGACCTCCAAATAATTAAACCGATTCACCAATTCATAAACCTGATATTTACTTTCAAGTATGGGCCCTCTCTAAGAGCATAAGGTCTTTTCTTTTCTTTCTTTCTTTTTTTTTTTTTTTTTTTTTTTTTTTTTTTTTGAGGAGAAGGATGAGAGAAAAGAGCCTGCTGAGGCTGAAATTTTAATTTTTGGACTAGGATGTTTCCAGAAGCTTCTTAATAGGACTTTTAAATTCATGTTCTTGAGGAAACTTACTACATCCTTCTGGGGTATACAAAGAAGCTCTGCTATCTACTGGATATCTGAGAGAGAGGGCGCAGGGCCTGCTGTGTACAATATCAAACCTTGAAATAATCACTCATTTTGGCATGAAATTCATGCAACAATCTGATTTTTAAGACCTCAGCATTAAAACAAAATTAAGTTTCTATGGATTCTACTCTATCCACATTGAAGAGGGCAGATTTTACAATTGGATTGTTAGTTTCTTGGAAATGTAATACTAAGGTAATTTGAAATATGTATAACAATGTTTGTGTTTTGAAAGGTCTGGTACTGCTACCATGAATTTTTAAATGTCTGTTTTGATTAATTTGGTACATTTTGGTTCAGATATTAGTATGTTATCTGTCTTCACTGCCCTTCTGGACATGCCTCCCTCCCTCCAGGCCTCCCTCTGTCTCTCCTTACCTCTCTGCAGCTCTCCTTCCCTCCTCCATCATCTTCCTCCCCTCTCTCTTTAGTTTTTGGAAGTATGATTTGCATACAATAAAATACATTGATCTGAATAAATTGATCAGTTTGTCGAATTTTGACATTCACATGAGCCCATGTAACCACTACTCCCCCAGAAGTCTGGAATATTTTCCTCATCTTGGAAAGCTCTCTTGTGTTCCATTCCAAGCCAGAGTCTCCCAGTTGCCTGATTTCCATCATTTTAGTATTGCCTGTTCTTTGACTTTATCTACATATAACATGTACCTTTTGAGCTTGACTTCTTCCTCTTAACATGTTTTTGAAATTCATCCATATTGATGTATTAGTAGTTAGTTCTTTTCTATTGCTGAGTAGCATTCCTTTGTATGAATATGCAAGCACTGTATGAATTCCTTTGTATGAATATGCAAACATTAATGCTCTTGTTGAGGAAGCTTTGACCTGTTTCTAGTTTTTTTTTTTTCTCCCCCATTATAAATTAAACTGCTATAAGTCTTTTGTGGTCATGTATTTTCATTTCTCCTGGGTGCAAACTTGGATTTATAATTGCTGGGTCATAGGGTACATGTATGCGGAACTTTTTTATCAATTACTAAACACTTCTTCAAAGGTATTGAATGATTTTATGTTCCCACCAGTATGAGAGCTCCAATTACTCTGAATCTTTGCCTCATATGGTATCCTCCATCTTGTTTTTTAGCCATTCTAGTGGTAGTAAGATCTTAATTTTTAAATTTGCATTTTCCTGATGACTAATCACATTGAATAACTTTCATGTGTTCATTGGCCATTTGTCCATCTTTTATTTATAAAATGTCCAAGTGTTTTGCCCAGTTTTTTGTTGCATTGTTTAATTTTTTTATTGCTGGTTTGTGGGAGTGCTTTATATATTTTGGATATAAATTATTTACCATATACATATAATACTTTCCATATATAATATTTCCCCTAGTCTGGGGCTTGCTTTTTTATTTTCTTACCTGTGTCTTCCAAAAGGCACCAGTTTTTATTTTGATAAAGTCTGATTTATCAATTGCTTTATTTTAAAGTTCATGCTTTTAGTATCCTAATAAATTTTCCCTACACTGAGGTTGCAAAGTTATTCTTTTTCCTTCTAAAAGTTTTATAGATTTCACTTTTAAAAGTAGGCTCATTGTTTCCGATTCTGTGTCTCCCTCTCTCTCTGCCCCTCCCCCGTTCATGCTCTGTCTCTCTCTGTCCCAAAAATAAATAAAAACGTTGGAAAAAAAAATAAAAAAAAAATAAAAGTAGGCTCATGATCCATTTCAAATGCACTTTTATGATTGATGGAAGTAAAGGTTATGGTTAATTTCTTTTTTTCATATAGATGTCTGGTTGTTTGGTACTATTTATTAAAGAATCTTCCCTATTGTTTCAGTACTTTGGTCATAAATCAACATATTTGTGGGGCCTCTTTCTGGACTCTCCATTTTGCTTTGTTGATTAAGTATAACTTACAGATATGATCTATCCGTAGACATCAATACCAGACTTTCTTGATTACTGTAGCTTTATAGTAAGCTTTGAAATCAGGTGCTATAAATCCTCCAACTTTGTTCCTTCTTTTAATATTTTTTTAACATTAAGTTGTTTAATGTTATCAAACTTTAAAAAAATTGTGAAAACAATAAAAGAATGCACTGCAATTATGCAAATGTAAAACTCTTCTATAACCACAGTACAATTCCAAACTGAAAAAAATTAACACTGATAAAATACTGTTATCTGATATTAATATTATTCAAGTTTACCATGGCTTTTGCTCATCTGAATTTCCATCCATTATATTTCCCTTCATCCTGAAGAAATTCTCCTAGTAGTTCTTGCAGTGAAGATCTTTTGAAATTGAACTGTGTTGACTTTTTTTTTATGTCAAGAATGTCATTATTTTGCCTTCATTTTTTTTATGATAAAATTCTAAGTTGACAGAATTTTTTCTTTCAACCTCTTCCAGATGTTGTTTCTTTGACCTCTGGCCTTCATTGTTTTTGGTGACAGGCTAGCTTTTTTTGTTTGTTTGTTTGTTTTATTTTTTTAATATCACTTTTTCCTTATAAATAGTCTGTTCCTCTGGCTACTTTTAATAACTTTCCCTTAGCTTTAGTTTTTAACAGTATGGTATGCATTGTTCTGGTTTTCCTTTAATTTATCCTGTTTAAATTTCAGTGAGCTTCTTTACTCTGTGGATTGAAATCATTCACCAATTTTTGAAAGTTCTCAACCAGTAGCTCTTCAGATATTTCTATTGACCTTTGCTCTTTTTTCTTCCAGGACTTCATTACATATATGTTAAGCTATTTAATATTGTTTTACATTATCTCTCATGCAGTTGCATCTCTGATGCAATTTTTTCCACTACTATTTTTTGTATTTCAGTTTAGATTACTTATATGCTTCAATTTCTTTTATATTGTATCTACTGTTAATATCATCAAATGGATTCTTAATTTCTAGTATTTTATTTTCATTTCTAGTCTGCTTATTTAATTCCTTTTTTTTGTATGTTCCATCTGTCTGTGAGATTCCTTATATCTTCACACGTGTAGTTCTTGATTTAGAACATGGGGCTTGAGGTAGCTGTGTTCCCCATCCTTGGTCTTCCATGCCTAAGAGGGCCAAGGACCTCATAATCCCTGTTGGCTATATGCTGGGATAGCAAAGAACAGTCTGGCTTTCAGTTGTTGCCAATCTGTAATAATATCTATTTATCACTATTGTGACTGTTAATTGAAAGGAACAACTGAAGACAGCTCCTGTAGGAAAGTCCTTGAAATGGTCTAAGCTTTGCCAGAATCATTGGGATAGGTCTGTGGCTTCCTTACAGGGCTCCTTTGGAGAGAAGAGCACACATGAGGCAAGTACACAAAGGTCAGTTTTGATGGGACGTCTGCAAGGAGCAGTGTCTTATCACTGGTATTGTTTAGAAGTGCTGGCTAATGGTAATAATAAAAAGCACCCTGGATTTTTGCCATTTTGTTGTTTTTAAATTCTCTACAGACGATATTCCCTTTTATTACTTGTACTGGGGTGGACATCTCCCAATACTCTGGCCTTGGTGTGCCACTGCTTGGAGGCACAAAGGTCTTTTTTTTGGTAAGTTATCCACTTTATTATACTGCAGATCACTATTCTTCAAAGAATCCAATAGAAATAGACTTTGCAATGAAGGAATTTCCACAAAATCCCTGGAGTCCAAAGATGTCTAGTTCCTGGACATTGCCATTCTGTCAGTTCTTCTGTGAGGCAGGCCATTCCATAGAATCACAAACAGCCTCATTTTCTCAAGACAATAAGAAGAATAGAAAAATAAAAACTGGAATTCAAGCTCGTGTTGTCTTTTTAAGTTTAAGAACCTCTTACCTCCTTGCTGCAATGTGCCTCTGGACATATAAGCTCCTTTGATTCTCCAGAGCTGTGTTTTATGTAGGGTGTTTCTAGCAAGAATCATGCCAAGAAGGAAGAGGAATTTAAGCAGAGAGAGCTTTAGAGCATTATGTATTGGTCTCTGGCAAGGGAGCACTTGACTGAACAAGAACCAGCCAGATGCAGTGTCTCCAAGGTGAATCTGTAATAACTTAGGTGGCAGTAATTTCCTAGGAGACTGGCATAATTATACCCAAACAAATTGCCTGAACAGCCACATATTTATTAACATGAGATTAAAACTCTCAAGTTTGAGCAAACCTGGAGAGCAACAGCAGAAGCCAAAGCAGTGAGGAGCATTGGTAATCTGCCTGACATCCCAATACCAGAGGGCTGATGAAGAGTCAGGGTAGGGTCCAATCTGCAGTTAGGGATTCTGGGACCTCAGCTGTAGGTTCCTGTTTACTGCAAATGAGGATTAAAATCACTAGATGTCAACACTTAGAACTTGTAACTAATGTGTAACAAATCACCCCAAAATGTGGTGTCTTTAAACAATAACCATTTATTTAGTTTATAATTTAGGCTGCATTCAGTTGGGCAGTTTTGGTTTCATCTTGGCCCTCTTCTGTACCTGCAGTCAGCTGTAGGTCAGCCAAGCAGTGATGCTTGCGGGGTTGATTGACTGTTGGCTGGGGCAACAGGATGACTAGGACAACTGTCTCCAGTCTTCCAGCAGCCTCAGCCAGGCTTGTCTTCATGGTGGTTCCAGGGTTGCAAAAGAACAAGCAGAGCATGCAGGGCCTTGGGAGGGCGAGTTCAGAACTGGCACACTGTCATTTCCACTGAATTCTGTTGGCCAAAGCAAGTCACACAGTTAGCTTAGAATCAAATGGAGGGGAAATAAATGCCACTTCTTGATGAAACGAGCTACAACATCACATTATAACACATTGCAAAAAGTATGGGCACTAGGAGTAATGAAGGATCCTGGGCTTTTTTGAATTCTATAACAAAAAAACTTAAAAAAAAGAAAAAGAAAAACCTACTAGAGGTGGTGCCAGTGCTAGAAGTAAACACTGAGCCTTCAAGTCAAGGATCTGCTTTATTCTGTGTTTTTGTTCAGTTAAATTAGCATATAGTTATTAAACAAGTTCTTTAAGCAAGATACTATGTTAGGCACTCTGTGGGGAATAGCAGGTAAAAAAAAAAGTTGCTACTGATTTCTAGGATCTCACACTAAGTGGGAGAGATAGAAATAGAGAGTGTCTCATAATGTCTTCAAAATCACCAAATTGCAATGTTTTCCAATAAGGAATGAATATGAAAAAGGAAAAATGTAAATGAAGGTGCCTGTAGGGTGTGAGAAATTACAAAATTGTTGCTGTAAGGACTAGACAGGAACAGTGGTGGAGTTTAATGTGCTAGGTTGGTTGAGTTGTGCTGGAGTGACAGTGTCTCTCTGGTGAGAGTGCAGTTGGAAGCTGGTGGGTAGATGTTAAGTGTGAGTTAGCATCATATGGGGTCACAGAGAAATTTGGTAGGCTAGATTTCAGAGTAGTTGCATTAATTTACTACCCACCACGTACTTCACAGTGAGATGGATTTAATAGATTGGAGGGGAAGAAGAAATAACACTGGGTAACAACTCAGATGGAAGTATCAAAAAAGCCACAGAGGGTACTGGTAGCTGAAAACCAAGTAAATACAACTGAGACCCTTAGTTAACAGAGGTCTGGGATTAAATCATGGAACTGTAATAGTTTATGTAGAAGGTGAACACATGCCTACCTTTTGCATTGGTTTCCTCTCCTCTCCATATACATTTGTTAGTTTGTTTTATTCCAAGAAAGACTTTGGCATTTCCTTATGGATCTCTCATAGCCTTTTCCTTCCAAAGCAGTTGCTGGAGTGGTACAAAAATTTTGGTGTACCAAATGGTATACTTTTGTACTTTTAACTCTAAGCTAACTACTGATGGGCTGATTTCCTGTATCTCCAGCCTCATAGGCTCATATCATGAGAAATCTATAAAGATATTAAAGTATATTCATTATGGTTTTGTTTGCTCTTGACATCCCACAATTCTATGGCTGTGTTGTGAAATTCAGCCACTCTAACCTGTAATAGTGTGTTTCCTTGTGCATTGAGCTTTTGTGATCCCCAGTTTCCCATCTCTGACCATAATGGGATGTGCACAGTGGGAAAGGCATGGCTATGGAAAGAAGACTGTCATGTACCAGTGTAGTGGTAGTAAGGGAAGAATCTCTGGATTCAGACTTTACTGTTCAAATCATGGCTCTCTTTCTAGTCATAATTGAGGGCAAGTTATTTGATCTGTCAATGCCAATGCCTTAGTTTTTTCAGCTCTAAAATGGGGAAACAATAATGTATGATTTTATGGTTTGTTGCAAGAATTAAGTGCAGTAATGCACATGAAACACTTGGAACCCATGCATAGCCAGAACTAAATAAATGTCTGCAATTAATAGCAATGACTGGGGAGCCTGGATGGTTCAGTATGTCGAGCCTCTGACTCTTGATTTCTGCTCAGGTCATGATCCTGGAGTCTTGGGATTGAGCCCCATGTTGAGCTCTAAACTGAGCCTAGAGCCCCACTTCAGATTCTCACTCTCTTCCTCTGCTCCTCTCCCCTGCTTGCACTGTCTCTCTCTCTCAAATAAAAAAATAAATCAATAAAATTTGAATTAAATTAAAAAAAATAATAGTAATGACCTTGTTAATTCCTCTACTACCTCCCATCATGCCCCATACCAAGTTTGTCCCAAATAAAATTTATCAGACACTTACTGAGTACCCCACGCTGTCTATAAGTTACAAGGATTAACAAGATGCAATTTCTGTTTTCAAGGATTTGTTAGGGAGATATATCTGTTACTAATATCTACATTCTGTGCTGACATAGCACAGAAGAGGTAAAGAACAGATCTGGCAAGGCTAAGAATGTAGCATTTAAGCTGAAGGAAGTTTAGAATTAGGCAAGCTATGATGAGCTGGGGACTGAGATGGGGATTGGAAGAGAAAAGTCATGTTAATGCTTCTAATTCAAAATGAGGAAATTGGTCCATATAATCTTCAGTTGCATAAGAGCCCTAAAATTCAATTCTGCAAAATCATGCTTTCATTCCTTGATGAATATATGAGAATTTTGTAAATGAGTTGTTGCATCCAAAAATTTTAGCTGCCAGGCATGAAGTTTACCCAGTATTCACAGCAAAACAGATTACTAGTGGAAACTTGTATTAGAAAAATGCTGACACATAAGAAAATGTAATTCATACCCAATGGCTTGGAAAAAAAAAACAACAACATAAAACTAACCAGTAACTCTGCAGTTACTAAATGGGGCCTAATGGCACTTTTGTTTGTCACGTGTCATTTCATGGTTGTTCTGACAAAGTTTACGTAGGAAGACAGGCTTTTAGTAAAATTGGCAAGAGCGCTTCCTCTGGTGTCTCAGCTGAAATGATGCTTTGAGATCATTTAGATGGTACACGTGGCAGTGTTTTTAGAAGTTAGCCAAGCAGTTTGCCAATTTGCCAATTTTCAGTGTTTTTAAGAATTACCTGGGGGGTTTTGTAAAAGAAATGCAGACTCCCTTTGAAGCACTGCCTTTGAAGATTTTGATTCAGTAGGTCTGTGGCAGCCCAGGAATCTGCATTTTAGCAAAGATCTTATGCAGGTGATCTTCCAGAAACACTTAATGAAACACTTATTTTTTTTTAAATGTTTATTTTTGAGAGAGAGACAGAGAGACAGAGAGAGCATGAGTGGGTGAGGGGCAGAGAAGGAGGGAGACACAGAACCCAAAGCACGCTCCGGGCTGCTCCAGCACAGAGCCCTACGTGGGGCTCGAACTCCTGAACCACAAGATCATGACCTGAGCTGAAGTTGGACACTCAACTGACTAAGCCACCCAGGCACCCCAATGAAACACTTAGTTAAGAAGAAGGTTGAGTTTTGTCCAAGGTGACACAGAGTAGCTGTTAAACCAGAATGTGTGTTCTAGAAGCAGCACCATTTCTGAATGCCAAAGATAAACCTGAGAACTGTATCTTTTTAAGAAGATGGACTGATAAGAAAATTTTAAGGTACTAATTGAAGGCTTAGTTGTCACAACTAGCCCAGGGCAGAGTATTCTTTTTTTATTATTATTTATTTATTTACTTACTTATTTTGAGAGAGACAGAGGCAGCATTAGTGGGGGAGGATGCAGAGAGAGAGAGAGAGAGAGAGAGAGAGAGAGAGAGAATCCCAAGTAGGCTCTGCACTGTTGGTACAGAGCCCCAGACAGCACTCAAAACCACGAACCATGAGATCATGACCTGAGCCAAAACAAAGAGTCGGACAGTTAACCAACTGAACCACCCAGGCACTCCCAGGGCAACGTTTTGAGGTTAGTACTTGGTCTTGGTTGCTCCCAGTCTTCTTCCTCACTTGGTGACCCTTGGCGACTTTTCCTCTGTCCCTCAGAGCTCCTAAACCTGCTTTGTCACACCATTCCCTATCCCTCCCTAGAAACCTGCCTTCTACTTCTTCAACCCAATTGTATCCTGGTTTTTAGAGCTTCTCTCAGAAGGGGACTGATTTCTTAGAGTGGTTAAGAGGCACAAAATAAAACAATAAATTCCAAAAGAATCCCAGAAATTGGTTGCTATAAAAAATTTGGATGTCATTTAGCCCCTCAATTCACAGTGCATCTTGCTGTCAATAATAATGAGAGAAAACAGTGTCTAGAAGAAAAATTCCCATCTAAATCCAGTTCAGGCTTCTTATAGGGAACTAGGACTGTGTTTGGAAGTAAAATCCTTATTGGGCCAAGAATGTACATTAGCTGCTGTGCTAAACAACATTCACATGAGCACTTTGCTAGAGGAAGGAGAGGCTCACTCCAGCGTGAGCCCTGGTTCTAAAGCAAATGCTCAGCCTACAGATAATAAGCTACTCTGGAGAAAAGGGATGATGAGAATGATTTTTTTTTCAGAGGCATCCCTTTTAATGATGAATCAAACAATTAATTTTCATGGCAGTGCCTACAAAGTGCCACTGTTCAAGGTGCCTTATAAAACCTACAGTTTAACAGATAATTTAGGACGTTGAGAAGTTTCAAAGCAATGTGCAATGTCAAAATAGGGTCTGGAAAGATGTCAGTCTGTATTAGTCTAGGATTTTTAGCTAAAGGGCCTATAGGGGAACATATGTGTTTCTTTGTCCAGGCTGGTGGCCCATGAAGGGTCAGCCAAGGGCTAAGAAAAAGAGAAAGAGCAAGAAAAGCAGGCAAGAGAAGGAATGACCGCTAGATGGCAGAGAGGAGTTTGGACATAATAACCCTCCAAAGGAGATGGAGAAAACTTCTGAGATATGGCCAGTCCTGTGGGCAATTTCCATCTATGCAACTGTTCAGATTTCTTTTTCTGCCATAGCCATCTGAGCCATTCAACACTGTCTAGAACAAGAAAGCCTTAAGCATGCTGTTTAAGGACTACTGAGGTATCCTTGCCTCCAAAAATTCCCTTTCCAAAACGTCTGTGTAGAGACATCCTTGAAAAGAGATAACAATGCTTAGATTGATTTTTGAGACCCACAAAGATGTAATATGAAAGGATTATTTTTCCCTGCAAACTCATTTATATGGAGTGTTTATGCTACATATTTGAAGGAGCTAAGAAGCCCTTTAAACTATCAGCTGTTCTGGGCGGAACACAGGCAAGCAGTCCCCTGTGGCCAGGTGTCTTCATGGTATGACTCCTAGAGCCCTCATGACCTCCTTAGGCTCTAGTGTACCTGGCAGAACAACACACAGCAGGTGAACTGCCTGATAGTGGGAGCTCCCGCCTTGAGGATGGTGGACAAGTCATGCTCTTTCTTTCAGCCCCACAGGAGGCCCTGAGGATAGAATTCTGGGAGAAGTAGCAGCACAGACCAGTCTGTAGTCACAAGATGACTTTCTTTTGCACATTTTGCTGTCCCCTTGCCCTCCTATCACCTCTGACTTTCCGCATGTTTCCTATCTTTCAAGATCAACTTGAAACATTTTTGGACATCTTTTATCACTGTTTTTCATTATCTGAAAATCCTACAGCCTCTGTAGCTGATACCCTACAATGAACAATTATATTGTCTGTGGTTACATATGATTCTCTGGTGGCTGCAAATGTGAATTTTGTTTTCTTAGTGATACTCTGTCTCTAGAAAATCAGCATCTGCTTTGCTGGGTTTAGTCAGGGTTAGATACATGGCTCTCAATAATTTGCTTTTGATCCTTATCATTCATCCAGGATCCAGGGTCTGTCAGCCATAACAATCAGTAGACACCGAGGCAATGTGAAATACCATTGAATAATCAAAAGAGGGTTATTGTGTCTAGTGTTCATACTGTTCAATTTGATGAGGACCTTTGGATGGGCCATCAAACTCTATGTGTTTCAGTTTCCTCTTCTTTACAGAGTGCAACTTGTTCTACAAGCTTGTTTGGAGAATTAAGAAATAGAAGTAAAAGGGATTTCCAGAGAAGCAAATCATTAAATAAATGGGAAGTGTTACTATTACCAACTTGGCAACGCAGAGAAAGGGAACTTGAGATGACACCTTACCTGGGGTGGAATTAAGGAAATAAGATTTCATATCTGGAAAGGATCACAGATATCTATAGACAGTGTAATTATTAACTGTGGGTTGCTGGCTACAACATCTGTAGAATTTTCAGATAATGGAAGAGAGTGGCTAAAGATATGCCTAAGAATCCTGGCAAGAGGATTGGAAGGCACCAGAAGGCAACACCTTTATGATAGAAGTTGCTCTCCTCTGAACCACAAGTGTTAGTTGGTTGATTCCTCTCCCATTGGCTGATAGCTCCCTCTGGGAGATATGTACCTTGTTGACAATTTGGAATGATCTTTAGCATAAAAAGGTAAAGAATTCCAACTATATCACCTGCTTTCTTCAAGAGTCATCTCTTTGAAGCCTCTTCTCAGATGCCATAGTTAAAAACATGAAAAAGGAAAACCCAAAATCAGAAATCTCCCACAACCTCTTGTTGCAAAATAGAAAATGGAACAGAGATCTGTTATGGTGCTGGAGTGTTCATTTTATAGGAAACAGGAAAAATATATTCAATATGGGTTCCAATTGTCTGGAGAATAGAGGCTCAGAGCGGGCCTAAGAGTAAAAAGTTCTCTGAAAAGTCCCTGGCATGGAGGCAGCCAGCGGTGTGAGTGGAAGCCAATGGGGATCACCATTTTTAGGCCTAAGGATCTCACCTGAAGAAATGCAGGGCCTGGGCCATAGTGGATGATATAGGGGAGGAGGGCTTAAGTGATGTTAGGAATCCTTAAACAAAAATATTTTTAATGTTTATTTTTGAGAGAGAGAGACAGAGACAGAGAGAATGGGAGAGGGGCAGAGAGAGAGAGGGAGACACAAAATTCGAAGCAGGCCTCAGGCTCTGAGCTGTCATCACAGAACTTGATGTGGGGCTCGAACCCACAAACCATGAGATCATGACCTAAGCTGAAGTCAACCACTTAACTGACTGAGACACTCAGGTTTCCCATGGAATCCTATTCCATGGAATAGATCCATGGATCTCTATTAATGAAAAAACCTAGGACATTTTTGGATCTTTTGATCCCAGCTCCCAGCCTCCCTTCCTACAAGTTGAAAAGTAATCCAGAAGAAAAAGAAATAGGTTGAATATTCATGAATAATGGAATTCAGCTATACTTGCCACTGTGTCATTCCCTGGGGACATTTAGAGGCTGCATGTATGAAGTGAAAGCCTCCTGCCAGAACAGGTGTAGGGTGAAATCTTAGTCTTCTAGGAATGATATTGACTACTGGGATCCATCCTAATGTGTAACACTGGAGACATTTTGCTTTGCTATTTATGATATTGGGCTAAGGGTTGCTTGCTAATTGCATTCACATGCACATCCTGCAGAGGAACATAGTGACAAATGAGGAAAGATGTAATCTAATTGTAAAGAATTGCTATAGTTATATCCAAACTCAAATTATGGCCCTACAGTTGACACTTGAATACAGAGTTCTTTTGATGACTCTCCTCAGATGCTGTGTATGATAAAGAGGTGGTGCTGTACTTGGTACCATCTTAATAAATTTAAATCTTTGGCCTTCTGATGATGATGAAAAGGCTATAAAGAAGGAGATGGACCTCTTCTAGGAAAGGGTTACAAATTCATGTGCTAGATATCATTATTATATTCCTATTTCAGATGAGGAAACTAAAGCACAATGAAGATACTTTGAAAAATGTCCTATGATGTCAACTCCTTTCAGAATTAGCCTCTCGTTTCCACCTTTTGTGTAGTTGCTATTTATTGAATCAGTCCAGAAATGTTGAAATCATCCTAGACAAATCCATCTCTTGTAACCATATCCTCTTAATTTTCAAGTCATACCATTTTATAGCTCAGAACAGTTTATGAGAAACTGCAGATAAATTTTCAGAAATAATAAGGTTAAACAATGTGGCCAACATTATGCAAAAATCCCCTATATTTTTATATCCCCAACAATTGAATGTTAAAATTCACAATTTTTAAAATACTGCTCCTAATAGCTCACATTTGAATGCTTATTATGAGCAAAGTACTATGAATATATTATTTAATTTTAGTACCACATTGATTAATTTGTTAGTATGTAAATGAGAAAGAAAATATGGAGGGATATATACCAAACTCTTCCTTCTGGATTCAGTTTAATTCTTACTGAATTACATCCTTTATTGTTTCTTTCAGTGAGGTTCTATGAATTATAAAGTCTGCCTGAAAATGTCTCTGTTCTCTCCTGAATGATAATCTGGAAACAAAATTTCTAAAAAAATTACTTCCCTAGTATTCTTATAATATGAATTTATTTTCTTTTTATCTCTACTTTTGCTAATGATAGGTGTAATTGTTAATTCTTGTAAATATTCTGCCTTTTCTCTGGTTGTTCTTTAAGATTGTCTGCTTGTCTTTGGGGTTTTGCAATTTAGTGGCAATGTGTGTAGCTGTGCATTTTTTAAAAGTATGCTGACTGCATTAAGGTATGGAGGATTCATACCTTTCATTAGTTCTAGAAATCCTAAGATATCATTATTTTTAATATTGATTTTTCAACATTCTCTCTAACCTAGTAGAAAATTCATTAAGCATAGATTGGATGTCTCCTTCTGTCATCCATAGTTCTTCTTTTTTTTTTTTTTTTTTTTTTGAGAGAGAGAGAAAGCACAAGTTGGGGAGGAGCAGGGGTCAGAAAGAGAGAGAGAGAGAGAGAGAGAGAGAGAGAGAGAGAGAATCTTAAGTAGTAGGCTCCACACCCAGTTCAGAGCCAATCTGGGGCTTGATCTCACAACCATGAGATCATGACCTGAGTCAAAATCAGGAGTTAGATGCTTAACCAACTGAGCCACTCAAGTGGCCCTGTCATCCATAGTTCTTAAACTTTATTTCATGTTTCCCATATTTTAATTAGTATGAAGAATTTCCAGTTCCCCAATTCAGTCTTCAGCTCTGCTTATCCACTGAATCTTTAATTTCTCTGAAAAAAATTGTGTTTATGTGTGTAATTCTTAGACATAACATTCAAATTTTACTTTCAGAATTGCTTCTTTTCCATAATCTCTTATAAAATATAGCTTTCCCTTATAGTTTTTCTTTTGTCTCTGTACTCACTTTAAATATACTTTTTATGAACCTTAAATTTTCTACTGTCTCAGGTTCTTTGGGATTATTCAAAGGATATTCAAGATTCTCCTTCTGGAGGATCATTTCCTCTTGTGTTTGTTTATTTAATTATAAACTTATGTTTATAAGCATTGTTTTATTCCCAGGATATGTGCTCCCATAAGCCTTTTTTATGGACATATTTCTATGAAATGATTTTATGTTTATTTCGGTTTAATTTTTTTTCCAGGTAGTCTGGGGGCTTTATATGTCTAGAACCATTTTTTTTTATTCCTTAATCACTCTGGAGATCATAAATTTCATATTGGTAGAGAAAATTTAGGCTTCACAACTTAACATAGGTTATGTTACCTAATAAAAATTTAATCTTTTGGTAACAGACCTTGTAAAAAAATTTTGTTTTTTTTGGTTTGTATCTTTCTTTCCCACACTTTATATTCCTGTGCGCTGCTCCTGAGACACATTTTCTTTTTTTGGTGTCTAGGCTAGGGGGTATCCTCCTATTCTCACTATCACTGAGGTTTCTCAGTTCCAGCATCCTGCTCCACATGTGTGAAATATCACATATCCACATATCCCAGCTCTTTAGATCCTACATCCAACAGTCCAATCTACTGTACAATATTTACAGGCCACTGTAATTTTGGCTTCTTAGTTTACCATTTTTATGTTTCTTCTTTTTTTGTGTGATACATAAGAATTTACCATTCTTTATTTTGAACTCAAATATAAGTTATAATATAAAATATATGTAATTAAACCGGCGTTTTAGTGTTTATATAAGCAGAATTCTTTCTTTGTTGGCTTGAGTCCACCATGTTCCTGGAACATCATACCATATAAGGTCAGTTGACATTTTAAAAAGTGAAAATGTTATTAAGAAACAATATTTAAGGCAGGAGACTTCTTGTTTTTATCTGAATTACTACTAAAGTAACACAACATGATAAATTAAGAATGACAGTAAATCTATTGCCAAATCTAGGAGGAATTTCTACTCTTAGGTTGATTGAACTAGATTGAAAAGTGCAATTGATGGTCCATTTTCTAAGCTCATGAGAAATCTGCCCACTCCAATATAGTTGGAAAATCCTTCCCTCCTTCATGCATTCTTTGTCCTCCTGATTAGAAACACATCTCTACTAACCAATAATCTTTCTTTCCACTGCATGGCAGCCTTTTTTCCCAAGATAGCTAGAAAGCTATTGTTTCATTTCCCATTTTTCTCCCATTTCCCAACTCCATCTCCAACTCACACCTATATTGCTTCTCTCTCACCATCTAGTAAAAGAGTGAAGTCATCAAAATACAACTGCATGAAGTATATGGAAAGGGGAAGAGCTCATGGTGGCATGCTGAATTTTGGGAGTAATGAACCTATAAAAAAGCACTGCATTATGTTAGGAGAAACACTGGTAGCAGTGCATTTGGGGATTTCAGTTTGCTATTTTTTTTTAATGTTAATTTATATTTGAGAGAGAAAGAGAGAGAGAGAGAGAGAGAGAGAGAGAGAGAGAGAGCGAGCGAGCAAGTGCAAGTTGGGGAGGGGCAGAAAGAGAGGGAGACAGAATTTGAAGCAGGCTTGAGGCTCTGAAATGTCAGCACAGAGACTGACCCGGGGCTTGAACTCATGAGCCATGAGATCATGACGCGAGTGAAAGTTGGATGCTTAACCAACTAAGCCACACAGGTGCCCCTCATTTTGCTATGTATTGAATCAATATATAGTGTAATATATACCATAGTGTTGCCATCTAGTTGGACATTCAGCAATTCAGTAGCAAGCGGAAATTCACTTATAGTGATTTTTAATTTAGTACATCTTAAATCTAGGAAGATAGTTTCTGACCAAGGCTGAAGACACAGAAAAAAAACCAACATACAATGTATTGTATAGCCCAGGAAGGAAAGATTCTTCTAAAGATTAAGGGAGAGGGAGAGGGAGAGGGAGAGGGAGAGGGAGAGGGAGAGGGAGAGGGAGAGGGAGAGGGAGAGGGAGAGGGAGAGGGAGAGGGAGAGGGAGAGGGAGAGGGAGAGGGAGAGGGAGAGGGAGAGGGAGAGGGAGAGGGAGAGGGAGAGGGAGAGGGAGAGGGAGAGGGAGAGGGAGAGGGAGAGGGAGAGGGAGAGGGAGAGGGAGAGGGAGAGGGAGAGGGAGAGGGTTTATTTTTAAATATTGTTTATTAGAGGAAACAGAAGGAAAATAGTTCAAAGTGTTTAAATCAAATGAATCAAAACCTGGCATTCTTGCTCTTGTATTTGAAGATGAAAAAAGAGGTAACATATGGACAGCAAATGACAAGAAATTTGATTTAAAAAAAAGTGAGAGATCAAGAAATAATTATGAGAATATTCAAAGGATAATGACAGAAACAAAATTCACACAGAGGCAGTGAAAGAAAAACCTGATAATATGGAAATAGATATAATAATGTAGACTATACATTTGGGAAATCCTCTTAGATTGGATTGAAATTTATGAATAAATGACAATATGAGAGAAGATGGAAAATAAATGAATGATCCAGATTTAAGATAAACATGATCATTACTTCTGAGGAAGAAGTCAAAAACAATTGAAACAAATCAAAAGAGTGAGAAAGATATTATTTCTTGAACTAAAATATAAAAATAAACCACCAAAGAATGCAGATAGAAAGAATCACTATGCTCCATGTAGTATGAATAAAAGCTTGTATCCCATTGGGTGAGATTTAATTACATGAATAAATGAAACATGAAGCTTAATTAGCAGTTTCACCCAAGAACTCACAGAAATAAATATACCAATAGGAGTTGCAAGGCACATCATTCACAATAGTAGATGATTCAGATCTTTCAAAGTAGGTAGCCCAGAACAAGTTGTGTCATTCTTAAACTCAGTACACAGGATCAAAAGTGATTGTTGATGAGAGTTAAATATGATTTTTTAAACTTTTAAAAATGTTTTATAACATACAAATCATAGGGTATACTCTCTAGTAATCACTACCTGGATCTAGAAATAGAGTAATACTATCCCCTGAAGCACCATGCCCCTTTGTAATCCTATTTCCTTGTCCTCTACCTATTTTGGTTAAGAATGACCTTTTCTTTATCATAAAACCTTGCATCACTAAACAATACAGTCTGTTTTTAAGTTTTATATAAATGTAGTCACACTGTGTATATTCTTTTGTATCTTTATTCCTCATTCAGCTTTATATTTATGAGATTTACCCATGCTGGCTATGTGCAGCTGTGGTTCTTTCATTTTCATTGCTATTTTGTGTTCCTTTTAATGAAGACATTATGATTTATGTGTATTAATTCCTCTGTTTTTTGGCTCTTACAAATAATACTGCCATGATTGTTGTTCATGCTTTTTTGATAAACATTTGTCCATAGCTTTGTTGGCTATATACTCAGGAATAGAATTACAGGATCACAGGGGAGGCATTGGTTTAGCCTTGGGAGATAACTCTCCAATGGTTTTCCAAATTGTTTAAAATTCATTATGTGTGAATTCCATTTGCTCCACATCGTCACCAACACTTGGTATTATCAGCAACTTGCATTTTAGCTGATCCAATATGTATAAAGTGGTATTACATTTTATATTTTTTAATGACTTAGTAAGGTTAAACAAATTTTCATATTCTTATTGGCCACTTAGCTTTCCTCTTTAATAAAGTATCTTTTCACAACTCTTGCCTATCTTTCTTGTCTCTTTTCCTTACTAATTTATAAGAAATCAGTATTTCGAAAAAAGTCCTTTGTTTATGTGTGTGACAAATATATTCCCTGGTTCGTTTTTTCTCTTTTTATGGTATCTTTTAAGGAATAATTTTAATATGTTAATATTTATCAATATTTATAGTTATCACATTTTTTTAAAGAAATCACCTTATATCTAAATTCGTGAAGATAATTCTTTTCTGTTCAGAAAGTTTTATTGTTTTCCTTTTACATTTCAAGCTCTAGTTTTATTTCATTTTCCTTATGGCTTATCCAATTATCCCAGAAACATCTATTTGAAAATCTGCTTCTGCCTCACAGCTCTGCAGTTCCACGCCTGTAGAAACCCAAGTATGCGTGCATGGATAGATCTCTTTCTAGGCTCTCTATTCTCTGCCATTCATCTGTTTCCCTTTTCTCATTATCAAAGCTTTATGATACAATAGGGCATATGGAAAGCAAATCTTCCCACTTTGTTGTTCTTTGAGTGAATCTTGGCTACTTTTTTTTGCATTTTCATAGAGGTTGTACCACTTACTTTGTCAATTTATACATTTGTGCAGACTTGTTGGAGTTTGAATGATAGTACTTTGAGTCTAAAGGTTTATTTGGAAAGAACTGACAACTTTAAATATGGACTCTCCCAGCCCATATATTTAGCTTTCCTGTAGTGCATATCAGTAAAGTTTTATCATTTGATTTGTAGAAATCTTGTATATTGGTCATATAATTACTTGATATTTCATATTTATAGTGATATTATATATAATATTTTATTACTTTTAATTATGGTTGAACTAGAAATGATTTTTGGGTATAGAAATCTTGCTAAGCTCACTTAGCAATTTTAATAAAATTAAATCATCTGTGAATTACGATGGATTTGTTTCTTCCTTTTTTATCCTTCTGTCTTACATTTGTCTCTTGCCTTCTTGCGCCAGTCAGAACATCTAGTAAAATGTGGAATAGAATGTGGAAGAGAGTAAAGCCTTCTTTTGTTTCCAATTTTGCTACAAGATTTTAATGTATGTACTTTATTTATTTATTTATTTAAGAGAGAGAATGAGTGTGTGAGTGGGGGAAGGGCAGAGGGAGAGAGAGAGAGAGAGAGAGGGAAAGTCTCAAGCAGGTTCTATGCTCAGCACAGAGCCTGACACAGGGCTTGATCCCATGACCCTGGGATCATGACCTGAGCTGAAATCAAGAATTGGATGCTCAACTGACTGAGCCACTCAGGCGCCCCTATATACTTTATTTTTAATCATTTTTATGTTTCTTTCTCTTCTTAGCTTGCTAAGAGACTTTATTTTTATTATAAATGAAAGCTGAATTTTGTTAAATACTTTTCTCTGTGCCATAAATTATCTTTACCCTTAGTTTTCTAATGAGGTGAAAGGGGTGTTTATGTAGTCGATAGGTGGAGTTACATTAGGTAATTTTTTTTAATGTTTATTTATTTCTTTTTTTTTTAATTTTTTTTTCAACGTTTATTTATTTTTGGGACAGAGAGAGACAGAGCATGAATGGGGGAGGGGCAGAGAGAGAGGGAGACACAGAATCAGAAACAGGCTCCAGGCTCTGAGCCATCAGCCCAGAGCCTGATGCGGGGCTCGAACTCACAGACCGCGAGATCGTGACCTGGCTGAAGTCGGACCCTTAACCGACTGCGCCACCCAGGCGCCCCTGTTTATTTATTTCTAAGACAGAGAGAGACAGAGCATGAGTGGGGATGGGCAGAGAGAGAGGGGGACACAGAATCCGAAGCAGGCTCCAGGCTCTGAGCTGTCAGCACAGAGCCCGACGCGGGGCTCGAACTCACAGACTGCAAGATGTTGACCTGAGCTGAGGCTGGACGCTCAACCGACTGGGCCACCCAGGCGCCCCACATTAGGTGATTTTTAAAGAACTATTTATATGGATGTGTTGAAATGATATTTTACTATCATTAGAAATATGAGTAACCTTGCATTAAAAACGAAATAATGGAAAAAATATATTTTGATTTAAAATGAAAACAGCTACTAAGGAAAAAAATATAATACTTAAAGTACTGAGAGAGCTAATATGGCAGAAGAGTAATTCCTGATAATGAAGGACAAAGAGCTAACTGTCTCGTAATTGTAGCTGAACCAAAAGAGCAGATGCCCAGCTTTTCTTAAGCTCTCACCCTCCACTGTAACACTGACTTTGGGGTCAGGAGACCTTGGTATTATTCTTGGCTCTAACTTTGGCCTTGGCATGGACCTTCTCTGAGGTTCCTGGATTATTTTTTCCCACTTTATCTTGCTCTTACCTAGGTAATAGCTGTTATCTGTTGTTGTCCACCTGAAAATTCTCTCTTGGGCTCAGCATACATGTTCCCTTCAGTATCTTTCTCTGTGATTTTTCATTGTGTTGTGCTCATCTCATCCACCTTTTAAATGCCTCAAGAGGACATTTGGGATCCATGTATTAATAAATAGCCACAGTTGCTTTTATTCTGTTGGGAGAGCAGAGAGCACCCTGGGAATATTGCAGCCATTCATTTACAAACGATTTAAGAAATACTTCATCATGCTTTATTGTGTTTTGTGTGATATAAACACACCTCTCAACTGAATTATGCTTTATATTCAAGTGAGAGGTTAAATTACACCGCAGATAGAAGGAGAAAAGTACAATGATTTTAAACAGAGTTGGGGGAGAGGAAGAGTATTTTACATTAATTGAATGTATAAATATAAAAAACTTTTCCACCAAGTTGTTTGGCTCCATAGTTCATACATGATATTTGAAAAGTACAAACACACTTTCTAAGTGAAAATGTAGGCTCTCTTGATTCTTGGTTACTATATGAACTCATAGGAGTAGATCTATTTTTTTTTAATTTGTGGTGTTATTATTGGAGATAGGAGCAAGTCTTTAGAATTTCTAGGAGACAGTGAGATAAAAAGTTGAAGATAGCATAGAATGGATCCCAAACAAGATAAAATATGTTTCTCAAGATCAAGAAGAGAGTGTTGCCAATCCATTGTGTTCTAGTGGGGAGATGGTGGTATTGGCTATAATACCACTTAGCAATAAAAGTTATATACTGTTGACATGCCCAATAATATGGATGACCCTAGAAGTAATTATGTCAAGGGAAAGAAGTCAGACAGCAAAGCATGCATATTGTAAATTCCATTCATGTATGCTCTCTGTAGTGACTGAGAGCAGAACCATGGTTGCCTGGAGATGAGGTGAGTGGATTATGGAAAGGAATAGGAGGCAAGGATTACAGAGGGGCAGGAAAAAACTTTTCACTGGCTGATGAATTCATAGGTGTGTACATACATCAAAGCTTCTCAAATGATATGCTCTAACTGTAGGCATTTTTTAAAAATTATACCTGAAACAGCTGTAGTGGGCAACATTAAAAGATATATATTTTGGAATCCCAAAATAAATGAGATCAATTCATAAAATTACTCTGACGATGAAATCAGTAACCCATATTGAGTGCTTAGAATTCTACCTGGCTATAATACAGTCTCTCAAACTCTAAACAGGGTTTTTATTTTTTATTTTTTAACTGCACCAGTGAAAGAATGTATCTGAGAAGGATAGAGAGAGTGCTTTCTGAGTGAATTTTGCAGGTGGAGATGGGGGGGGCAGCTACTCCCCCCTGTTATAGACTTAATTGTTCCCTACCCCCAATTCTTAGGTTGAATTCTTAATCCCCAGTACCTTAGGATGTGACTGTATTTGAAGATAAGGCCTTTGAAGAAGTAATTAAGTTTAAATGGGGTCTTTGGTGTGGGACTTAGTCTAATAGGACTAGTGTCTTTATAAGAGGAGATTAGGGCACAGAGATACCAAGAATGCACACACACAAAGGAAAGGCCATGTGAGGACACAGAGAATGTGACCATCTGCAAGCCAAGAAGACAGGCCTCAATAGAAGCCAACCCTTTCAACACCTTGATCTTGGATTTCTAGCCTCTAGAATTGTGAGAAAGCAAATTTCTGTTGTTTAAGCCATCCAGTCTGTGATATTTTGTCATGGAGTCCTAGCAAACTCATACACACCCCAGACAGAAGGCCTCTTGCAATAGCACTTCAGTATCTGCCAGGCGACTGCTCATCAACATGTCTCTCTCTGCAGAGCATCCAGCCAGGTTTTTCTGCACATAACAGCAGTGAACTGTCACTCATCTCAGGACATATCGTAATGACAAGTCTTTCAGCATCCAAACCCAAACCAGGCACAGACCCTCCAGCACCTCCTTCAGTGGGGGGTACTTGCTGGGGTTTGCAGCTGCTGTGCCTATGGTCACCAGGCTCTAGACTCCTGCTCAATGCCATTGTCAGGTGCAGCGGAGCTCAGGCTCTATGTAATCAAGTGCTCTGTGTGCTGATACATCAAGAAGGAAGAAAACAAATGACACTTGCAGATTACTTTACTCATGGGGGTTTTATTTCCTAGTTCATTTATGGCACTTTTCATCCAAAAAGTTTCTCTTGGAACGTGGAAGCTTAAATACCTTCAGTGGAATTACTATACATTTTTTAGACTCTGGTGTTCTTTGTATAAAGGAATGCCTGCTTCTGCTCTCTCCCTTAAGATACCATGTCCTCATTTATTTCTCTGCCTTTTAAACTTTTCTTTCTATATAACAAGCCCCTTGAACATCTCTTAGGATTTTTTTTTTGATCATAAACCAGATTTTTCATTCTTTGAATGCTTGTTCTCTCCAGCCCTCATATTAAACTTCCTGCAGAGTGAATCTATGAGTGATCTGTCATACATAGGCACACGGACTCCTTGGAGACAGACACGTGAGGGTTTATATCTCACACATAGCCTTTTGGGCACTAAGTGTTTTTAATAAGTTCCTATAATGGCTTCCTCAGTGTCTAAAGCACTTCCCTTCCATAGAACTCAACTTTTTCACAGAAACCAAAACTAACTGGAAAAATATCATTAATTTAATCATCAGATGCAAATCAGTGGGTGGGGTTGCAAAGTTGAATCAGAAATGTTATTTGCTGTAAGGGGTTTTCAATCTAACAGAGGGTTACAAAACTGTAAATGTGTGTAATAAAGTGTTGTAGGTCCAGGTGGAGTTAGAAGAATGGTCAAGGCTAGAAGTAGATAGAACACCAGCAAAGGAGGAACAGGATCAGGGGACTTTTTAGAGAAGATGACTGTGGAATAGAGACTTAAGGTACAGGGATGTTTAGTCAGACACCTCATCTCCTCTCCCAGCTCTGATGTAGTTGCCCCAAGGCATGTGGGACAGGACACTTTCCCTGTAAGGAACTTTAGGGGCCATTTGGGCATGTGTTATAACATGGTATTCGAATATTTTTATTATTTTTCACTCACAAACATGCGTTGACCAAGGAGAATTAAAGAGAGACCGAGGAGAATTAAAGAGAGTGAAATTTGGCTCTTAGAAATGTGCTAAACTGAGCAAAATATGGGGAGTTTATTTTTTCCCTTTAGTTCCATTATGTGATTAAAAAAATTTTTTTTAATGTTTATTTATTTTTGAGAGAGAGACAGACAGAGTGCGTGTTGGGGAGGTACAGAGAGAGGAAGACACAGAATCCGAAGCAGCCTCCAGGTTCTGAGCTGTCAGCACAGGCCTGATGCAGGGCTCGAACTATGGAATGGAGAAATCATGACCTGAGCCAAAGTCAGTTGCTTAACTGACTGAGCACCCCCATTATGTGATGATTTTGTACAAGCTTTGTCAGATATATTCTACCCTTCAGTAAAAATGACAATCAATTTTCTTGAAACTCTGGCGATTTAGAGATATACTACTTTGAAAGCAACCAGCTCCTGGCTTCTAGCTTTTTCCAGAAGGCTTTTTTCTTTTCTTTTCTTCCTTTTTTTTTAAGTTTATTTATTTATTTTGAGACAGAGAAGAAGAAAGAGAAAATGAAAATGAGAGGGGGGAGGGGCAGAGAGGGAGAGAATCCCAAGCAGGTGCCACACCATCAGCACAGAGCCCAAACTCATGAACCCTGAGATCATGACCTGAACAGAAACCAATCGTTGGACACTCAATGGACTGAGCCACCTAGGCGCCCCTCCAAAAGGCTTTACTGATATTCAGAATATCAGTGTTCTTCCTGCTGTTGAATTCTCAAATCCTAAAATAGGAAGATTCGTAACATAGCCCCTAACACACAATTTCTAAACATTTGCTATTTTTTCATTAGTGTTACCCAAAGATGAGATGATCTCCTGGAGGGGCAACTGGGTGGCTCAGTCAGTTAAGCATCTGACTCTTGATTTAGGCTCAGGTCATGATATCATGGTTTGTGAGTTCAAGCCCTGTGTTGCTCTCCATGCTGACAGTATGGAGCCTGCTTGAGATTTTCTCTCTCTGTCTCTCTCTGCCCCTTCCCTGCTCATGCTCTTCTCTCTCTCAAAATACATAAACTTAAAAAAAATAGATGAGCTCCTGGAGAACAGGGATCATGTTTGTCCCCTTAATTACCTTCAAAATGCCTGGCAGAATATGATATACAATTGTCATTCTGGATTATGAAGGGCTCAGTCTATCTCAGAGGGCTTTCAACCACCGATGAAGCCCATAGCTTTCTAGCTAGTGCTTGCAGGGAGAGAAGTGCTGTTACCTTGAAAAGAGATGATTTTTTTAGAGAGACAGAGGGAGAGTGCAGGGGAAAACAGCAGAGGGAAGGAGAGAGAGAATTTTCATCTTAAGTAGGCTCTGATGAGGTTTTCTGGGGTGACAGTGGGGTTCGTGGGGTCCGGAGCCAATGGCCAAGAAAGAATTCTTGAGGACATCTCTGGTGCAAAAAGGTGATTTTATTGAAGCAAGAGGACAGGACCCCTGGGCAGGAAGAGCTGCTCTGGGGCCATGAAGAGAGACTGGTTTTATACTTTGGGGGTGGGGGTGAGATAAAGTCCAGGGGAAGTTTCCAATGAGATTTTCATATGCTAAAGAGGACTTGAAGGATAGTGGAGGCCTAGCTAACGTCAAGCTAAGGTTCTTTTTCCCTCTAGCAAAATATTAGCATTAAGACAGCAGGGAGTGCCTGGAGAAACATTTTACACTTCCTGCCTCAAGTATTTGTCAATGGGCTGCAGGTTATAAGGAAATTTAGTTCTATCTGCCATTTCCTTCTGCCTTTGTTTCCCACACCACTATGAAGGGGAGGAGACTCAGGTCCTATAGGACTATGATCTCCATCAGTTAATCATTTGTTTACTCCCTTTCCTTTGTTCTTGGGAAGCCAGGAGAGGGCAGTGAGGAATATCACACTTATCCCACCTGGTTGTGGCAGAGGTGTTTGTGGCCTGTCAGCTTGCCTTATGCTCCCTCATCAGTCTCCATGCTCAGTGCAGAGCCTGACGCAAGGCTCAACCCCACAACTCTGGAATCAGGATCTGAGCCATAATCAAGAGCTGGGCAACTGACTGAGCCACCCAGGAGCCCAAAGAAAGATGATTCTTAAGAAACCTACCATGGAGTGCTTCAGTGCCCATTTTATCCAAGGAAGTTATTCCTAGTAGAAAAGTTGTGGATTTTGAAGGTAAAGAGAGATTGAATTTAGGACTAAACAACGGTATTTTCTTTTATTTTTTAAAAATGTTTATTTTGAGAGACAGAGAATGTGCACATGTGGGAGCAGGAGAGAGGCAGAGAGAGAGAGAGAGAGAGAGAGAGAGAGAGAGAATCCCAGGCAGGCTCCATACCCAGCATGGAGCCTGACACAGAAGGGCTCTATCTCACTACCGTGAGATCATGACCTGACCCGAAATCAAGAGTTGGACATTTAACTGCCTGAGCCACCCAGGTGCCCCTAAATAATGGTGTTTTCATAAAGAAAAGTAAATTTTTTTTTCTTTCACAATTATTGTCTTCCCCTTCATATTGCTCTACTGCACTTTTCCTCTAAGGTGGGTCCTGTTACCATTTACCGATGTCCAGTAAACATCAGTAAGGTGTTCCTCTAAGGTGGGTCCAGTTTACCGGTGCTATTGTCAGACTTAACGGTAAATGACCCTACCCTGCTCCCTTAGTCTTAGACCAACAGAAAAGCAAAAAGTAGTCATCAGTTGGGTTCCTGGGCCTGCATCGTTGAATTGGCATATGGTGCACACAGTACAGCTACATCCTCCCTACCTATTTGCAAAAAAAGGATATTCATTTGCTAGCTGAATACTGCACAGATCACCATTTTCAATATCATTACTAATGAAGCGCACTGTGCTGCTTTGATTGCCATCCGAATGTGAGCAGCTAATTAGATTGATTGTCTATTTGATGCCTGCTGATTAGCTTATGAAAGCCCTCTGAATTCCTGACTTTGTGAGAAAATGCCCCTGACTTTATGATTACTGATTGATGCTCCAATTTCTGATTGCTGTGTGAATAGACACTTAATAGCTCTGTCACCTTGACAAGGGTTTTGGTATTCATCTGCTGAGAAAAACAGATCTGGGTGCCCTGTTTATCAAGGTCTACCAAACATTTTAAGTTCTTTAGAGTGTGAAGACCACGAATCAGGGGGATCTGTGGCCTTCTGACAAGGCCACATAACTAATGTCATATGGTTACCAAGAGCAATAAGAAGGGAGAGACTGGCAGGTGACCCTGAAGCTTTGCTCTTCTCAAAGACTGGTTTTAGGATGAGGATTTATCTGTATGGCCCAAGACTCATCTCTCTGAGTTGACAGTTTCCTTTCAGGAATAAGTGTGCAGAGTATGGCCATAGCTCCTGATATAGACCTCTCTCATGTGTGCGCTAAAATACATAGGAAGGCACCAACAAAAATAAATTACTCGCAGAGACACCCAAAACTCGTACTGAAGTTGACTTGTGGCTGACAGTTAGGAGACTTTTTTTTTCCTTGTGGTGTATAAAACTGGATTATAAGATGAGAACCCTGATTCAACTAAATGCTGATTGCTGAAGTAAGTAAAATCCTCTTCAGCCTCCCCCATGCTTTGTGTCTGGATTCAGAATAGTAACTTGTGCTCTAAGCACAGAATTGGAAGAGTACCTTTTTCTCTTCCATGGGCTAGTTATTTTTGAAACAGGTTTAATGTCCGCTTCATTGTCTTTCTGTATCCAAGCAAAGAGTACCATAGACAGGCTCACAATTACCCTGTGATACAAAAGTCTGAAAACATACTCATTCCTGGTAGTAAGTTTTTCAAGACATAAGACAAAAAGGTATATGCACACTGATTACCTTAAAGGAGATGTATTGGTCTAGAGAGGAGTATGAGGATGGTATTCAGGGAAAAGTGGGAGCGGTAGACAGATTTGACTCCCTTCATGTCTTTCATTAGGGCTGATGCTGGTGATTATCAAATAATCACCAAAAATACCAAGCATTGGTGAGGATCTGAGTGATGAATGCTTATGCATGTGAACTGATATTAAGGCAACTGATAAACTACTTTAGAATACAGTCTGGCATTTAACAGTAACACTGAGGAAACCCCCCCCCCCCTTTGGCCACACCTCCCAAACATGAGGCCAGCCATAGCAAGAAGGCACCAGTGAGAAGGCATAGGTGGATTGGGTTGAATCTGCAAAGCACTGAGGAAGATGTGAAATTTCACCTTGCACGGATATAATTCCCATTCTCCCAATTACCAATTTTATTGTAATCAAAAATATCTTTGATCTATGTTTTGCTTTAGGGCTAATAATTTCTGTTTTGTTTGAAAATTTCTCACCACTCTGAAGTCATAAACATATTCTCAGTACTTCTAAATAATTTAAAGTTTCATATTTTAAGGTTTTAATTTATCAAGGTATGATAAAAAGTAGGGATTCACTTTTTTTTATATACGGAAATACAATTTTCCTAAAAAGATTAATTGAAAAATCCATGCTATCCCAGTTGAATACCAATTCCAGCTCTTTCATATAGTCTCGTTTGACAGGTGTGTGAATTTTATTTCTGGGGTCTTTGTTGAGAATTTGAGTAGAATTACAAGGAAGCTATAGATCAATTTGGGCAGAATCTTTGCACTATTTAGTCTTCCTATTCATGAATATGTCATTTATCTTCATTTACGTCTTTTATGTTTTTGAAAATTGTTTCATACACTTTTTCCTAAAGGATTCATAATTTTTTGTTGAATTTATTCCCATGTACCTTTTATTTTTGTTGCTATTTTAAAAGGAGATCTTTGTAAAATTTGCATTTTTCTGTTTGTTGCTGGCATATAAAAACGTGCTGATGTTTATATATTTATCTTGTGTCCAGAAACATAATTAATTAATGTTCTTTCTTATTTGTGCTAATAGTTTGCCTGTAGATTCTTTGTGGTTTTCTATGTAGACAGCCATATGATCTGCAATAATATTTTTTTTCTTTTGTTCTTCAGTTTCTTTTTGTCTTGCTGAAACCAAAGTTGAAAGAGTTGCCTGTTGAAAAGGACAGTAGTGGGTATTTTTGTTTTTTCTCCTCCTTTTTAAAAGGGATGCTTCAGTATTTCCCTGTTAAAAATTATGTCTATTTAAAAGTGTCAGAAATAGTTAGGATAGGGAAGTTTTCTTTTATTCATAGTTCCCTAAAAGTTCTTTTCTTATAAGGACTGTGTGTTAAATATTTCTGAATATAATTTCTGCAGCTGAGATGATTGTATATGAATTTTATTCTTTAATGGGATCGTGTGGTAATTACATTAATAATTTTTAAAAATTATATTTCTCGAGGCCCCCAAATTTGTCATCATGTATTATATTTGATTTTAATACAGTGCTGAATCTGGTATATATTTAGGAATTTGCATCTAATTACATAAACGAGATTGGCTTATAGATTTTCCTTCTTATTTTGTCTGATATGATGTCAAGGTTTTCCTACCCTCAAAATGAGCATGGAAGTAGTATTTTTGTGTTCTTTGAAAATGTGTAGAAATACATAAGTATCTTTCTTACTCTTATCTGTTCTTTGAAACTTGATGAGAACTTGTCTCTAAACCTATGAAGTTCTGATGCTTTTATTTTGTGGGAAAAATTTTATTTACTTGATTGAATTTTCTTCATGTTTAAGGAAACATTCAGACCTAAATTTTCTTCTTAGGTAAGATTTTGTAGTCTATACTTTCCTTAGAATGCCTCCATTTGACCTAAATTTTCAATTTCTGTGGCACACAGATTTTGTTATAGACTATCACCTGTTAAAGTGTATCATGTTGGCATCTGAAATTTATAATCTAATGTTAATTATTTGTCTTCTTTTGTTTCATGATCACTTTTGACAAATGTTTGTCAATTTTGTATATCCAAAGAACTTTAGTTTTTTTTTATTTGAAGAATAATTGACCTGCAATGCTATACTAATTTTGTCACCATTTACAACATAGTGATTTGATATCTATATACATTACATAATCACCACCACAAATCTAGTGTCTGTGTGTTTCATGAAAACAATATGTAGTTGGATTTTGTCAAGTCCAGTTTGAAGAATTTTATCTCTTACATAAACATTAAGTATGGATTTCATATATATGGATTTATATCTACCAACTTATTTTGAGGTCTCTGTCCTGCTTTTGCTGTTTCTCTTCTCTGTCTCTCCCTTCATAGCTTCTTTAGATTTATTTTCCCTTTTTAAATTTGTTTTTAATGGTTATTATTTTTGAGAGAGAGAGAGAGAGAGAGAGAGAGAGAGAGAGAACAAGCAGGGGAGGGGCAGAGAGAGAGGGAGACACAGAATCTGAAGCAGGCTCCAGGCTCCGAGATGTCAGCACAGAGCCCAACGCAGGGCTCGAACTCACTGGCTATGAGATCATGACCTGAGCTGCAGTCAGACACCCAAAGGACTGAGCCACCCAGGTGCCCCGCTTGCTTATTTTCCTTCTGATTTTATTCTTATTCCTGTTATTTTGTAGGGTATATATTGTAGTGTATATTGTGTATTGTATGCTTTTTTTCTTTATATTTTGTATTTTATAGATTGTGTAGTTTTTCTAAATTTCACAAATTTAGGATTGATTGCCTCTTTACATTTTTCAGGTTGTCTCTGTATTTGTTTCCTATTGCTGCTATAATAAATTACCATAGATTTAGTAGCCTAAAACAAATTTATTATCTTATATTTCTGGAGGTCAGAAGGTTGAAATGAGTCTTACTGGACTAAAATCAGGGTATCGGTATGGCTCTGTTCACTCTTGTAGACAGCAAGGGAGAATCTATTTTCTTGCCTTTTCTAGCTTCCTTGGGTCATAACCCACTTCCATATTTAAAGACAGCTATGGCTGGTGGAGTCTTTGCCACATTGCATCACTCAGACACCAACTCTTCTGTCTATCTTTGCCACCTGTAACGATGCTTGTGATTACATTGGATATGTGATACCCATCTGGATAATCCAGGATAAATTAAGATCAGCTCATCAGTAACCTTAATTCCATCTGCTACCTCAGTTCCCCTTTAACATGTAACATCTTTACAGGTTCCTGGGATTAGGACATGGATGTATTTGGAAGGCCTGCCTACCACAATCACCCTAGAAATGTTATGCATTTTTTTTAATGTTTATTTATTTTTGAGGGGGGTGGGGCAGAGGATCCAAAGCAGGCTCTGTGCTGACAGCGTTGAGTCCAATTCAGGCCTCAAACTCAGAAACTGTGAGATCATGACCTCACATGAGATCATGAGCATCTGAAGTTGGATGCTCAACCGTCTGAGCCTCCCAGGTGCCCTGCTATCACACACTTTTTGATTTAACAAATCTAATTTTAATCTCTTCTTTCCAAAGGGAAGAGGGTGCTTAAAGTTGTGTAAACTTTCATCCATACCCATTTTACATACAATATTAAGACTTTAGTTCTATCTTGATTTTTGTACACCCATTTTAGAAGTCATTGTTACTGTTTTCTAAAGAAAATAATCATTTAGATATATTTATAACACATGATATTCATTGTTCACAATTTCTTCTTGCATCTAAAATTTCTCTTCTGGGATCATGTTGTTTCTCCCATTGTTTTCTTCTTTACATGTTCTATTAGTGAAGGTCTGTCTGTTGTTAGTGACCTCTCTCAGTTTTTATTTGTCTGAAGAGCATCTTTATTTTACTGTTTTTTTTAAGATAGTATTTGTAGTTATATAAGTCTGGATCGAAGGTTATTTTCTTACAGCAACTCTGGCTTCCAATTTTTGCTCTTTAAAAGTTTGGTGAAGGGAAGTGAGAGATACGGGCTTCCAATTAGGGAATGAATGACTCATAAAAGGCACAAGCACAAAGAATATAATCAATGATATTATAGCAGCGTATGGTTACATAGAGGGTAATAGCATAATGTATAAACTTTTGGGATGACTATGTTGTACACCTGAAAATAATGTAACATTCTGTATCAACTATACTCACATGAAAGAACAGAAAACAAAAACAAAAAAGTTGGATGTCAGTCTGCTTATCTTTTCTCTAAAAGTAAACTTTTTTTTTATGTTTATTCATTTTTGAAAGAGAGAAACAGAGCACAAATAGGGGTGGGGTGGAGAGAGAGGAGGACACAGAATCAGAAGTAGGCTCCAGGCTCTGAGCTGTCAGCACAGAGCCTGACACGGGGCTCGAACCCATGAACCGTGAGATCAGGACCTGAGCCGAAGTCGGACGCTCAACCAACTGAGCCACCCAGGCGCCCAGAGGTTTTATATATATGTATTTTTTTTCTTTTTTCAATGTTTTTACTTAGTTTTTTTAGAGAGAGAGCGTGAGCAGGGGAGGGGCAGAGAGAGAGGGAGACCCAGAATCTGAAGCAGGCTCTAGGCTCTGAGCTGTTAGCACAGAGCCTGACATGGGGCTTGAATTCATGAACCATGAGATCATGACCTGAGCCGAAGTCGGATGCTCAACCGACTGAGCCACCCAGGCACCCCTAAAAGTAAAGTATTTATTTTTCATTTGTATGCTTTGTCCATCTAGAGGTTTCACAGCTTCATCAAGCTTTGTCTTATTCAATTTGAGATTGATTTCTTGTTCTTTATTCTATTTGGGATTTGTTGATCATCTAGAATTTAAGGATTGTTGCCTTTAATTTACTCCAGAAAAATTTCAGCTACTGTATCTCTAAAGATGGTCTACTCACTTTTTTTTTAAGCGTTCTTTCCTGATTCTCTGCCTTGATGTATTAGGCCTTGTTACTCTGTGTCCTCTGCAGCATCACCTCAATTTTATGTCTTTTCTTCAGTTTTCTCTGCTTGCTTTTTGGATAATTTCTTGAATTCTGTTTTCCATGTGACCTGGAAAATACCTGATGATTCTAACATGTTCAGCCATCAGGGTTGATTTTCTCCCTTGCTTCTATTTTTCTGCTGACTTTATTAGTATGTGAATTGTTTCGACACTTGTTTCATGCTTCCTTATTGTTAGGTCATGTTTCTTGAAAATGTATGTTTAGCAAAGAAGGTTGGTGTTTTGTTTTCACTCATTGCTTAGATGCCCAAGCAAGCCAAGACTTTATTTGGCTTCAAGTTTTCCTGGCCGCATAGGTATCATGAATTAGAACTACAAGTCCATGGGATTCAGGACTCTGGCTTAGGGATTCTCTGACGTTTTTCTTTTTCTCTCTGTTCCACTCATTCACAGCCGAGATCTATACAGCAAACCTTGTATGGGAAGAATCTTTTTTGGTTCCTGTTTCACTTACTGAAGGTATTGCCTTTGGTAGTGTCAGGTTTATTAGGGACTCCCTGATCTAAGCTTTGTACAGATACTGGGGTTCCAAGCGATGTCTCTTGATTCAATGTGGCCCATTACAACTCTGCATCTAGAGTAGAATACATACATATATATATATATATATATATATATATATATATACACATACACACACACATATATATAATGTATATATAAAAAAAATCAAAGAGACTTCAAGAGATATTTGTACACCAGTGTTCATTGGAGTGCATTATTCACCATAGCCAAAAGATGGAAACAACCTAAGTGTTCATCAATACATGAATAGATAAACTATGGTGCATGTATGCAATGGAATATTATTTTACCTTAAAAAAAGAAATGAAGTTCTGCAACATGGATGAACCTTGAAAACAATATGTTAAATACAATAAGTCAGTCACAAAAGGACAGATGTTGTGTGATCTGGATCACACAGTGGAATAACCAAGTGGCACTCGGAGATCTTGGAAGGCAGGAGGTTTATTTTACACCCGTGGGCTCAGAGGAGATCACTCTCCAGAGGTCTGAGTCCCCAGCGTAATCAGAGGGAACAATTTATAGTCTGTTACTTTCGCGTTCTGCATTAGTAGTAATTTGGCATGCACGGTAAGCAGGGTAGGAAAAGAATCCAGAAGGGGAGTGTTTGGTTGGGGACTTGAATTTCCCTATCAGTCCTGTCAGCCATTTTATAGTAGATTTTTCCCTATCAATTTCTGGCACATGAAGTATCTACAATAGGCAAATTCATAGAAACAGAAAATAGACTGTAGGTTACCAGAAACTGGAGGAGGGAGAAATGGGGAAACAGAAACAGTTTCTGTTTGTGAGGATGGAAGGATTTGGAAATAGTGATTATAGTTACACAACGGTGCAAATGTAATTAATGCCACTGAATTGTACACTTAAAAATTTTTATATGTTATGTGTATTTTAATCACAAAATTATTTTTTTAAAGCTGAATTTATACCTCTACATATTAGAGGTGCCCCCATTCTCTCTGACTGCAGTGCCACCTCACCAATGGTTTTTTAACATTCCTGGCATGTAAGTTTTGCCCTTCTTTACCTATGCCTTAGCTATGTTTTAAAAATAAATTTTATTTTTTTATTTTTAAAACATTTTAATACTTATTTATTTAAAAAATTTTAAATATTTATTTTTGAGAGAGACAGAGTGTGAGCAGAGGAGGGGCAGAGAGAGAGGAAGACACAGAATCTGAAGCAGGCTCCAGGTTCTGAGCTGTCAGCACAGAGCCCAACGCGGGGCTCGAACTCAGGATCAATGAGATCATGACCTGAGCTGAAGTCGGACGCCCAACGGACTGAGCCACCCAGGCACCCCATAATATTTATTTATTTTTGAGAGACAGAGAGACAGCATGAGCAGGGGAGGGGCAGAGACAAGGAGACACAGAATCTGAAAAAGGCTCCAGGCTCTGAGTTGTCAGCACAGAGCCCAATGTGGAGCTTGAACCCATGGATGGTGAGATCGCGACCTGAGCGGAAGTCAGACAATTTAATCCACTGAGCCACCCAGGTGTTCCTAAAAATAAACTTTAAAACATACCTGTTTTATCCAGCATTGAGGTGCTCAGTTGAAACATTTTTAGAAACATTGTTTCTCTGGAGAAATTTAAAAAACAGAAAACACATAAATGATAGCTGAAAGCAGGGGAAAGAAGTATCTATTTTTGTGCCAGAAGCACATGTCCAGTGTTGGGTGGGTTTGCCTAGCCATCCCATTCATTCTTGCCCCACAGCCCAGATCTTCCTAACGCCAGTGCCTACTCAGAGGATTCATGAACACGATAGCTACGACTGAAACCCAGTCATCTCCAGCTGCCTGCTGATTATTCTGGCCATTCAGGGAGAGAATCAAAATCTGCTCTTTTGTTCCTCTCTTTTGCTCAGTAATTACATTTACTGGCACAAAAGGCTGAGTGAAGGCTAAGTCAGAGATTTGTATGATGCAAGATGTCTCAGTCCGTTTTCTATCCCTAAATGGAAGATGAGGATTAATTCCTTTATTTCTCAAGGACATCAGTGTGGATCCATTGGCATGCTGCTAGCAAAAGTTCTTGATCAGATACATTTTTCACAACGTACAGACTGCCAGCTGTTGTTACAGCACTCCGAAAAGCACATTTTCTTGACTTTAGTGTCAGTTTGTGTTGACTTTGAATTTAGAGGGGGAAAAAAAGCCATTAACCTCCAGAAATTATAGAAAAATAGTGTAGCTGTATGGTATGGGAAAGTAATGGATAAACAATTATATGCAAATGAATGCAGATACTAGAGGTCTCAGAGTGCAGACTCTAACTTCTCAAATGAATCCCTTGCCATAATCTTGTTAATAGCAGAGCACATGTTGAATCCTCGCTGACCTTCTAACACTTTAGTGGGGATGTAGTAGGATTAACAAGCCAGCCCAAACTCAGGCTTTTTCAATTGTGTCCCTAGGGATAGCTAGTTCTGTGAGAACCCAAAATGTTTTAAACAGACCGATTACATACATTGATTGATGATTGGATTCAGAATAATTTTCTTTCCTGGGATGAGAAAAAGCGACGTTATTGACTCTGTTCCTTTAGTCAAAATGGTAATGCAACATGAGCGTGCCCGCTTCTAAGGGCAGCAAGCCAGGGGAGAGTCTAAATGTATGTCAGGTCTGCCTCTAATCTGTGTTTATGTAAACAGTTGATTGACATTGACTATTGCCCCTCCTCAACACACAGGCATCCACATGCACTTGTCGTACTATAGATAAACAGCACATTGGGATTGCAGGAATATGCTTTTTCTTCATATTTCATTGGGAAGATAGACAATCACTGCTATTCTTTATTTGTGGCTTATGTGCCATATGTGTAAAAGGGGAAAATGATTACATGAAATGTTTTATCAGAAGCACTCAGACCTTGTATTTGCTAAAAAAAAAAAAAAAAAAGAAAAGTTAACTACTTAAAATATCTGGCAAGAGAGTTTAGATCCCTTAAAATGACTGTCTAATTACTGAATGTGGGATTGTACCCTGTTTTCTCCATGTTTGACTAGCCCCTCTGGTCCTGGCTCTTTGACCTCCCTCTCCAGGGGCAGTTTAGCTGCTTGTGATCTCTTTCTTTTTATTTATTTTTTATTTATTAAAAAAAAATTTTTTTTTTCAACGTTTATTTATTTTTGGGACAGAGAGAGACAGAACATGAACGGGGGAGGGTCAGAGAGAGAGGGAGACACAGAATCGGAAACAGGCTCCAGGCTCTGAGCCATCAGCCCAGAGCCCGACGCGGGGCTCGAACTCATGGACCGCGAGATCGTGACCTGGCTGAAGTCGGACGCTTAACCGACTGCGCCACCCAGGCGCCCCAATCTCTTCCTTTTTAAATACTCCCAAAGGTGCACAGAATCTACAAGGCATGTTGCTATCTGTCCACAAGCTGAATTTTAAAACAAGTTCATGTGGTGTGGGTGAAGGGACAGAAGAGATTTGGAATAGGGTTGAATGGAGGATGGGTTAAGGGCAGGTTCAAAAAACGTGAAAAGGATAGGTCAGAATTTCAAACAAAACAATGTGGTGGGAAAGTGTTACTTTTTATACTTTTTATGCTTGACCCCTCTTCTGGGAAATGTACCATATTACTTGAAAGAAATTCTCTTCTTTCAGACCAATCATATCTTTTTCGTGTGAAGACTACATTTTTAATGACCTCACACTTTCACCACGGAGCGGGAGAACCCACCCACATTGTAATCACGCTTCTCTAGATTTGTAAATCAATTTAGAGAGTACAAGTGTCAGACTTCATCTCTTCGAAGAATTTGAAACATGTAAGCTTTGGAGGTATGTGTAGGCATGGTTTCAGTTGGTGAGAGAAACCCTTAGGAGAGAGAGAAAGTGACACACAGGGAGAAGAGAAAAGAAGGGGAGTTAGAGAGAAATCCTGGATGCATTTAATACCACAAAGTCATCTGGTCATCTCTGAGGCCCAGTATCACCCCCACTTTTCTTAAAGCTTTTCTATTTTGTTGAAACTAATTTGGTTTTGTATTTCTAGCACTTTTAGCCCCAAAGTCTTGACTAATAGCACAAAAGGAAAATTGTCCTGGAAACTGCATTGCTAAATCAACTTTCAGATTTTGTCATATTGCACGTTTTTGAGACTTTAACTTGATGCAAAAAAAAGTCCCTTTCTGTTGCTGGAATTTGTGAAAATTGGGGGCCTAAGCAGAAGTGATTATTCCTCCCTTCCCATTATTGCATTTCTCACACGTATACTTATTTAACGTGTTTCATCTACATATTTGTGAGTTTCTTACAGGCAGGGGTCAGGTTTTATTTTTGGCTCTCTACTTTTAGATCCTTGGAGTAGTTTCAGATACAACTTAAGCATCAAACCGTGTTTGTTCAGTTGGATTTGATCAAACTCCAATGTCTTCTCAGGATTTTACACTCTGCCTGGACTGTATTGCCATGCATTTCTCTCCCTCCCCTTCCTAGGATCTTTTGCTTCTCCTATGCCTACTGTGGTTCTTACCTATTGTTCTGATTCTCAACCTGGGAGCTCTAGCTTTCAGGAACTTCTAGGAAGCCAAGACAGCTTTGTGGCTTCAAGAGAAACAGCTTCTTGACATTCTGTTGTGCTTCTTTTCAGAAACAAAGCTCCATTTTGGAAAGAAACAGTGAAACTCCACAGTAAGAAATAATGTCAATCATGTCTCATTTCATTTACCTGGTTGGACACTGGATGGCTTATCTCAGCAGGTTTCTATTCAAAGAACATCTGTTACTTTTTCCAAGTCCCTGCAACGAAGCCAGAATTCAGCTGCAATTCCCTAAAGAACCCACAATTATTAAAATCACAAGCGTGTCCCTCCTCCACTTCCCATTTATCTTAAAAAATATAGTTTAGATGAAACATTTCCTAACTTCCTACTGTACAGTTTACATATGTTTTCATATTGCATCCCCATCTTACTGAGAGGAGGATTGGTACTCAGAGGTGTCAAGAGTTTTGCCCAAAGTCCGTAAGTAGTACTTAGCAGAGCAGGACTCTTAAAGGAGGCTGAACTGTGTCACATTGAAATGTTTAGAAAGCCTGCAGTTCTAGCCATTCATTTACGTTCTCAATGTTGATGCTGAGGTAAATCTACTTCAAAATGTAGCTACCTTCTGTTACTCAACATTCTTTCAGAAAGAAATAACATGCCATTTAAGTATTTTGGGTCATCTACAAAATTCTTATTTGCATGGCTTCATATATACATGTTATACATGTTATAAATATTTAACATACAGTGTAATATTAGCTTCAAGTGTACAATCCTTCCAGACATCACCCTGTGCTCATCACAAGTGCACTTCTTAATCCCCATCACCTATTTCACCCATCCTTCACCTGCCTCCCTTCTGTTAACCATCAGTTTGCTCTCTGTGGATAAGAGTCTGTATCCTGGTTTGCTTCTTTCTGTCTCTCTCTGTCTCTGTCTCTGTCTCTGTCTCTGTCTTTCTCTCTCTCTGTCTCTCTCTCTCTTTTTTTTACCTTTGGTCATTGTTTTATCTTTTAAATACCACATCTGAATGAAATCATATGGTGTTTGTCTTTCTCTGACTTATTTCACTTAGGTTAATACTCTGTAGCTCAATCCATATCATTGCAAATGACAAGCTTTCATTCTTTTTTTTTCAGCTGATTAATATTCCATTTTATATACATAGCACCTATTCTTTATCCTTTCATCAACCTATGGACACTTGGCCAGTTTTCATACTTTGGCTGTTGTAGATAATGATAAACTTTGGGATGCATGTATCCCTTTGTATCAAAAATTAGTATTTTTGTATTCTTTGGATAAATACCCAGTAGTAAGATTTCTGGATTCTAGCGAAGTTCTATTTTTAACTTTTTGAGGAAACCCCAACTATTTTCCAGAGTGACTGTACCAGTTTGCATTCCCACCAACAGTGCAAGAGGGCTCCCTTTTCTCCGTATCCTCACCAACATCTGTTGTTTCTTGTCTTGTTGATTTTAGCCATTCTGACAGGTGAGGTTTTATATCTCATTGTGGTTTTGATTTGCATTTCCCTGATGATGAGTGATGTTGACCATCTTTTCATGTGTCTGTTGGCCATCTGGATGTATATCTTCTTTGGGAAAAATGTCTCTGCATGTCTTCTGTCCAGTTGTAATTGTATTATTTATTTTTTGATTGTTGACTTTTTTAAGTTCTTTATGTATTTAGGAAACTAACCCTTTATCAGAAAAGTCATTTGCAAATATCGTCTCCCACTCCATGGGCTGCCTTTTATTTCTGTTGATTGTTTCATTCGCTGTGCAGGAGCTTTGTAATTTTAATGTAGTCCCAACAGTTTATTTTTGCTTTTGTTTCCCTTGCCTGAGGGCACATATCTAGAAAGAAGTTGCTATGGTTGATGTGAAAGAAGTTACTGCTTGTGTTCTCTTCTAGGATTTTATGGTTTCAGGTCTCACATTTGGGTCTTTAATCCATTTTGAATTTATTTTTGTGTGTGGTGTAAGAAAGTGGTCCAAGTTAATTCTTTTGAATGTAGCCATCCAGTTTTCCCAACACTATTTGTTGAAGAGACTGTCTTTCCTATTGCATATTCTTTACTGTTTTGTCAAAGATTAATTAACCATATAATTGTGCGTTCATTTCTGGGTTTTCTGTTCTGTTGATCAATGTGTCTATTTTTATGCCAGCACCATACTGTTTTGATTACTACAGCTTTGTAATATAATTTGAAATCTGGAATTGTGGTGTTTGGAGCTTACGTTTTCTTTATAAAGTTACCTTTTAAAGAAATTTTATACAAATGAAATCCTACAATATGCAGCCTTTGTCTGGCTTCTTTCACTTAGTATAATGTTTTTAAGATTCATACATGTTGTAGCATGTATCAGTATTTCATTCCTTCATATTGTTGAATTGTGAATTGTATGGATATATTCCACACTTTATTATATTATCTATTTATCATTTGGTGGATATTTGGATCATTTAATTTGGGGCCATTATAAAAATTGCTTCTATGAACATTTGTGTATAAATCATGTGAGCATGTTTTCATTTCTATGTGGTAGATTACTAAGAGCAGAATTGCTGGGTTATAGAGTAAGTTTATGTTTCACTTTAAGAAATTGCCAAACTATTTTCCAAATTGGCTATCCTATTTTATATTCTACCAAAAGTGTGTAAGGGTTCCAGTTTCTTTTCCAAAACTTAGCATCGTCCAGTTTTTTTTTTATTATAAGCATTCTTATAAGTATATAATAGTATTACAATATAGATTTAATATCATTTCTTTTCTTTTTAAACATTTTTAATGTGTATTTATTTTTGAGAGAGAAAGAGTGAAAGTGAGGGAGGGCAGAGAGAGAGGGAGACACAGAATCTGAAGCAGCTCTAGGCTCTGAGCTGTCAACACAGAGCTGGATGTGGGGCTTGAACCCATGGGGCTTGAACCCATGTGGGGCTTGAACTATGGGATCATGACCTGAGCAGAAATCAGGTGTTCAACTGACTGAGCCACCCAGATTCTCCTAATATCATTTCTTAATGACTAATAACATGTAACAGCTTTTCATGTGCTTATTAGCCCTTTGCATATATTCTTGTCAATTTTAGGTAACTTTTCTTATTTTTGAGTTGTTATATAGTATTATATTATACCATGTTATTCTATTATATTGTGTTTTAAATTATATGTTATACAGTATATTATATAATATATAATGAATAGAAGTACTTTTATCAGATATATTTCCCAAGTATTTTCTCCCAGTCTATGCCTTGTCTTTTGATTTTCTTTTTTAAATTTTTATTTAACTTCTCATTAGTTAACATAGGGGGAAATATTGGATTCAGGAGTAGAATTGCGTGATTCATCATTTACATATAATACCCAGTGCTAATCACAGGTGTCCTCCTAAATCCCTGGACTTTTCATTTTTTTTAATGGTGTCTTTTGAAGTGGCAAATATTTTTCATTTTAATGAAGTATAATATATTTTATAATTTATATTTTACAATTGATTTTGTATCTAATAACTCTTTGCCTAAACTAAAGTCTTAAAACTTTACTCTTATGTTCTCTTTGAAGAATTTTAATATAAGTTTTAGCTCTTACATTTAGGTCAGTGATTGATACTGAGTGAATTTTTGGTAGCATCTAAATTATTCCTTTTGCACATGGATATCTAATTATACCATTACCATTTGTTTAAAATATAATTGAATTGACTTTGTCAAGAAAAAAAATGACTGTAAACATAAGGATTTATTTCTGGACTCAATTCAGTTGCATTGATCTCCTTGTTTATCCTTATGCCAAGACCAATTGTCTTCTTCACTGTTGCTTTATAGTAAATTTTGAAATCTGGTACTTTAAGCCCTACAAAGTTGTTTTCTTTTGCAAAATTGTTTTGGCTATTCTAGGTCTTTGCATTTTAAATTTAGCTTGCTATTTTCTACAAAAAAAATCTTGCAGGAATTTTAACAAGGATTTCATTAAGTCTGCAGCTCACTTTGGGGAAAAACTGCATCAGTTTGGGGAAATATATTTCAAGCCACGAACATAGTGTGTGTCCTCATTTATTTATATTTTGTTACAGCAATGTTTTATGGTTTCAGTGTACAGATCTTATGCATCTTGTATTAAATTTATTCCAATGTGTTTTATTCTTTTGGATGCTATTCTGAGTAGAATTGTTTTCTGATTGCTCACTGCTAGTATAGAGACTTCAGTTGATTTTAGATATTAATTTTATATTTTTATGATCTGGTTAAATTCACTTATACAGTCTAGTAAATTTTGAGTGAGGGAGAAGGGGCATTTCATAGGATTCCTTACGTGTAAGGATTATGTCATTGACAAATGAAGTCAGTTTTATTTCTTCAGCTTTCAATTCCGTTAATTTCTGACCCCACTCCAGTCTCTTCCTCTTCTTCCTCTTCCATTTTGTCCTTCATTTTCTTGCCTTAATGTATTGGCTAAAGTTGCCAGTGCAATGTTAAATACAAATGGAGACAACAGAAAGAGTGTATCTGCCCTTTTCCACATCTTTGGGGGAAAGCATTCAGTCTTTCACCATTAAGTTTGATGTTAGACATACTTTTTTTTTTTGTATTTTTGTTATGGAATACTCTACCTATTCCTAGTTTGTAGTGAAATTTTGTTATGGATGGTGTTGAATTTCTTCCATAAGCTCTTTGCATCTATTGGGTTGACATGCGGATTTTGTTCTTTCTTTAATATGGTATATTACAGTAATTAATTTTCAGATATTTAGCCAACTGTGCATTCCTGGTATAAATCCCACTTGGTCATGATGTATAATCACCATATGTTGCTGAATACAATGTGCTAACATTTTGTTAAAAATTTATGCATCTCTATTCACTTTGGTTATTTGGTCTATAGTATTATTTTCTTTTTTTTTTTTCAACGTTTATTTATTTTTGGGACAGAGAGAGACAGAGCATGAACGGGGGAGGGGCAGAGAGAGAGGGAGACACAGAATTGGAAACAGGATCCAGGCTCTGAGCCATCAGCCCAGAGCCCGACGCGGGGCTCGAACTCACGGACCGCAAGATCGTGACCTGGTTGAAGTTGGACGCTTAACCGACTGCGCCACCCAGGCGCCCCATATAGTATTATTTTCTTGATGTCTTTGTAAGTTTTTGTAGTCATGGTAATATTAGTCTTATATACGAACTTAGAAAGTATACTATTTTATTATATTTTCTGGAAAAGCTTGTAAAAAGAATGATATTATTTCTTTTTAAATGTCTGGTGTAATTCATCAGTGAAACCACTCGTGCCTAACATTCTCTCTGAGAGAATATTTTTAATTAACTAATTCAATTTCCTTACACATTATAGGTCTATTCAGATTCTATTCCTTCTTTTCTGAGTGAATTTTGATAATGTCTTTCTAGGAATTTGTGCTTATACTCTGACTTGTCTAATTTGTTGGTATTTATTTAATTTAATATTTTCTTTTAAATCTCTTAATTTTCATGGGGAAAACACTGATATTCCCTTTTCATTACTGACTTTGGTAATTTGTTACTCTCATTTTCGTAGTTTAGCTAAGGATTATCAATTTTATTTATTTATTTTGTAAGAATTATCTTTTGGTTTTGTTGATTTTCTCTGTTGCATTTCTGTTTTTTTATTTCATTTATTTACTCTAATATTTATTATTTTCTTCTTCTTGCTTTGAGTTTGGTTTGCTTTTTTTATAACTTGCTAAGGTGGAAGCTTACGTGATTGATTTCAGAGTTTTTTTTCCCCCTAATATAGGCATTTGAAGTTCACACTCTAAGATGTTAGCTGCATCCCAGAAAATTTGATATGATGTGTTTTTCATAGTTTCAGTGATTCTAACTATTTTTTAAGTTTATTTACTTTGAGAGAGAGAGAGCGAGCGAGTCAGGGAGTGGCACAGAGGGAAAGAGAGAGAAAGAGAGAGAGAAAGGAAGGAAGAATCTCAAGAGGCTCCACACTGTCAGTGCAGAGCCTGACATCTGGCTCTAACTTAGGAACCTTGAGATCATGACCTAAACCAAAATCAAAAGTCAGACACTCAAGCGACTGAGCCACCCAGGGGAGCCCCTAAACTATTTTATGATCTCCCCTTTGAACCATGGGTTAACATATTGTTTAATGCCTATGTATTAGGATTGTCTCAGATTTGTTTCTTTTGTGGATTTCCAATTTAATTTCAAATGGTCAGAGATTATGCTTTACATACTTTCAACCTTTTAAACTTTTGAGAATTGTTTTATGGCTAAGCAAGTTGTCTATCTTGGAGATTGTTTCATGTGTGTCTGAAAAGAGTGTATATTCTGCAGACTTTGGTTGAAGTGTTCTATTGATATTCGTTAAAAAAATTTATTTGATAGTGTTAATCCAGTCTTCATGTCATTGGTGATTTCTTGCTACCTTTTCTATCAATTTTTAAAAATAGGTCATTGAAATCTTTATTATTATTAAGTTGTCTAATTATTCTTTCAATTCTACCAACTTTTTATGTTCTATATTTGGGAGCTCTATTGTTAGGTGTATATGTGTTTATAATTTTTACATTTCCCTGATGATGTTTTTATTGTTATGAAGTGTCTATCTTTGTCTCTAGTAATATTTCCTGTCACAAAATTGATTTTGTGTGATATGAACATAGCCACTCAGTTCTCTTATGGCCACTATTTGCATGTTTTTGTTTATTTGTTTGCATGTTATAAATTTTATTTTCAATGTATGTTTTTGAATCTACTACATATTTTTTGTAAACAGCATTTAGTAGGGCTTGCTTTTTTACACAATCTGATAATCTATGCCATTTGGGTAGGGTTGTGTATTTATTTGCATTTAATGTAATTATTGATATGTTTGATTTTACCTCTACCATTTTTTATTTTTAATTTTAATTCTAGTTAATATACACTTTTATATTAGTTTCAGGTGTACAATATAGTGATTCAGTAATTCTGTAAATCACTGGTGTTCATTACGACAAGTGTACTCTTTAACCCCCATCACCTACTTAACCTAGCTCTCCCTATCCCACCCCACTGTACCACACCCCACCCCTGGCCTTCTGGTAACCATAAGTTTTTTTCTCTATAATTAAGAGTGTTTCTTGATTTCTCTCTCTCCTGCCCATTTTTAAATTGGATTACCTGTTTTTTTTTGGGGGGGGGGTATTGAGTTATATCAGTTCTTTATATATTTTGGATACTAACCCTTTATTGGGTATGTCATTTGGAAATATCCTCTCCCATTCAGTATACTGCCTTTTAGTTGTGTTGATTGTTTCCTTTCCTCTGCAGAAGCTTTTTATTTTGATGTAATCCCAATCGCTTATTTTTGCTTTTATTTCCCTTGCCTCAGGAAACATATCTAGAAAAATGTTGCTATGGCCTCTAGGATTTTTATGGTTTCAGGCCTCCCACTTGGGTCTTTAATCCATTTTGAGTTTATTTGTGTGTATGATATAAGAATGTGATCTAGTTTCATTCTTTTGCATGTAGCTATCCAGTTTTCCCAACACTATTAATTAAAGAGACTGTCTTTTTCCCATTGTATGTTCTTTCCTCCTTTGTCAAAGATTAATTGACCATATACTTTTGTGTTTACTTCTGTGTTTTCTATTGTGTTACATTGATCTCTGTGTCTGTTTTCATGCTGGAAACATACTCTTTCGATTATTATAGCTTTGTAATATAACTTGATGCCTCTACCATTTTGATATTTATCATTTGTCCTTTTTTTGTTCCCCTTTTCAGCCTTTACTGTCTTTTTTAAGTCATATCTTACAAGTGCCATTTTAATTTCCACGTTGATCTTTTTGAAATATATATATTTTTAGTTATTTTCTTAGCAGTTGCTCTCATAATGACAATATGTATCTTAACATATTCCAGTTTACTTCAAAACCGTACTAACTTAATTGCAGTAAAATATAGAATCATTGGTCCAATATATCTCCTTTCATCTCTCCTTTATGCTAATATTGTTATGCATATCTGTGTATTACAAGCACAAAACAAATGTTTTATTTTTGCTTTATTCAATTTATAATTTGAAAAAAAAGGATAAAATACATACTTATAGTCTTTTTTATTTTACCAAAGCATTTCCCATTTCCAGTGTTCTTCATTTTTTCTTTTGGATATGTTACCCTCTGGTATCACTCCCTTTCAGCTTGAAAGATTTCCTTTTGTATTGGGGATAATTTAGGTCTGCTAAGAATGTATTTTCTTAGTCTTTATATATCTGTGAACATCCTGTGCTTCAGTTTCATATTTGAAAGTTAATTTTGCTGGATATATAATGTTTGCTTGATATTTTTTTTCACAATTTCAATGTCTTCTGGACTCCATTATTTTAGAAGTCAGCTGTTTATCCTTTCATTATTCCTTTGTATGTGATTAGCTGTTTTTCTCCTATGGCTTTCAAGATTTCTCTTTTGCTTTCGGTAAATTGACCATGGCATGTCTAGATATGACTTTCTGTTTGAGTTTTATTGAGCCTCTCAGATTTGTAGACTACTGATTTTCATCAAATTGAGGATATTTTTGCCACATTTGTATCAATTTTTCAACCCCATCTTTCTCTGTGCTCTTTCTGTAACTCCCATTACATATCTGTTCTTAGGTTTTTATTGTTCCATAGATCTCTGAGATTCTCTTTTTCTTTTTCACTCTATTCTTTAGGTGGATAATTTCTATTGATCTGTATTCAGACTCACTGATTCTTTCTTATACCATATCAAATATAGTGTTAAACTCCTCTAGTGAATTTTAAATTTCGAATATGGATTTATTCATTTTCAGAATTTTCATTTTTTTATTCCTATATTTGTTGTTGTTGAGATCCTCTATCTGTTGACTTGTTGGTATACTTTCCTTCAGTTCTTTAAACATGATTTCCTGTTGTTATTTGAATAAATTTATCATAGTTTCTTAAAAATCTTTGTTGGCTGCATACAACATCTAGGGACACCTGGTCCACCTCTCCAGCTGGGGAACTCAGATAGAATGCATATAGTGACAAATTAACCTGTTATGAATATGTGACATAACCACATTGAAGGGGGTAAGTACAAAAGGTCCTGACCTAAGTAACTTTGGAAAACAGTGTTTTAACTGCATATTGTTAAAACTAAAGTACTTTACACAAATACTGTGATCAGTTGGTAAATTTATTTTTCACAAGGGTTTGGGTTTAGCAATTATAAAACTACTTTATGTGTTAGTAAATAGTTGAAGCTTTAGTTTCTCAATGCAGGTGAAAGCAATTACGAATAAACAAAGAAGACTAGAGTGAACCCTATGATACTGAATTGGAATTGGAAATATGATTATGAGCCTATGTATGTTTTAATATATCTATCAGGATGGATAGATATAAATAAGTATAGATAATGTGTGTATAATTGAGTTTATATGCATACACACATTTCCAAACTTTCCTGGGCCTAGAAGTGACACCCAGTTTCAAGGAGCACACCTTGCTCCTAGATGTTGGTTTCTAAATATCATATCTGGATAATAAATATCTTGCTAATTCTTGGGCCAGAGTAGAAAATATAAGGTGAGTCAGAAAGTAAGAAAGTGCTTTTTTAAAAAAGCCCAAAAGGTTGGAACATATCAAAAGGATCCAATATGAAAAAGCTCCCAATGGCCCAACAAAATAGGATTGTTGTTTTTGTTTGCTTATATGTTGATAAACATAACTTTCCTGGACTAAATTTGTAAGATTTCTCTCCCCTACAATGTGTAGCCGTTAAAGTCTCTGATCAGTTTTATTTTTTCTGTTCTAGTTTTAAGCTCAAATTCTTAAATTTTGATCTGTGTCTTCAGAGACAGATTTCAAGAAACCCTAAACCTTAAGTCTTCCATATTTTGCTTTTGGATCTGTATGTGTGTGGGCAGGGGGACTATATTCATAGTGTAGATGAATTCAACTGTCTCCTGCTTTAATTTTCTGATAGTTCCTTTAATATATCCTCTGGGTATGTACTTAGGTTCCATCAGCTAGGGACATGTCACTGGTTTCTACCTACTCTACACTATGCTGCATATGTACAAAGCCTTGGGTCTTTCCAGGATATGTGGAGAAATTATCAAGCCTCATATGGCTACCTAATATTTTAGAAATCCCTGTTAACACCACCAGCTAATTTGTGAATCACACTTCAAATCACGGGATCCCCTTTACCCCTTGCAGTGGCATAGAGACTGCTGGTTTCACAGCCTGTTCCACCCTGGTTGAACCGTCACAGTGGGGAACCAGGAGCAGTTCTGGGCAAGAACATCACAGATTCTTATTGTTCCTATTTGTAATTTAATAATTTTCCTAAATAATTATTTCTATTCTTTTCTATGCTTTTATCAGTTTCCAGAGTGCTAAAGTTGGTTTGACTTTTATGTAGCTTCATATTTGGTTACTAGGGAGAGACTTGTTGACCTCCTTACTCTATCATGCTAACTTATATATATTTTTGTTTTCTTAGTGCCTAACACAGTTCCTGGCTCATAGTAGATTCTTAAATTTTGTTGAATTAATAAATTAAGTAAAGGAATAAGAAAAGAAGTGTTATCTCATGCAGTTCAGGGGACCCCAAATGTAAGTTGATGGCTTTGCTGTGTTTTTTATAAGAATGTACAAGAGACATAATCTGGAGATAATTGTTCTTCAATTTAGAATGATTAACTAACAAGACTTATGGTCCCTAGAGATAAAGAGGAACATGTTGTATATACATGCCAATTTCTGGCCGTTTCTATACACATCTATAGACCTCACGTTGCTAAGACAGACCAAGCTGTTATCCAAAGTAAGGGAATTGTGGTTAATGATTAGGCAATATTTTCATTTTTTCCAGTTTTATTGAGAAATAGTTAACATACATCACTGTATAAGTTTAAGGTATAGAGCATGATAGTTTTATTTACATATATTGTGAAATGATTACCACAGTAGGATCAGTTAACATCTATCTTATCATAAAAATGCAATAAAAAGAAAACTGGATAAATCTTGTGATGAGAACTCTTAGAATTTACTCTATTAATAGCTTTCCTATAACTGTAAGTTTATTCCTTTTGGCTACTTTCTTCCAATTCCCCCTGCCCCTACCTTCTGCTTCAGGTAACCACAATTCTGATCTCTTTTTCTATGATTTTATGTTTTTTAGTTGTTTTATTCTTGTTTTTGTTTTAGATTCCATTTAGAGTCATACAGTATTTGTCTTCCTGCTTTATGCGTCGTGTGTGTGTATTATATATGTATGCACACACACACCACTTCTCTATTCATTCATACATTGATGGACATTTAGGTTGTTTCCATGTCTTTGCTATTGTAAATAATACCACTGTGAATGTACGAATGCAGTTACCTTTTCAAGGTGAATGTTTTCATGTCCTTTGGATATATTCCCAGAAGTGGAATTGCTAGATCATATGGTAGTTCTATTTTTAATTTTTTGATTATCTGCCATTCTGTCTTACATAGGGGCTAACCAATTTACAGTCCCACCAGTGGTGCACAAGGGTTTCCTTTTCTCCACATCCACACCAGCATTTGTTATCTCTTGTCTTTTTGATGATGGCCATTCTAATAGATGTAAGGTGATATTGTATTGTGGTTTTAATTTGCATGTCCCTAATGACTAATGATGGTGGGTCTCCCCCAACTTCGTTCTGCTGATGAGCAAAACCACTGGTTGGTTGGAATTACTACTTGAGCACTTCAGGTATAAACTCAGTCTGCTCAGATCCCTGTGTTGGTTGTTGCTAGCCCCTCCCCACTCCTGTGTCACAGTTAAATTCCCAGGGGTTGACCCTCACAGATTTCCCTGCAATCCTTGTGGTGCAAGATCAAAGTAGGGGCTCCCAAAAAGCAACACACAATGCTCTGTGGGAATATTATCCCCTGGGTTCTCTGTTCCCACTGAAGGAATTGCAGGATGGGGAAGAAACTGTGTGGTCAATGTGTAGCTGCTCCTCTTACCCTTCTAATGCAGTCTGTCTTGGTGTCATTAGTGCAGAACAGTGCTTCAGCCTTACCCTTGTGTTCCAGGATTCTGTCAGTGGAGTCTTATTCTTACTGGTTGTTAGTTGTTCTTGCGATGGGGAACAGAGTCAGGAGCAGCCTATGGCACCATCTGAGTAATGTCTGTCAAAAAAAATAGCATATCCATTTTGACTTCAGCTCCCAGCTCTAACTATTGTTTGGAGAATGATTACTAATTTGAAATATTTATGGAATACCCATATTCTTTATGTCATGCCAGGAATTCCAACCCAGCCAGACTTATTTTATTCTTTTCTTTTCTTTTCTTTTCTTTTCTTTTCTTTTCTTTTCTTTTCTTTTCTTTTCTTGTTTTTAATGAAATTTATTTTTTTAAGTTTATTTTTTAAATTTTTGACGAGAGAGAGAGAGAGAGAGAGAGAGAATGAGCACAAGCATGTGGGAGGGGCAGAGAGAGGGAGAGAGAGAGAGAGAGAGAGAGAATCCCAAGCAGGCTCCACACTGTGAGTACAGAGCCTGATGCAGGACTCGAAACCCTGAACCATGAGATCATGACCTGAGCCAGAGTCAGAGTCTTCACTTGACCAATGAGCCACCCAGGTACCCCACAGCCAGACTATTTTAATGTGCTTAAGTTATGTCCCTGCCCAAGAAAGAATATTGAAATAAGTAATTAGTCTCATTAAAAGTCAAGTAGATAAAATGATTGGGTTTAGCATACCAATATAGCGAGTTTAACTTGTATAGAATTTTTTTCCAAAACAAAATGTTTAAGGTTTTTAAGAAGGCATGGGATAGAAGCTCAGTTCCCAGTTTCAGAAGCTGTCATTAAAATTGTCTGCATGGCCATTTAACCATAGTTATCCTTACATATTTCCAGCTTTAGAGAGAACATAAAATCCAAGCATTGTCAGTGATTCATTTATACTACCATATGGCGTGATTCTACTTTCTTTCCAAATTTCTTCAAATCTCTGGTATTAGACTCCAAATGTTTCCTCCTGTACTTATGCACTTAAAACCCATCCACACAGGCAGACAGACACAAGTATGCATCTATGCAATCATCTGCACGTTTCTAATGGCTGGTACATTTATCTTTTTCCCTAGGATAAGTACACTTGGTAAGTTCCTTCCATGTTTGTCCTATCTCTGCATGATCAAATGGTAGAGCGTGCCTCTGAGACTCACCACCAAGTTGTTTGAGATAGTACTCAGCTTTATAACTTTGGATGCTATTGGTATACTGACAGTGTTCCTATTGCTAGACTTCCTAAAACAGATACTGGACAGATAGTCATTTATATTGTAGCTGATTATCAAACATTTAGCTGAACTCATCCATGAGCAATCTAGTCTGACAGTGAAATTAAATGAAGTAAGGGTATCTGGATTCCTGAACAATCCAATGTGAACCAATGCAAAAAATATAATAGTATCTAGATAAACTAAAATAACATGGGCTGAGAAACTTTATAGAGTTAAGAAAGGTGGAGGAAATGCATTGATACCCAATGGAATAGAGGATTCTTACTTATTTTATCATTTGGATGGGTCCATTCGGATTTTAGTGAATATAAGAGGTCTTTTGGTGTCAATCAAAAAGTAGATGTAGGAGCCAGAGGAAATAGTTGTTCACACAGAGATCATTCTAGGAACTCTGTAGAGGATTATAAATGGAAGGCCCCTGTTCCTTGCCCTTTGGTTTCTGTGTTTATCTCCATCACAACTCTTATCTTATGTATCATAATAGGTTAAAAAAAAACACCTCGTTTTCTAGACAATGGGCTCCTTTAGATGAGGGACTGTTCTTATCACACATATCATAATAAGTTTTGTGACAAAATACTCATTTTCTAGAAAATAAGCTTCTTTAGGACAGGGACTCTCCATTACTAGTTATTTTGAATCTCTGCTGCCTAACTTTGTGTATGACACAGAGTGGGCTCTCAGTTGTTTGCTAACAATGCACAAAAGGAAGAGGAAGGGAAATGCCCATTTATACTTGGTTCACAATAATGCTTGGACACTTGGTGGACTGACAAGGACTGATGATTGTACTTTTTTGATAAGTTGTGAGTGACTTTTATAACAATCCTTGTTACTAGAACTTGTATTATGGTTTCAAAGTTTACCATATTGCCCTGCTGAGTTGACTGTGTTATTTGGAACCAATTAAGTATTTTGAAAAACCTTGAAAACAAATATTATGAAAATGGAGACAGTACCAAAAATGCAGATAGGAAAGATACAGAAGAATTGTTGTTAATGTGAACAGATTATAGTTTAGGAGTTTTTTTATTATTATTATTTTCAACTAAATTCTGATATAAGTAAAAATATCTTATTTCTGCAAAGGTTCCATGAAGATGCTTGTTGAACACTTATGTACAGTCGTAGTGCTTTATGCTAGGAAAAAAACATGGATGCAACCTAGTTCACATCTTCAAAAATCTTAAATCCTAACTGGAGAGAGGTAAGGTCTTAATAAAGGCAAAAAATGTGTCACAGGTGTTCTTTTTGAAATGTGTTCAAGGCAGTGCTCTGAGAAATGATGTGGTCAATTGCACAGTGAGTCTGCAAGGACAAGAGTCTGACTTGGTAGAGGAGGTGACTTTTGAGATAAGCATTGAGGATAAATAAGGTTGGCTGGGGAAATGAGGGAGGGGGAACAGGAAACAGTGTGAGTATAGACATAATCATATGATAGCCCAGAAGGCATATGCAAGTGGGAAAGGCAGCTGTGGGTTTCAGTGAAATGAGATCTGTACCATCAGGTACTGTCAGGTGGAAATGGCAGGGTAAGTAGCATATTTGATAGCACCCAAGATAAGGCTCCCTTGCAAATTGAACTTGAAACAAGCTAGATATAAATACAGATCCATCAAGGCAAAGCACTTTATGTGTCAGTATCTATTAACTGGTTGATGCTAAGATGTATTTGTGTTGAATGGCAGGAGCTGGTGGGCCTGCCAGTCCCAGTAGGGTATAAGAGCAAGAGAGATTTTTTTTTTCCCAAAGAGAAGTATTTGCTTACAAGTACACACAACCCCTGTTGTATTACAATGTGATTATACTTCAGGCTCTTCTGAGAGATAAAATTGTCTATGATGGAAATCAGAGGGAGAGCACAATGCAAGGCTGGGGGCTGGCTGGCAGCATGCAAGATCAAACTCTCTTTTAACTTGTATCAGACAAGGGATTAACATTGGATTTTGTGATATTTTTGACTGATACTCATATGGTTCCATTAAGAATAATCTTGGGAAATTATCTGAATGCATCTACTCAAATGACAAGGATGGATAATAAATTATATCTCCAGAGCTGTCTTTACGAAGAGGGGAGGATTCTGTAGTTACACACTGGGGATTAGTCTTCACTCTGTATTTTCACAATTATATTATTTCCCCATCTTAAATTAGTAAAGTGGAGCTGATGATTTTCCCTATACACAGGGAGAGCAAGCATATCACCTTATCCGGAAACCAGAATTCTCCTATTTTGTCTGTATCACTTGCAAGATATCATAATACAAATGATCCTCACTGTGATGAAAAATGCACATTTCTAAGCAGAATGATATCTGATTTAACATTGTGTTTGTGTTTATCCAGTATGCCCCTCTGAAAGGACAAATACATGCATTTCATTTACCATCTAATCTTTATTTTATTCCAACCATCTTCTTAGCATCGACACAGGGCTCTGTAACTTCCAGACCAGATTTATGAGATAATAGACTGATGCTGTTGTCACAGAGATAATAGGAAACAATGAAAGTTTTGAGACCAGTAATATTTTTAAATTTTCCCCCCAATATTTTTATGAACTTTTACATTTACTGAGTTTCATGAAATCCAGCAATAACCAATTACAACTCTTTGTCCCTTTGCCCATGGTTAAATTTGATTGAAGTAGGACCAGGTCTGAATGTTCAATGACCATTTTAGATTTCAGCAACATTAATATTGTTGCTTTATCCATGAAAGTACTTTAGAAGGTTTAATTGTACTGATTGAGTAGAAATTGTCTTATTGTTATCATTGTAATTCACATACTCCAGGTTTCAATAGTAGGGAGGTAAGAATAGCATTTCAGCAACAATTACACAAACAATTGTACATTTACCAGTCCTTCCTTTAACTTCTTCCAAATAGTTCTGGAAAACCCCAGATTCTCTTATGTAACTGATGGACAAGTTAGTGTTCTTAGCAACTCTTAGCAACTAATAAAATTAGCTACTTTTCTCTTCTTATGCTGTGGCTTGCTCTAATGATGTCTGCTATTTCAATGTTGTCTCTTTCTGTCCCCATTAAACTATTTAAATGTTCTAGTAATTTTAATATCTTTCATCTAGGTCACATCATCCCAGCTTCTTCTTGCCCCTGAAACCAAGATAAATATAATTATTCAGACTGTGAGCTACACTTTCAGATTGAAAATATTGTCACAGCTTGTATCACCAAGTTTTCCAGTAAGAGGATCACTAGCTGTTTCTTGTAAATCTTTCTCTTTTTCAGATTTTGCATAAAGTAAGATATGATCTATAGTCAAATGAAGCACATCTATTCCAGTCATTTGTTTTCACTGTCCACTGGGGGAATGAGGGAAGGTAGGAGAAATGTCCCTGGTTTGACAACAGTGCGTAATTTACCCGTCCAGTGAATATTCTCTCTGGGTCAAACTGAAATGAGCCAACTTGTCAATTAGTAATGAGCATCCTCTTCAGTAAACAGATCTGTCTCTTTGTACTGCTTCATTGTGTGGAGAAAAATGTTCCTCAAAGTGAGTTGTTAGTTTATTGTGGTACACATAAGAATTTAGTTTTGTGTTGGCTGAATGGTTTATATTTTTAGAACAAAAGATTATCCATTTTAAAAATATTCCCTCTGGGGTCGCTGTGATTTCTTAGAGAGTATATGGCAGATGAGGCAACTTTAGGCAAACATTGATGTATTCCAGTTTGGCCATAACTGAACTTCTGTTAGAGCAAGTGACACCCTCTCCCCAGCATCAGTTGCATAGAAACACCTACTGGGAAACCAACTCAAGTGATAATGGAGTTCATGCATGTCTGGAAGGCTGGAGGATGGGTAAACTCAGTAGTAACTAAAATGTAAAGTGAGGGTAAGTAGGCAGCACAGAGTGAATTTCATAATAGAAGATGAAGTCTGGCTCAACGGTCAAGATTCTGCTATAGGGCATGGAGGTGAGAAGAGAGAAGAAGTTCTGTTTATGGAGTGTTGCTGGTAAAAATAACATTATCTGTAATATAATAGATGACCCTTGCTTGTTCTTTCACTTCTGTTCCTATCAATAGGAACACATATGGACACTATTTTTTTTCTAGTGGAACTAAAAATACAAACACATATTTACACACTTATTTGTATAACAGATTAAAACCTCATTCCATGTATTGGAGCAGCCTAATTACATCCACATATAATCATTTGCATATGAAAAGTCCTTGATTTGCATGGACAATTATAAGTACTCTTTTTTTTGCTGATGCAAATGAAACACCTTTGGAAAATTGGCTTCATAATTTCTAATTATATATCATTGAGTGGTACATACAGTTTTAGGGAAGAAATCGGCATCATTTTAGGAATAAGAAGTCATTTAGGAAGGTTTTCTGTGGGAGAAGTGCTTGACAGAATATTTATTTTTCTAGTAATACTTAAAAATTGGGCATTCAATAGTCCAAAACTGAAAGAGATGAAGGACAAACTTGGCGGTTCCTGGATAAATACAAAATTGTATACCTGACTTTGTTTAACATCATATGAAGAATTTTATGAATATTTTCATTAGAAACAACACAGGATTGTTCATAATCTTTGCACAACTGAGGATTGAAATCCCTAAAAGGAAGCATTGTAGGAAGTCGTTGATAAAGTTTAAAAGGGTCACATCTCTTGGTTTAGAAGGCAACAAACCATGCTACACATTTCAGTCACATCCCCCAGGTTTTTGTCTCTTTAAATAAATATCAAGGTGTGTTAAATATTTCCAAGGGACAGTGAAACTCTAACAACTCTAAACTAACAACTCTAAACTCTAAACTAACTCTAAACTAACAACTCACTTTGAGGAACATTTTTCTCCACACAATGAAGCAGTACAAAGAGACAGATCTGTTTACTGAAGAGGATGCTCATACTAATTGACAAGGTGGCTCATTTCAGGATTTTAGCCATTGTCAGAAAGTCCAAGATCTCTCAGAAGACTGATTTTTTAACATGATCTTTAATGTTGACTTTCTGTCCGAAGTGTTTCGTCTGTCTTAAGGTGTTTCTTCACAGTTATCAGTTATTTAGATATGTGAAATTGCTTCTTGGCATGAACACAAGCAGGAGGAGAAAATTTTCCGTTCCATCATTTATGTACTTTAAGTAATTACACTTCATTTATTGGGTCATGAGAAGTGACATTTTGTTTCTAAATGAATAGAGTTATAATGAATTCACCTCGGATAGTTAAATCTTAAGTCTGTAACTGAGGTGACTCTGCCCTTATAAAATGACTCTATAGTAAGCCTTCTTTCCCCCTGTTTATCTAAGAATATAGCCATCTTGAACACATATAACAGATGCCTCCTGTATGGCTGCTGATTTCTCTATCCAAAGGGAGGTTGAAAATAGATCTTTTCAAAGGCTTTGGGAGGCTATGTAAGGAACACATAACAATAGTTCAGTGACTCAAAGTTCAAGTAGGTTGCATTCCCAGCTTAGAGGACAAGCCGTTTCCCTTCACTTTCTTTAAGGTCCAGATGGATTTGTATCTGCCACAATAATTCTGGGTATCATTCTCCTCACACATTTCATTCTTATATTTTCAGATCTGTTAGCAATTCCATGAACTGTCATTGACTGGGCATATTGATTAACTTTAAACTTCGAATTGATTCTCAGTCCTTTCATTCATTCATATATACATACCCAGAGAGAGAGTGAGAGACAGAGACTGATAGAGAGACAGAGACAAAGAAGTGTGAATATGTATATAAATATATATAAAACTGAATATAAATACATGTATATTTATGTTTATTATATATATGTATACTGTGTATATGTGCATATATACACAATATGTGTGTATGTATTCCAATTGAAGAGTTCATCCATATAGATTTTTTAACTGTCATGGGAGTAGGTTTTGAAATCTGAAGTATTTTTTTAGAACAATTCAATAATTCTAAGACCTTCTATATTTATAAGACACTTCTATAATTATAAGACCTGTGATATATGTTATGTTTTTAGTAACCTTATCATGAAGGTGAGGTAAATATAACAGTCCCTCTTTTATAGATGAGAAGACTGAACCTGACAGGGTTTAAATGATCAGTTCAAATTGATAGCACTAGTAACTGAAGTACCAGGGCTGAACTCAACCTCAAAGACCCTCATTTGGTGCTCTAATTGTATTAGGTTTGTGTGTTCCTCTCTCGTAGGTCTAAGAGCGCCTACCATAGCCTTGGATAAAGCATAGATTCTATTTTTTTTAATATATTAAATTTATTGTCAAATTGGTTTCCATACAACACCCAGTGCTCATCCCAAAAGGTGCCCTCCTCAATACCCATCACCCACCCTCCCCTCCCTCCCACCCCCCATCAACCCTCAGTTTGTTCTCAGTTTTTAACAGTCTCTTATAGAGCATAGATTCTAAACTAATACTTGGTAAATTAACAGAAGTTACTTCCTTAGAGATCCCAAAATGTGCCCCAGTCAAGTATGCCTAGTGGTCTCACCTGTTAGCCCAACTATAACATCTTGAAAAATGCTGAGCGAAAGGGCTTTAACTTAGAAGATAAAAATTGTCATCTTAAATATCCTGGATATTTATATCATGTTGTACATAACATATTTTGAGGCAGATATGAGAAATTATGGGGGCTATGTTTAATGTATATCTCATTAACCAACAATAATTAATACCAATATACTATGGCCTGATGAAGTTTGCAGCCTGTCTTCTGCTCTGAAAATTTCTTCAAGGAGCATTTCAGTTTCCAAACCTGCCGTGCAGCCTCATCTGCCTGTTAAGCACCCACTTGCTCTGTCTTACCCGGCCTCCTGTGAGACTCATCTTTATTACACTGGGCTGCAATATTTGCCCCACGTTTCATGCATATCTCTTTCAACCCCACCACCAGCTTAACACTTGGAGTTAAGCATCAGTACCAGAGCTGCTTTTTTATTTTCCTCAAAGCCGTCTAGGTCCTTAATACACGCTTCTTGCACGAATAATGCAATCTAAATAAACAAATTTTGTGCTACACTTATCCATCTGTAGGCATATTCTATCACATTCGGATCACTACAATTTAGGAGATATGAGAGGAGGTAAAAGGGAAATAGTGACTGTGATGAAGTGGATGCAGACTGAGGTCTTGAACCTAGGTGAAATGCCTGAAAAAACTGTAGTTGTGGCGGAGTTTATGTTTACATGCAACTTTCTTTAACAGATTGTAAGCTTTCGAAGATACCTATGAAGCTTAGCACAGTGTATGGAAAAGAGTACATACTCACCCAGCATTTGTTCACCTGATTAATAGGAGATATTTATAGACAGGTGAAGAACATACCTGCACCCCTACTTCCTCCTTTGCATCCTCAAAATTCACCATTTGGCTAACCATCTGCCCACAAGGTTAACGTTTGGTAAGAGACAAAACTGTGAAAAGTAGAGAGGGCAGACAGTGCCCTTGCAGAATAAATGGCCTGCAGGATTAGTAGCTGTCCTACATCCCTCAACAGTCACGGGTCCTGGGCTGCCACTTAGGAGCTGAGAAAACGTACTCTTTGTGACATGTAGTACTCGTACCAGAGATAGTATGTCTTACAACAGGTAAACAGGCCTCACCCCCACTCATGGAGAATGCAAGAACACGGTCCTAGGGCCAGAATATGAACTTGGAGCTTAAGCTGGGCTTTGCTAAAACTTTGAAATGTATCTCGTAAGGGAAAGCTGATTTTTTAGAAAAGCACATAAAAGTTAAAATAAAAAGGTGCTAGCTTAACCATTTCATTAACACTGGGTGATTTTCAGGTACTAAAACATTAAATGGATTATCGTTTCCTGTAAGTGGAGTCCAGAGCTCATATTGGCTCCTCGAGCTGCAGTGTCTGTTAATGTAGCATCATGGGCAAGGGGAATCGGAGTTTTTCTACATTGTGAAGGAAACTTGTCATCATCTTTTCCAAGATCTGGTCATCCTGGGCCAATCACTGGGATTTGAATGGGATGGTCATGAGACAGATCTGCTCCCCTTAGGATCCTATATCATATCTGCTGCTCTGGGGACAAGCTGATAATGGTTTTGCACACAGGATCCTGGGGTTTCAGCAGATAAGAATTCAGACTTAATATTACCGAGGATGTTCAAAATCATGTCAGAGAGAATAATTTCACATGAGGATGAATAAATAATACATTTGAAACTTAGCCTGCAAATAAATGATGACTTCTGAAAACTCTACCTATTCACATCCTATCTTTTTGAGCAAAATTGGGCTTACCATATAGGCAGAACTGCCCTCCATTTCTAACTTTAATATTTCTGCTTTGGCACAGATATTCTTTTTTTCATTAGAGATTTTCAGCCAGTAGAGTTAATATCTGAATATTTTATTCTACATATTTACTTCCAGCTTAACAGGACTAAAGTTTGGTAGAGCAGTTTACATGTAAGGAATACTAATAAGAGTGAGCAGAGGAGGGGCGTCTGGGTGGCTCAGTCGATTAAGTGTCCAACTTTGGCTCAGGTCATGATCTCCTGATCTGTGGATTTGAGTCCCGCATCGGGCTCTGTGCTGAAAGTTCGGAGCCTGGAGAATGCTTCAGATTCTGTGTCTCTCTCTCACTGCCCCTCCCCCCTTGCTCTCTGTCTCTCTCTCAAAAATAAACTTTAATTTTTTTTTAAAGAGGGAGCAGAGGAGAGAAAAGAAAGAGAACAGAAATACAGTAGACAGTGACCATGTCCCTTATATATGAGTAGTATAAAAGACAGAGTGAGAATCTTAGGAAATCTGGTCAGAAGCAAGACATTTTGAAAGATTTAAAAAATGGCACAAAGAGTTATAGTAGACATTGCCACAACTTTTACCAAATAGTGGGCATGTGGGATTAAAAAAGAAAAGACACAAATATAGGTGAACTACTAAGATTATTAGTAGAAATAAAAATTGGCTAATGGATTCCCATACCTAAGTGCTTATAAGTAGAGTTTTGAATTTATAAAGAGGGATACATTTTGATACTTCCAAAAACAGAATTCATAGAAAATTTATTTTTGCTCTTTGTAACAAAAAATAAAATCACCAATAGGGTATTTGAATCCATCTGAACAATAATGTTGCTGATTCCTTTGCATTTATCAATTTAGCTTAGAGTAGATGAGTATAATGTTGGGAAATGGCTGGAGGACCAGTCAGTCATTTTTGTTTTATAATATTCCTATCGTGGTCTTAAACTCTGGTTCTCATGGTGCATCACCATATAACTTTCCAGATAAATATCTTGTCATATCAACTAAGCAGCCAACTTCTTAGGGGAAATCATGTATTTTACTTTTTTTCCCTGCTATATGACGCCTAGAACAGTGCTGGCCACTTTGAAACACACACATGCATACCCAAGACAAGCCTTCTCCTCCAAAATCCTCACATATTGAGAGGACTGGGTTAGAGCTATGTGGTGGGCAGCTCCCACAGTGCTGCTCTCAGACAAATGCTGATTGCCTCTGGCAAAGAACTGTCTCTTGCAAGCATTTCTGAAGACAGGAGCATCTCAGCATCTCCTCATTGAGCATGAGGACTAGCATAGAGTGTGTATCCAGTAATTGACAAAGAGGCATATTTTATTAGTGATTCTATTTAAGATGCAAGACAGCTTTGTAACCTGTACCTCTATAGCCCTTTCACATCATTGTTCTCTCAAAGGATTATTCAGCATAAGGTGGAACTAAAATTCATGAAAAAAAATTGGGTCAAATAAGCCTCAGGTGTTGAATGTGACAAGAGAGAATGTATATGACTCCTCTGAGCTGAGGCACTATGTGTCCTGAGATGAACCAGGCATAGGAGAGGGGGAGATTGACAGTCATGCTGAGAGGCTGGAATAGAAGCAGTGGCTGGGACTTGAAAATGGCACAGCTCCAAGATTTGGGAGCCATGGCAGAAGCAGGTGACGATTTGTTGAGCTATCTTAGTCTCCAAAAGAACAAGAAAAGACAGTTCCAATGAAGATGAAAAAGGATAGAATGTGATAAAAATAAATCTGAACAAAAATAAGCATACAATAGGCACACATGTAAGTGTACTAAGTGTGCTTCCACTTTGGGGTCACTATCCAGATTTCCCTGGCTCTACAAAGCCACGTGACTCCTTTCTTCTTTTCCTTCCTTCCTTCCTTCCTTCCTTCCTTCCTTCCTTCCTTCCTTCAAGTCACTACTTATTAACCATTTTATCAATGAGGTTTTCCTCAACCATCATGTTAAAAAAGAGCAGTGCATTTTCTCACACTCTGTATACCATATTCTACCTACCCTGCTTTTCTCTATAGGAGTTTTCACTTCCCAAAATACCATTTTTTACTTACTTATTTATGGTCTGTCTCTTTTGAGTATAATGAAAGGTCCCGGAAGGAAGGAATGCTGTCTGTGTTTATTCTCTGCTGCCTCCCAGTGCTCAGAACTTAGTAGGGAATGAATGAATGAATGGCACCGAGAACAGGGAGTGCAGAATTCTGGATCCATCCAAATTCTTATTGGATGGGTAATCTGGATCTGCTGGGTAATCAGATTTTCTCTACTGCCTTCAGTGTGTCATCTGTAATTATGTGAGTTAGGAGAGGTTGGGAGTAAGAATAACATCATATTTCCCCAGGGAAGAAGCTAGACTAGTCCATTTCTTTGCATTTCTTCTGGTTCAGAGTCCTATGACTTTGTGATTTTATGATTTCATGATCTAAATGTTACATTTTCTCCCATAGTGAATCCTTTGCTTTCAAATTCAATAAATATCTCAACTTTACATGAAATTGAGACTGATTGATTGATTGATTGATTGATAAAAGCAAACATAAGACAAAAAAAAAAAAAAAAAAGAAGCCTAAATAAGTCCTGATGCCATTGGTTCCACCAGTTACTCTTTGTTGGCAAATTGGCTAAAATATCCAATTTAACCAAGGGGAAGGGCATTCAAAGCAGTTTTACTGATGTATTTTCTTTTTTACCACCTGTTATTTAAAAGGATTGACCAAATACAGTAGGCAATTCCTTGGTTGTTATTTAGAGAAAGCTTTGAGCTTAAATCAATATGATATTTTGCTCTGTAGGTATTGAAAATCATTCTGCTGCTGTCACTAATTGCTTTGGTATTCTGCAAAAGTACAAAGTGTCAGCTATTTATTAATAAATCTGTTTTTGTAATAGGGGGTGCATCTTTACTGTTTATCATGTACTAGCTGTAAAAAATACTGAATCCCTGAATAGAGCATGTAATGAAAGACTCTGTCAGTGTGTGGCACATCTCTTGATTAAAAAGCAGGTAACAGGATGCACAAGGAGAAGGACAACATACATACAATTCTTCTAAAGCCCTCATCGCCAGTGATCACTCTTACATGGATTAAAAGCTGTCAGATATAATCATTTATCAAGCAGTTGCAAAATGGAGAAATATAAAATTAAGAAAGAATTTCTGATGGCTTGTCATAGTCAGCCACTGGGCTAGGCTTGCATAGAATTCATGAGATTAAGTAGATAAAATACACATTTATTTTATTCTCTGGTGCAACTAAATTGAGAAAGGTGGTTTGCAAGACAGATTTCTCATCCCTTTTACTCAGCAGTGAGTGATAGAGAAAGCAGTCCTCTATCTTTATCTTTTCAACAGAGCTCTTCTAGAGAGACAAACTATAGCTCCAAACCATTCTGGGAAACAAAATTGTTTCCTGAGACAAGGAGTGATGGAAGAATGTACTCCTTAATCATATCCAAGTCATCATGTACCCAAATTTAGTGCTACAAGTATATTTATATTTATGAAGTATAATTTGGGGTGCATTGAGACAAACCTTTTAGCTCCCAGGGATTATTTGCATCAGCTTACCCCAGTTTCTGAAGTCATTGTTACTATGCTTACCAGCCATAGGGACCAAAGTCCCACGGATTATTTTTTCTGCTAATTCAGTTTAAGGATGGTATCAATAAATAAACTGTATCAGGATGAAAAATATGAGATAGCTCCTGGGGACCCTGCCTTGGAACCTCAGAGGATCTAAACATGTTTATGGAACCTCCAATTAATCTAAACAGACAACAGGACTCTGATTTTAGAAAAGAAAAGAAAAGAAAACTAAAGCTTTTTCAGAACATGTGAATTAAATGTCTAATACCATGTGCCAAGCAAAGAGGGAGGAATACAAAATGATTTCTGTTCTTAGTGGGAGGCAAATATATATACACGCACACACATATACAATAAATATATATATATTTGTACATATATACACACACACACATATACATACACTCACACACACACACATATGCAATATGCCAACTGAGGAATGCATTATGTTGCTTGGGGTCTGTAGAGAAATTAGTGACACACTGAGCTTGAGGGAAGGGTTTAATAAAGCTTTTTGGAGAAATTGATTCGGGGGAGACTTCTATAAAGACTAAGAGGTCATCAGATAGACGAGGAAATTTAAAATATTGCAAAAGAAATGCAGGAAAAGGAAACCACCTTGCACAGTTCCTAGTACCTCTCCTACAGCTGCTGCTTCTACTTCCCTCAGTCTAGCCTGATTCATTCATTTTTCTCTTCTGGAGCACCTTTCATTCATATAGTCCTATGTAGCTTAAGAGTATTTACATGTGTCTGCTCATTTGATATTCTAGCTACCTTCAGTAGTATATAGGTATAGCAAAGATTGACCAAGCACTAAAGGATATTTAAGTGATGATTTTCTAAATTTTTCCATGTAGAGTACATAGAAGTCTCTGTTCTACGTGACTAGGAGAGAAGTTAGTTTATTACATGTTGTGGGTATTATAGGAAATTAAGACTTAATGCTCTGGTTGAGAAAGCATAAGATATATGTGCACCAAAATTACCTCCTCTTTGTCTTGACCATGAGGATAAACTACATTTTTCAGCCTCTCTAGAAGTGAAGTGGGCCCAAGTAACTAAGTTCTAGTCAATAGAACACATATAAATCGATATGTGCCAGTTCTCAACCAAGCTAATCGAAATCCTCCTGCATGCTTGCCCATATGCTTTCCTTCTCTACTGGCTGAAATGGGAGAGCTCTGAGCATATAAGGAAAAATAGAGCCGCAAGATGGAAGGATCCTGAACTCCTGAATTACAGTGTGGAAGGCCACCTGCAAAACACCATTATTGAACTGTTAAACAAATAAGAAATAAAGTTTTATTATGTTAAGCCATTAAATTTTGGGAGTTGTTTCTTAATCAGCCTTCCTTGATTAATATAGCAGAAGGGACATTGTTCTCCCAGATTTGCAACAAAGGAAAGGATGATTCATAGAAAATAAAACTTGACCAAGGCAAAATGGCAAGTAGGTAATAGAAACTCCACTTGAGCACACATCATGTAACTCTGGAGCTGCTTCCATTCTCTACAGTATCTTCTATGTGTAGAGGGCAGAGGACTGACTCTCTACTGCACAAGAACTAGGTCTGAGCATAAAAGCTACTTAATAACCAGTGATTAGATGAATGCAGCCAGTTGAATATATGCTTTGGCTTTGCGGATAAAGCCCTATGGTTATGCTTCCTTCAAGAGCTGACTGAGCCTTTGTCCTTCTAGTTACTGCTAGAGTATTGGCATGCTTTCCATTTTCTCCCACGCAGTTCCACAAAAGGCCTGTCTTTCTGCTTTTTCTGCAGCTTTGCTACTCAATACATAATCTATAGACTAGGTATCCTTGGAAAGTTATTAGAAATACAGAATCCCAGGCCCCACTCCCAAACCTACTGAACAAAAATCTGCATCTTAACAAAATATCCTGGTGATTCTTGTGCATATTAAATTTTGGTAAGTGTTGGTCTATAGCATTGCTTTACCCTGATATTTGTTTTGTTTTTCTGAACTATAGTACTCTCAGCACCTGTTGTCTCTTCCAACTAGTATCATCTTCATCTCAGTAACTTTCTATGTATTCTCTTACATTGACTGCAGCCTTATCTGCTTGCAACTATGTTGATGTATACAGACCTGCTTTGACCTATATGTAGCCTAGTTTTGATTTCCCTCCATGTGATCTAGCCATCCCAGACTGAGAATCTGGTACTAAAGGCAGACATCACTCTTGTAAATGTGTACACAAAGAAGCACATTTTAGGTGCTTTATGCTCATTAACATCTTAGTTAATTTAAGTGTCATATTAGCTCCAGGTATTGAATTGAAATATGTGGGAAATGAGCTCTAGAATAGTTAATTACTATGTAAGTCTATATTAAGAGGGAAAAGATCAGAACATAAGAAGTTATCTTGGGAGGGCCTATGTTGTTAGGCACCTGTTTCCATTAATTTTGGGGCTAATCAGCGCTTGATAATCCTTCTCTAGTACATAGCATGTTGGTTGGCTCTCCTTTTATGGCATTGTAAAAATAAAAGTAATAATATCAACTCCCTGCATTTATATGAGAATATATCACTGCTCTTAACTGAAATACCTCAAAAGTCAGCAAAGATGAGTCATAGCATCCTATTTCAACCTTCTGCATCTTATTGCTACCTGGGCATCCAGCTCTGACAATCGGCCAAGAACAGAAGTGTAGAGGCTTATACGTAGAATTAACACAGACAGCTGTAGTCTCTAAACTGTGGCTCGAATATTTTAATAGATTGTATTTGGAGTCTCTGAACCTGAAATTCAATTGCTTAAAAATAATTCTGGCCTGTTATTTATTGGGAACCTGAGTGTGTGGCCCATTGTTCTCCAGCTGCTGACGTGTAAGGGATTTTTGGTGGCATCATCGACAGCTGTCCTTAGAGTGAGGTAAAGAAGACTGTGTGTCTTTGGGCTTAGTGGCTGGGTTTCAATTCTGACTCCATATTTTCTTGCTTTATGAGCTTGAGGAATTTGTTTAACCTCTCTAGATCTCGGTTTCCTCATCTGAAAATAGATTCACAGGGTTCTTGTGAAGTTAAATAAGATGTGGAAAGTACTTAGAACAGAATAGGCAGCAGTACAAGATCATAAAGAAAACACAGCCATTGTCTCTTGTGCCCATTTGCAGCATTGTCATCCTCAGTAGATGTGGAAAGAAAAGAGTTAAAAATAAACTAATCTTTATCTTTGGCTGAGATCTTTCCTTCTATTTGGATGAAATAGCACAGTAGGTGGGGACCCTAGGTTGGCAAGTGGCCACATGTAGGCATTAGACATAGAAGTTAAAATAGTATTGGCTAATTCATTTTCTTGAATATTGACCTTACTTTCTTCCTGAAGAACTAGCTTTCCTAAGTCTTCCTGTCTGATTTCCAACATGGTCACTATTATGCATGGCCACAGCTTTCTTGAGTTGATCCAATACATAAAAACAAAATGTTTTCTCTGAGTTTCTCTATCAGTTCCTGGCTCTGGGAGTTCTGCTTTGAGAGCAAGCTTTCTTATAGTGATCAATATTTGTGTGATAAGGAGCAACGGCTTAGTTGTCAACCATCATGGTTCAGATGCCTCTTAAGACTAAGTGTCTTGTGCGATTCTGATATTCCATCTCACATTTCCCTCTTCTGTGGTGTCCAATCATTCGTTAATGATACCAAAGCGTAACGCATTTACAGGGTATTGTATACTCTTCAAATCTTTCAGAACTGCTTTAATACCATTTTACGGGCCTGTGCAATTCATCCAAACCCTTAAATCATTTTTCTTTCCCCAGCTTAAAGCCTTTCAATTCTATACCTCCACCGATAAGGCTTAACATTATAACAGCTTAAGATGGTGTTGCTGTTAGACATGTAAGGGGGAAATAACTATTGTATCATTGTCAGTGTTTATCATCAGGTTTTTTATGGTGCACATCACAGAGTACTAAGACAACCAACATTTACCAAATTCTATTTTCATATTTAGAAAATGTCTTTGAACAGGAAATGACAATTGTGACAATGTTAACTGACTTGCTTCCAGTATATTTTCAGCAACGTTATTTTCAGAATAATCAAAGCCTCACATTGGACTTATTACTTTTCTTTAAAAACAAATATTAAAAAGCAAAAAAATTAATATGCATTGCTATATTATAAAACAATATTGAAACTTTTTACTTTTTTATTGGAAAGTATAGGTTTTCTCAGACCTACTCTATTTCTTTGAACCCAGTATTTTTCTTTTTGACTTTCTTGGCATGTCAGTCATAACTCATTTTCCCTCTTTTCATAACATTCTTATCATTGTGGAATAATTATTTTGGTACCTCCTGTATTCCCTGTTATTGAAGGATAGTTTTTCATGTCATAATTATTGAATTATTTACTTTATTTACCTTGATTAAGGCCTTGTACATAGTAGATGCTCATTAAATATTTCCTGAAAATTGACTGCCAAAATGAAAAGAGCATAAAATATTAACTAGAAATACTGGGTTATAATTTTGGTTCTGTTCCTAGAAATATGCCTATGGGTAAGAGGGGCAGACAGACTCTTAAATTGGTCCTATATTCCCTACCTCTGGATGTTTACACCCTTGCGTGGTTTCTTTCTCTAGAGTATAGGGAGGTCTGTGACTTGCTTTTAATCAATATTTGGCAGGGTGATGAGATGTATGAGAGTACATCATTGTATCATGCAGCATTGTAGTTCTTGCCTTCTTAGGGTATCTCTCACTCCCTTGTTGACCTTGAGGAAGTAAGTGGCCGTAGTGGGGAATTCCACATGGCAAGGAACTATGGATGGCATCTAGGAGCTGAGAGAGGCCTCCAACCAATAGCCAGTAGGAAACTTAACCCCTCAGTACAAAGACCATAAGGAACTGAATTCTTCTAATACCTAAATGAACTTAAAAAGTGGGTTCTGCCTCAGTCGAGCGTCAGATGAGACTTTAACCCTGGATGACATCTTTATTGCAACTATGTGACACCCCAAGTAAAGAACACAAACTCTTCTCCAGACATATGACCCACAAAAACTTCAAGAAAACAAATGTGAGTTTTTTTTAAGTCTGTGGAAATATCATTAAACAATAGAAAACTAATACAGTAAGTGACTCACTGAATATTGGTCTCCATAGTTGCAAAATATAAATAAAAATAATCTGTTTTATTTTAGTCATGGGATTTTTTAAAAAGTTAAAATAGAAGGCAGTATATTAAAGAGCACTATACATCCCAGTGTTTATAGCAGAACTGTCAACAATAGCCATATTATTAGCCCAAATGTCCATCAACTGATGAATGGATAAAGAAGATGTGGTATATATTTACAATGGAATATTATTCAACAATCAAAAGGAATGAAATCTTGCCATTTGCAACAACGTGGATGTAGCTAGAGTGTATTATGCTAAGCAAAATAAGTCAGTCTGAGAAAGGTAAATATATGATTTCACTCATATGTGGAATTTAAGAGACAAAACAGATGAACCTAAAGGAAGGGAAGGAGCAAAAATATAAAAACAGAGAGGAAGGCCAACCATGAGAAACTCTTAAATACAGAGAACAAACTGAGGGTTGCTGGAGGGGATGTGGGTGCGGGGATGGCCTAAATGGGTGATGGGTATTAAGGAGGGCACTTGTTGGCTTGAGCACTGGGTGTTCCATGTAAGTGATGAGTCACTGGGTTCTGCTCCTGAAACCAATAAAGTTAACATACGCTGTGTGTTAACTAACTTGAATTTAAATGAATTAATTAAATAAATTAAAAAAAATAATAAAATGCTAAAAACACTATTTGAGCATTGTATTTTATTTTATTTTTTAATTTTTTTAGCGTTTATTTTTGAGACGGAGAGAGACAGAGCATGAACAGGGGAGGGTCAGAGAGAAGGAGACACAGAATCTGAAACAGGCTCCAGGCTCTGAGCTGTCAGCATAGAGCCTGATGCGGGGCTCGAACTCACGGACCGTGAGATCATGACCTAAGCTGAAGTCGGCCGCTCAACCGACTGAGCCACCCAGGCGCCCCTTGAGCATTATATTTTAAAAGAAACACTTTATTGATGTGATCCCATTTATTCTTTGAGTAACCCTCTGAAGGTTGTACTATTATCATCTCTCTCTGATAGCCAAGTGAACTGTTACATACCTATTTTACAGATGAAGAACCTGAATCTCAGAAAGGTCAAGTAACCAGCTTAAGGCAACACAGTTATAAATGAGGGAGCTCAGATTTAAAGTGACAAATATAAATTCCAAACCCTGGCATGTTCTGCTGATTCGTAGTAAACTGAAGTATGCTGAGAAGCATGTAGGACCCATACCTATGTTTTTAATTTTTCAGGATTCAACTGGGAAGATTCAATCAACATTTAAAAATTATAGTAAATAATAAAATTGTTAGGTTTCGTTAAATAAACTCGTTCCCTAAAACTCTCTGTCACAATTGCTATATCTCTTAACAAGTTTTATTTAACAATGACCACAATGAAAGCAACATTTATCAGGGACTTACTGTGTGCTAGGCCATCTTTTGAGCACATGACATATATTATCTCAACAAGAAATGGAAAACCAAACTTTTAATCAATGACCTTTTTCAGTGAAATTACCACCTTTGGTTTTGTTCAGTCTTAGGAAGTAACCAAAATAAGCCTGAAAAACTCATTTCTGTTCTCCATTATGCGAAGAGCTTGCTACATCATATTATGGAAATTTTGAATAAACATCAATGAAGTATAGAGAGGCTTTTGCAAATAGTGCCTGTAGCAAATAATGCTAATCTTTAAATCCTGCCTTGGCCTATGGGTGAAGGGATTTGTTGGAAGGCACATTTCTGGTCCCTTGCTATTGCTTGTTCATTCTTTCTTATAGGAGAACCTGATATCCACTGGGCCATTCTATCATCAGATAGACTCATGATGCCAGAAAGATAAGAGACAGGCTCCAATTTCTGTTTCTCTCTAGTTGCCTGTCTCCTTGCTGATTTAGAAGGGCCAGTGCTTTAATCCCTACTTTCTCGGCAGTAAAACAATTAGGCCAGGCAACCTCTTAAAGGCACAGATGAGAAGGTGTATCAGGTATGCTTTATGTGGGGTGCATTAACTTCAAGCCCATTAGGGAAAGACTAGGAGCCCCCCGTTTTGCATCGGGTCCAAATTGCCTTCCTCCATTCATTACCATCACAACAATTTCTGATTCAGCCCCATTTGTCTCTGTGTGCAGTTCTCAATCAGTTGTGATATGGGGGGCAAAAATGGTGAGTTACTGGCACCCCAAATGGCCAGTAGTGCCTTTTTGCTAATGGAGGTTATGTCATTGTCCCTCCTTTGGAGAAGTGCCTCTAATAAATTATTTTTGAAAGTCTATGAAAATGAGTCCCAAACCTGTATTACCTTTTGTTTATATAATTCTAATCCAACTCCCTCCAATTTCCAATTGCTTACAAGTTATTCCCAATTGAATATTATGTTGCACCTTGAAATTAACTACTTTGATTCCTAAATTGTGATGATGAGCATGTGGAGAGCTAGTTAAACCTATAACTTCCCAGATCCTTCCTCATTGGATCCCGATTGGATCATAGAATTTGTACTTTTCATGGGTGCCTGAGGTGATTATTGTGCTACCAGAATGTTTAATAAAGTGTGATTGACTTGAGAGGCTGAGAGACCTCTCAGTTACTCCTTGGCAATATCTCTCCTTCTTAATCACCCACCATGCACCACAAAATCCATATTATACTCTGTACCTATGGTGTCAACTTACCTGCAGCCAGCCATTTGATGTCAAGAATGCTTAAACTCTAAAACAGATTCCTCCCCTGATTTTATAACAATACCCTGGCTGCATCAGAATCTTTGTTCAATCAAACTGTCCTAGGGTGTGTGTGTGTGTGTGTGTGTGTGTGTGTGTGTGTGTGTGTGTGTGTGTGTATAATTTTGTTATGGAAAATTGCAAACATACAAGAGAATAGTTTAATGCAATTTTACCCATTGATAGCTCTAACAATTAACCATTAATCTATACCTCATTCATTTCCCCTCATCCCTGTTTTTTTGAAACAAATCTGTTATCATATTATTTCACTTACAAATATTTCAGTATGACTGTCTAAAAGTCATACATTTTAAAAACTTCAATACTATTATGATGCATATAAATAATAATTATTAAAATAAATAAGAATAATAAATAATTCCTTACTATTAACAACTTTCTAGTCAGTAGACGTTAAAATTTTCTCACATGTCTATCGTCTTTAGTTTATATAATCAGATTCCAAATAAGGAGTATACATTGACTTTAGTTGCTTTATCCCTTAGATCTGTTTTGAGTTTTGTCTCCATATCTTATCAACCCTTTCTACTTGTTGAAGAAACCAGATTATTTTTTCCTAGAACATATACCATGGTATTGTTGATTGCATTTTCTGTTATTTTCATTTGCTGTAAGTTGAAGTTAGACTTAGGGAGTTGATCACATTCAGATTCTGATATTCAAGCAAGAACACTTCAGAGGTAACCTCAGAGGTAGAATTGTTTGTTTTCATTAGGGACTCATAATATCTTCTTGTTTTGTTTTTTAGAGATGTTAGAAGCTGTTGATAATCAACATCTTAGTCCATTGTTTTGTTATGGTATATGTCATATGGAGAGATTCTAATTCTTTCATTCTTTCTTTATTCAATATCTAGAATACTTTCTAGAGAGGGAGAGAATTTCCTTCATTAACTACTTGTTTACCTTGCGGTATATTCCTTTTGGGAAAGGCAAGTGAACTACCTGACTCCTTCCCTTTATTTACCAGTGGTCATTAGATTCCTGAGCATCTTACAAAGATGACCAGGGAGTTTTTAAAAATAAATATCATGATTCATTTTTATGAATTTGATAGTATTTGAAGTACTTCCATACATTGCAGTTATCATCCTCATTGATGTTCATACTTTCTTGTCTCCTTACCCAAGATCTTTTCAGTTTCATGATTCCTTCTGCCTTTAAGTCCACTCTCCTTACCATATATTACATGTGAACCCGATACCATTCAGCTGGCTTTTCCTCCTAACTGCTTACCTGCTCCATTGCTACCTGGAAGAAGAGTGGGACTAAGTGTAGACTCCGTTCTGTTCTCTGCCAGTTATGATTATGCTGAGATGTTCTGTAGGCAGTTAGATATATGCTTCTGAAGTTAACAGAGGCTAAGCTTGGAGATAGAGGTGTAGGAAACATTCCTCGTAAGTAGTACTAAAGTCATCAAAGACAATGAGATGCTCCAGGGAGACTGAATTAATAGGAAGGTTACAGCCCCAGATTATACTAACATGGAAAAAATGGGCAGAGAAAAGGGAGTATGCGAGAGGAAACCAATAGTGTGGAAGAAAACTAGGCAACAAAGCCAGGGTGATTTAAGAGAGGGGGAAGGGAAAGACAACAACTAGATGAGGGTTTGTGGGATATTTTGAATTCATCATTTAAGAGGCAGTTGATGCCTTTTATCAGATGAGCAAAAACTAGCTCCGATTGGTTAGGCAACATGCCCCCAAATCATAGCTGATAAGAGACCTAATGAGGATCTAATGTTGGTAGTCAAGCTCCAAATACTCTGCTCTGGCCACTGTGGAATGCTGATCAATCAACTGCATTGTAGTTTCCATGGAAAATTGTCATCTGCTTTATTCCTGGAGGTCTAATTCATTATAATGTCATCCTAGCTAGATGGGATTTAGAGTCTACTTGAATGTCCCTGATGGCTGCAACACAGATCCGAAATCTCCACACTCTCAGCCTCACATAAAATGTTAGGAAAGAGGCTAAATTCTCTATATCTTCTGACATTAGTATCCTCTGCTCTGAAGTATGATCCCTCAGTTCATAGCTGCCTGAGGACAGACTAGTCCATGTGTGTTGGGGGAAGAGAGGTACCCACCTGCATGCATTTATTTGTGTGCAGTCATATGCTGATGATATTTCTGTGATTGAGGACTGACATACATTTTTCTCCACACTCAGCCATTGTTCTAAACCCCGTAGATTAAGGACTTGTCCTTTACAGAATCAAGCTTGGTCAGTTCCAGGTTCCCCAGGCCTGAAATTGCAGTGGCTATACAGTTCAAATACAAGAAGGAGGGATCAGCAGTATTTCAGAAAGTCTAATCAGAGAGCCAGAACCCTACACAACTTGACTCAGTCAAGTTGTCTGTGTTTTTTCCCCAAAGATCCTCTACCTAAGATTTCTTATCTGGGTAAATTTGTCTCTGTAGTACCTGTTCTTGTATTATTTTCCCCTTAAGATTTGTCCTTTCCCTTCAAAGTTTGTTCTGTCTTTTCATTTATGTGTCATTCATTCATTCATCTGTTTGTCCTTCCTACTGTCATATCCACCCGAGCTTATTCCTCTCACTACATGGAACATAGTGACTTTCCTCTGGACTCTCCTAACACTGCCTTCATACCTCTATCATAGCACATCACAGTGAAGTTACCTGTTTTCTCTTTGAGGAAGAGGAAGTGTTTTATATTGTTGTGTCTCACATAAGTAGGAGTTCAGTAATAATTATTTACTGTAGAGGAAAATATGTGTTTAGAGCTTAGTATTTGAAAATTACCTAGTCTATTTGAGTTGAGTTTCCCAAATATTCAGAGATTGATAAGGCTGAAATATAAGTGAAACACAGCAGAAATTCAGGGTTTTTATAATATATTTGACTTAGCATTTATACACACACACACACTCACACATTCACACACACTTCATATAAATGCTATTTAATATAAAGCTTCAATATAATCCTGGGGGTATATATGCATCTGTGTTAAGGGAAGGTAGACATGATCTATGTATGTGGAATATAAGCAGGTACATTTGGTAAGTCCCATAATGAGTCCAGAGGAGAGAGATAGTATTTCTAACTCTAAAGGAACAACTCGAATCTCTCCTTACCTCCAACCACCTCTTTTTTGGGTCTGGGTCTCCTTGTTTTGAATGTATGTAACATTAACTGCTTGTAGTGCCCAGTATATTCTAGAATGGTGAGCTATTTCGTATCAGTGGTATACTTACCTTGGACATTTTGAGCTACACTGTAAGCAACAGAGGGCCAAGATCATGCCTTATATTTATGTTACCCACAAAAGGTCTAGACAGGAGTTGCCACATAGTGGAAACTTAGTGAACTTTCAAGGATGAGTGGATACCTGTGGAGAATCCATGCATGTCCTGTTAGTTTAAACAGCATGCAGATTCAGGGGCAAAAAGCACATAATTTCTAGGGTTAAGCATATGACTCTTGTTTCGGCTCATGTCAAGATCTCATGGTTTGTGAGTTCGAGTCCCATATCGGGCTTCATGCTGATGGTGCCAAGCCTGCTTGCGATTCTCTCTCTCCCTCTCTCTCTCTCTCTCTCTCTCTCTCTGTACCTCCCCCTCTCAAAATAAATAAATAAACTTTAAAACAAAAGCACATAATTTCTAATAGGGCTACTGGAATATGTTTTACTGTGTTCCTCAAAGAAAAATAGAACCAAATATCTCTCTGGTTTGGGGGTTATAACTGAAGTTTTCAAAGCAGAAACACCCAATGAAAAAGGATCATATCTTTGTGACTTCTGTGGTCCTTTTCTTAGGGTCTCACTAAAGCAAGAAGACAGGATAATGATGACTGGGTTTTTCAGAGGAAGTTTATCAGGCTTCTCTGTGAGAGAGTTTAGATGTGCTTTTAGTGTTTGAAAGACTTCCCAGATATGAATACAGACATTGAGCAAAAAGTTATTGTGTCCTGAATAATTTCAACACCACCAATGGAGACAAAAAATGACCATCTATTTATATTTCTAAGGATTATTCTTTTTCATTGTGTTCATGAAATCTGCTCTCTTGAATGTCTAGAAGAAATGTCATCACTAAATATTTAATACTATTGGGTTTCCAACTTGAAAAGAAGAAAAAAATTGGAAGAAAAAGAATACTCTCAGTGACAATTCTTTAAATTTTTGATGCCTGCTTCCTTTTCCAAAGAACAATGAGTGTTTCTTAACAAATTAATCTGGCTGTTATATATTAAGCTTTCTAGTTAGTCTTTGCCACCTTCACCACTTTTGCAAAATCTGTAGAGATTTTCTTGGTCCATATTTGGTATTATATGTTTGTTTCTCTTACTCTCTACCTCGTGAATATCTCTCATCTCCCTTGAAGGGCAGGGACCAGTTTCAGTGATGCTGAGTTACGTCTCTATTTGTTTTTATTGAGATTTAATTGACATCTAACATAGTGTTAGGTTTAGGTGTACAACATAATGGTTTAATATATGCACATGCTGTGAAACGATAACCACAGTAAGTTTAGTTAACATCTATCACCACACAGTTACAAATTTATTTTTCCTTGGGATGAGAACTTTGAAGATACACTCTTCTAGTGCCTTTCAAATATACAACACAGTATTAACTGTAGTCACTGTGCTATACGTTATATCCTCAGGACTTATTTTTCTTACAACTTGAAGTTTGTATCTTTACTGGCTCCTGCATATGCAGTATTTAGGATGTCAGACTAGGCACTGAGAATTTTAAGATCATAAATCTTGAAATTACAAATCAGACAAGCCTAACTTTCTGGTATGTATTTCACGATGAAAGGTAAACACATTATATGGGTGCAATTTTCTCTAAATTGAATAAAGACTGCAATTTTCATGGCTTTGTTATAGCATTTAGTGCTTTTGAGGATTATCATTTTATTTATGGATCCTCAAAACTCAATCCATTTAAGAGGTAAAGAAAGTCATTTTGGTGACTCGGTAAGTCACCAGGTTCTTTTTTTCCTTCAGTGGAGGACAGTCTCCTGAATCACTGATAGGCGTTTCAGCCCTAATAAAAGCTACACTCATAATTGTCTGAACAGTTGTCCTGAGATTCAATACATTGATCAAAACACTTGTTCAAAATTGCCTTCTTAGTAATTGGTTTGTTGCCCTTTTGTTCCTTTTTGTTGTTGCTGCTGCTGCTACTTTCTGACCACAGCTGCCCACTAGACCAGTCTCAAATCATGTTTTAGTGTCTTCTCTGAAGAAATGAAATCATTCCATGAACGTGGCCACCTGCATTGCCTTTTTCAACAGAAAAGGAGAAATGGACACATGTTAGCCATTGTATCACCCCTAATTCTGGTTCTGGCTGTAACATTAATTGTTTTGGTATTGACCAAGCTGCTTAACAACTCAGGGCCTTGGTTTTCTTATTTAGAAAACACATGGATTTGACAGGGTGTTTTTCAGGATCCCTTCCAGTTCTTACTTCCTATGATTTTACATGATCAAATGAAATAAAATCCATTGAGTGCTGTATGAACACAAGGGATTACTACCTAGATGAAGATAATTAAAGAAGGGGGTGGGTTGAAATTTTGCCTCAATTTTTCCACAAAATTATTCATTACATCAGTATTCCAGTCACTGTACTCTCTGCTGAGAGGAGGGGCAAGTCAAAGAGTGATCTCTTATAAAAGAGTTATATGATGCTATTCATTTTCTATAATATATTTAAGATGCATGTGCTTGTTATTGTCCCATTTCCCTCCCTCCCTCCTCCCCCTCTCTGTCTCTCTCTCTCTGTCTCTCTGTCTCTCTGTCTCTCTCTCTCTCTCTCACACACACACACACACACACACACCAGATACTTACTAGTGATTCTACAATTAAAAGTTATGTTGCCATTAGGTTTATTTTTCTCTATGGATATATTGTTACCACATTTTACAAGGCTGTTGTGGCCAATGTTGTCTTTTATAACTTTTCTTCTCTGTTGTGCATCTGGGTCTTTATGCAATGTAAACATTCCAGCTGTGTCCTTAATGCCAAATTAATTTCCTCCAAAGTTCATTTTCTTAGTCTAGTTATATATGATGGGGACAAACTTACAAAATATTCTTTCTTTCCAACTAACTTCCTCCTTCCCTCTCCTCCCCTCCCCTCCCCTCTCCTCTCCTCTCCTTTTTCTTGTCCCTCTCAACAGAGTAGATTCTCCTGCTTTGAATCAGTTTTTATTCTATAGACCTATTATGAAAATGGATAATGCATGCAACTGGAGGCTAGTGCCTGGCTTCAGTTAATGGGGACAGTGGATTACTAGAGAAAGGAGAATGGATAATCTGGAGAGAGAGATAGTGTCAAAGACAAACTGTGCTTATTTCAAGCTGCCCATTCCTACCTGTCTCTGCATTTGCCAGAGTCAACCAGTTTTGGAAAACCTCATTATGCTAGCCTCAGCTCAGGGCAGTCAGGAACCTTAACTGTTTAAACACTTAAGTTATCTTGATAATTGCTTCAGAAATTCGAACCCACGAAGTGTAAACTGTCTCCTTCTAGAGGATGTGATTAAATGCTGTTCAATGACAAGAGGCATATCAATCAAAATATAAGTTCTAAAATATATTCCATAAACATCAGTTGAGCACCCACTATGTAATCTTTCCTGATGTGGTGGATTTTCATAGGTTTTTGCTTGCTTAGTATCCATATCTCCTTTGATAATCATATTTTAATTTTCCACCAGGACACTGGTTTTCAAAAATTTTTAATATCACCTACCAAAACAATGTATTTAATACCACAACCTAGTAAACAGTGTTTAATATTGAATAAAGTTTTTTATAAAATAAAAAATTTTATTACCTGTTTTACCCTCTGATATTTTTCTTCTTGTTTCTTTTGTTCACATTTTATTTCTTCCATACTGTCCCCTTCTATTCCCTCTACTAAAAAACTAAAAACAAAACAAACAAACAAAAAAGTATTTGGTTGCAACTCACCAAACTGATTTCATCACGTACTAATTGTTCTTTCCAGTTGTTTTGGAAGACTGTTCTATGGACCACCCTTTCCTCTGTGTTCCATACAAGTGCTCTGGTAGAATCCACAGAACTCTCAAATCTAATTATAGAACTTGTGAAGTAACACAATCAATGTATAGTGTTCCCCTGGCCTATGTGATCTGTCCAGCTGGAGATGTGACCTAGCCTGATAAGTCACTCTGAATTTTTATTGTTTGGCGGGACATTCTCTCCTTTCTGACAGATTTGAGGTGATGAGTATGGACTCTAGAGCTACTGCACCTATCTCACACAGAAGATAGGAGATCTGTCTGAAAAATGAAAGTTACTTTTGGAGAGACAGAAGGAAATTTTACAGAATAGAGACCTAATGTTGGGATGGGTTAACTGATTGGTCCAAGATCACATATGTAAAATTTATAGAGTTAGAATTAGCATAGGTTTGTTTGATTCCAAAGCGGATGCTCTTTGTATTCTGTTACCTCCCAGTAAGGACCTTACAATAGTGTTGTAGAAGCAAGGGCACAAGTAAAGCTAACTGTTGGATCTGGATAAGTGGAAAGCAGCCCAGTAAGGGAACAGCTTCATAAACTAAAGGTGGCAGAAACATGGGGAGAGGAGTGTGTGTGGCGGTGGATGGAGGGTGTTGAATTTGGACAAAGAATTTGCATGTGGGGTAGAGCAGAAGGTTGGAGAGGTAGGCTTGGCCCAGAAGATCTAGGCATTTATATTCTTATGGTAATTTTACTTTATTTTTAATTAAAGGGAGGAAATTTTATGAATCTTGGAAACACTATCCTTCCCCAAGGCTAAAGGGATAATCACTTACACGTTCAATTATGTATCTCCCCAAAGAATAAACAATATATAATGAACTCCAGGTATACACAACAAATATCTTTCATTTTAGCAAGGTGTATCCCCTAAAAGTGAAGATTTTCTGCAGTGTAAGGTGGGCTGCCAGTGTTGCAGGGTTGCATGTTTTGGGGGACGGTGATGAGAAGAGTATTGTTTCTCATTTAATTTTCAGCATTATAAAAGCTTATGTCTCCATTTCCTCTAAAAACATCTGTTAAACTACAAAGCTGATTCAAGCAAACAAAAGAACTTGAAAGAAAGACCAAATGCTCTGTCTCCGGGAAGACATATTTAGCCTGGTTCAAACTGACATTCATATGCATTTAAAAGCAATTAAACTCTCACAAAGGCAGCACAACCACAGGAGTCTGGAGCACTCCTTGTTTTCAAGCATTTTAGAGCTCCATTTCAGAAGAAGTGAGGTCTGTGGAGCCCATTCTCTGTAGTTGTATCACCAGCTCAGTAAAGTAGTGAACAGATAGCCTTCTCAGACCCTATTGGTTTGGGAAGTCCAGACTTGATTAAAAACTATTAAGATTAAACAAACAAATAAACAAAAACAAACAGCATTCTTATCACTTTCACCACTGATCTGAAAGATCCATCTCCAGAGATTTTATCCCAATATCCTAATTCCTGGTGATTCTTATAACTGTTAAGAATTATCAGTTTATTTGTCTATTGTGTATCTTCCCCATTACAATGTTTATTCAACAAGAGCAGGAAACTTGCCTGCTGGTATATCCAAAAACATTGCCACTGATAGGTGTTCAGTAAATATTATTAAATGAAAAAATGAATGGGTGAATGAATAAGTTAATTAATGGAATTCCTGACCTAGAGAAATAGAAATCATACTCTAGGCTTGCTCACATCTTAAGTCACCATTACATTTCAGTTTATCCTCTTACTTGTTGACATTAAAAGTCAACAAGATGTGGTAGATTGGTAAATTGTAATTTTTGTGTATGTTATACCCTTCCTCAGCCTCCCAGTTAAATAGCTGATAACCCTTACAATTTTGAACAATTGAGAGGAAGAATAATAAATCCCATGTTCTTTGTGTTTAACTTTGTGAAGTACTCCCAGGTACAAAGCAGCAAAAATTAAAAACAAGAATAGATATGTAGGTCCAATTTTCTTCTACCCAGCTCCCAGAATAAAGTTAATTAAAAATCTTCCAATCAGGGAAAGAGGTATAGAAGGTGAGAAGGCATTTACTGGGTGTGTGACACTGTCTCTACCATCCCTTGGGGATACTGGGCATGAAGATGGAGAGAACAAATATGAGCAGCAGCAGTGTGGAGCAGAGTTTTGCCTGTCCCTCTTAGAGTTCTGGTGATAGACAGGTGGTATATTTCTTGAATATAATGGTGCAAAAAATCTGGAGAAGAGATGCCCAATGGTTTGTTAGGGGCAAAGTGAGTGTCTGCTGGCAGCTCAGCCTTCTAAGGCCTCAGGATGGGCTAGCAAAATGGGTTAACCTTCCCAGTGCCCATGGGAAAGGTATAGAAGAGCTAGGGAGGACTGAAAGATCATGGAAACCCTGGGTATGTGAACAAGGAAGACCTCCCACATAGCAGTACTGGACTTAGAAACTGAAGGCTAAGGCAGAACTTTGGACACCTGGGTAAAGTAATAGGAACAGAGACCTCCAACCCAAATCCTTGACCAGATGACTGGTCATCTCAATGGGTGTCAGCATGAAGAGGGTGTGTCTGATGACCACATAAGACAAGGTACATCTCACAGAAAGGTAGCTTAGGACTGTTGAGTAACAAAAATTCAATACAGTAAATATTAAAGATCTAATTGGCTTTACTAACCCACTCAGGAATTGGAGCAGCAAAGAGGAAATAATCAGCAAAGAACCCTTTGTCTTTGGCAAGGTTGTCCTCCTGAGGGGAATGGAATGGGTCTTTCAGGAAATTCCCTAATGCTGGTCCAGAAAGTCCTATGTTGACTGGTTAAAGGTTACATTTCTGTGATGTTGAAACTCCAGTTAGATTAGGTACTGTTAGTTTACTGGCTTGGGGGCAAGTGACACCATTGTGGGCCCCTGGTTTTCTTTTTAATAAGATGTAACCATAAAGAGACTATGGAATGGGGCTTCTCTTTTTCTTTTCATTATTGCTTTTGTAATGGTGGGTGAAGTTTCCCAGAGATTTGAATCAACATGGGGAAAAGGGAGAGAGAATAAAATCTGAGAGTGATTTTAAAAATCTGAATACAGCTGCATTATAAACCTGAATTGACTGAGAAGTGCCTGAATGGGAAGAAATTTACCTGAAAGCAACTTGATAATCAGTTTTCTGCTACTGAGCAGAAATGGGAACTTAATGATAGAAATTATCTTTGACTATAGAAAAATAAGTTACATTTTTGCATATATCAGTTTATGACTGAAAATTTAAATTCATTATGTTGTCCCAGCAATTTAATTTTCCTTTTATAGTTTCTACCCCTGATGGTTTTCTTTCTTTTTATCCGCTACCACTCATTCATATGCTCCACCTTTTTTCCTAGGGCCATTCATCATTCAGCTAGTTCAGAGATAGTTGTTAAAACAATACAGACAAGTCAAGAGGCAAGGAAGGGCTTATTCACTGTAGTTAAAAGAAAAATATTCCTCGCTCTATTCCTCTCTCCTTGCTTTTGCTTCTGTTGTTTTCTTGCCTAAAATATTCTCCCCTTTTTACTTAATCAAATCCTGTTGATCGAGGCTTCAATCTAGTCTTACCACCTCAGTTCAGTTTTCTGGGATTGTTCTAGCCCACAGTGCGGTCACCTTCCCTAAACTCTTAAAGATTGTGCAGTCTCTACCACATAGTTAGGAACTGAATTAAAATGGTCTGTTTTTGTTGTTTTTGTAGAAAATGACTATAAACATTTTATCAATTAGATTGTGATCTCCCCAATATTTTCCTTATATATCTTTGAACACATATTCTTGGGCAAATGTGTAATAATTGCTGACTGATTGAAATGTCGCATTTAGATCCAAAGTTCAAAATGGATAAAGGACCTGAACGTGAGACAGGAAACCATCAAAGTAACAACTTCATTTAGAATACAGGTTTAGTGGGCTTTCATATCCTGGATTCTTCTATGTTAACCCAGCCAACCAACCAATTACTTTGCAAGGAGTTGACCCACGTGATTCTAACTTGAAATGTCATGATCCATACTAAATTCAAAGTACATTTTAATCGATTCAGTATATGATATGCTTTCCAAATGGCAGAATATTGGGTGGATTTCTGTGGTGTAAGACAAGTGGATAGAGTTTACACCCCAAGTTTATATAACTTTAGTTCCTGATTGTAACATAGTCACCCTGCCTTGCCCCTTTCTTATCCTGGCCTCTCTTGTCTCCCACCACTTGAATGTTGTTAGCTTTAGGTACCTGAGGACATAGTTAGATACAAATCCATTTAGAGAATGGGGTATATCTAATAAATGTGGCAATGCAACTGCTTGGATCACTGCCTTCAGGGGAATGTAAGATTTGTGCTAAGATCCAAACTGAAGAGTGGAAAAAAGAATACTTCCTGTCTGGTCTTCAAGTTGAGAATGCATTTGAATTTGTATCAGCCTTGATGATTCTTGATGCCTATACCCAGTTACTTAGTGATCTTTTATTGGCATATGTGCATTGGATATTCTTTCAAGTCACTCTTCATAGACATCCAGATGGGTGACGGAGATGGATTTGTACCCATCATCTGACCATCACTTTGGGTCTTATTTAACTTGGCAGGTTTGATGAAGAGCTGTTTGCACATCAAGATTCCTTGATGGGCCTATTTTTAATATTGACAGCATGAGGTGACTTTTCGAATTTGAGGTTTTGTTTGCTGCACTTTGTCCTCCTTCTTTATGTTCTTATTCATCATCACAGTTCTCCATCTTTTGCCTGTTTGGAATTGGGCGTATTTCCAATAGTTATTAAACTTATTATGATGATATATATTTTTTTACAGGTCTAGTGACAAATATGTCTTCTGTTTGTTGAGAAGGTGGGCTAGCTTGTGAAATAAGAGTTGATTCTTTTATTTAACTTGCTGGGTGTCATCATGATGACTCTTTAACCTAAATTTTCAAAGATTCTTCCCCTTTCCAGGGTGCCTGGGTGGCTCAGTCGATTAAGCATCTGACTCTTGATTTCGGCTCAGGTCATGATCTCAGGGTTTGTGAGATCAGGCTCCGTGTGATACCTGCTTGGGATTCTGATTCCCTTTCTTTTGCCCCTCCCCTGCTCATGTGCCCTCTCTCAAAAACAAACAAACAAACAAACAAACAAACATGTAAGAAAAAAGATTCTTCCCCTTTCCATTACCTTCATTTCAGGGAATTTGTTTTATTATACTTCCTAAATAATTACACACTGATTTGTTGCAGCTATTAGTAATTACTAATAAAGTCACTCTTTAGTGACAAGGAGGGGACATATAGAATCTGATTAGAAAATGTTAGGTCACATTGATAATTCCGTCTTTAGATGAACAAACTTGTCTTAGAAAACTACCAGTGGGGACTTGTTGTGCATGTTTATTATACTGAGCAAGAATGTCCAAGAACAGCAAAGATAGATGGAAACTCCACTAAGTAGTTGATAAGGAGTCACAATGACTTAAAACTTCCTTGGTGTTTTGAAAACAGTGTTCTCTATTACTGACTGACATAGAAGTTCCACTTACAGATGTTGCACTGCTTTTAATCTGAGACATCAGGATGCTAGTTTTGTTCTTTTTCCCTTCGCTTCAAGGCTACAACACAGGGCCTTGCAAAACTGCATGCAGCACTGGATCTACCGGTAATCTATCCCCACATGTGATCCTAAGATATTCATGGGTATTTCCTTCTCTAAATTATCAAAGTATTTATTTTCCTTGAGAAAACTTTTAAATTCACAGGTGGTAGCTGAGCCACCATCAGTTAGAATATGCTTAGAAATACATCCTGCAGGGGCGCCTGGGTGGCTCAGTCGGTTAAGCGTCCGACTTCAGCTCAGGTTATGATCTCACGATCCATGAGTTCGAGCCCTGCGTCCGGCTCTGGGCTTGATGGCTCAGAGCCTGGAGCCTACTTCCGATTCTGTGTCTCTCTCTCTGCCCCTCCCCCGTTCATGCTCTGTCTCTCCCTGTCTCAAAAATAAATAAAAACATTAAAAATTTTTTTAAAAAGAAATACATCATGCATTCAGTTTTTACAGCTTCCGTTGGCAAATGGTGTGATCTGTAGTACTGTAATCTTTCTGAAGCATACAGTTTTTGCTAGGAAATGTAAATGTAAATCCCCATATCAATGTTAACTCTGAAAGAATAATTGAAACTATTGGTGGAAATGTAAATGAACTTCTGGTTTGGAGAATAAAGATGTATTGAAGAGGTCATGGCAACTGATAGTTTGGTTCTGGTAAATATGGAAATTTTTTCATATGCATTTAAACTACACTTGGTTCCACATTTTGGAATGGAAAAAAAAGCACATTGAAATAAGGGGACTATGTTTTTATCACACCAAGAAACCGGCAATGAGTGCTACCTGGAAGTCAGAAGTTTCATGAAATGTAGTATAAGATAAAGTCAGTTTGAGGAAGGTCTGGCTGGCTGGCAGTTCATTTAATGACAAGAAAAAGTCTTTTTGGGTAGTGAAATGGCAGAGGCTCCTGAAGGAACTCTACTAGCAACTCTTAGCCTAGAGCAGTGAGGTAAGAGATTGGTGGGGCGGGGGGGGGGGGGGGTTATGGGACAAGAGAGAGAAATGCTCCCCTTACCCTTTGGAAGAACATCAGACATTGGGGATCAATTTTGGTGCTAGCTCAAGGTTTATCCTTTAGGTAGAAGGGCACTCTATCTCTGTTGACGTTAAGCCACCATACCTTCTGTGTTGTGAAGGAAAAATTCATTTCTCATGTGTTTCTCTTACTCTCACACTACTACCACACTCACATTTCTGACACCAGATGTGTGAGTTTTTTCCTATACAAAATAATTCTTTGTGACGCCAGCTGGGTGTCCTATAATTCAGTTCAATTTCAGAGTTAACACAAGAGTTAACACAGACCCTACAGGTTAAGAACTCAATTCCATGAGACTGCTTCCCATGTCAGATGTCAATCACATGTAGTAGGTCCTCAGGTTACTCACAACTTTTAGCCCCCTTAGGTATAAATTAGAAGTTTCCGTGACTTCCCCCTTGGATTTGATTATTTGCTAGAACAGCTTGCAGAACTCAGGGAAACATGTTTACCAGTTTATTATATAATAAAAGATATGATAAAGGGTACACATAAACAGCAGGTGAAGAGATACATAGGGTGAGGTCTGGAAGAGTCTCAAGAATAGGAGCTTTGGTCACTATGGCATTGGGGCATGCAACACTTCTGGCATGTACATGTGATCACCATCCTAGAAGCTCCCAGAACCCCCTATTATTGGGATTTTTATGGAGGCTTTATCACATAGGCATGACAATTATCAACTCTGTTGTCAGCCCCTTTTCCCTCTCTGGAGAGTGGGATGTGAGGCTGTTAATTCTAAGCTTCTACTTATGGCTTTGTCTTTCTGGAGAATTCCATCTAGGAGCCCACCAAGAGTTAACTTCATTAGAACAAAAGGCACTGCCATCATCACAGAAATTCCAAGGGATTTGGGAGCTCTGGGTCAGGAACTAAGGTCAAAGACTAAATGTTAGAACAAAAGATACTCCTAGCACCTCTGTTTACAAAGGTTTTAGGAACTATGTGTTAGGAACCAGGGGCAGAGACCACTGTATGTATGTATGTATACACAGTGCAAAAGACAATTCTTGGTTCTTTAGCAAAGTATCTGATGGCTGATGGCTAAAGGGGCCTGCCTATTTCTAAAGGCTACAGGATTATAATAGGGCAAAGGAAATCTGTACTAAATTTAAAACTCTTTCTCTTTATTTGCACTGGAAATACTTGAATGGAGGTACCATGATTTTAAACAGACCATCATAACTGAACACATATGTGTCAGTCAGTAGGAAGAAGTAGATAGAAAATTACCAGACATATGTAATATAATATTGTAATGTAATTTTATAGTTCATACTAAGGAAGTAGGAGAACATGTATCCTTGTAAATAATTTCTCTAAGAAACAGGAAGAATTCCTTAGAATATACTAATTTATAGTCTCAACCTGATTTGAAATGTTTCTGTGCCTATGATATTAAGACATTTGTAATCATGAAACAATCTGAACGTAGGAATGATTAACTGGATATTAAAAATGTGGATATTTAAAACTGTGAAATAACCTGTGAATGGCAGCATCCATTTCATAGAAAACCAAATCAATGAATTAGAAGATGAACTTGAGACAGTTGCCTAGGAATTACAGGAAAGGGAGAAGAATAATAAAAGAAAAGATGAGATTCTGGGGTGCCTGGGTGGCTCAGTCAGTTAAGAGTCCAATTCTTGATTTCGACTCAGGTCATGATCTCACAGTTTGTGAGATCGGGCCCTGCGTCTGGCTCTGTGCTGACAGTGCTGGAGCCTGCTTGGGATCTTCTCTATGCTTTCTTTCTGCCCCTCTCCTGCTCGCTCGCTCTCTCTCTCTCTCTCTCTCTCTCTCTAAGTAAATGAAGAAACATTTAAAAAATCTAAAAAAAAAAAAGAATATATGAGATTTATGAGGACAAATTTAGGATATCTAAAAAACGTATTATGGAAATTCCAGAAGGAGACAAAACGGCAGGAAGAGAAACAATAATGGACATACCAATAGAAGAGAACAAACTACTAGTGAGAAAAAGAGCTAAACTACTGTTTGGGTGAGGCTCCCAGAAGCAGATTCTCTCACAACATACTCATGATATTTTAACTAACTATAACTTTCAAGAATAATGAGACATTTCCCCAAAATGCAAAATAAATAGTTCTGTGACTTTATAATTACATGTCTAGGACTTAAGCCTAAGGAAATAATGATGATTACATACATACCTTTTATATTAAGTAAAAATATCTTTATCAAATACTACATATGGTGACAAAAGAGGAATTTAGATCACCAAAGATGCTAATATAGGGCTGTGGCCAAGCAAGCGGTTTCTGAAGCTAGATTGCCTGGATTTGATGTACTGCTTACTAGCTGTATGACGTTGGGTGGTCCCTTAACCTCTCTGGGCTTCAGTTTCCACACCTGAAAAGTATACATGGTAATATTCATATCTAACCCAAATGGTTGTTTGAGTATTAAAAGGTATACTACATGTATAGCGTTTTTAAAAACATGATTATTTATTTTGAGAGAGAGAGTGGGGGAGGAGCAGAGAGACAGGGAGAGACAGAATCCCAAGCGGGCTCCTCTCTGTCAGTAAGAACCATGAGATTGTGACCTGAGCCAAAATCAAGAGTCGGATGCTTAACCAACTGAGCTACCCAGGTTCCCCTACATACAAAACATTTAAAAGGGTGCTTGGTAAATTGTAGTAAATGTTATCTTTGTTTATTAAAGATGTGAACCTTGACTTCTGGCAATATTTATGTCAGAAATATAAATTTAAAATTAAAGGCAGCTTTTATTTTATAATTTTTTAATTGTTTTCTAATCTTCCTACAATGACTATATATTAATAAAATAAAGAGAAAAATAACATTTATATATATTTTAAAATTATTGGTGATTTTTAACCAGAAAAGTAGAATTTTGTTTTTATGGAAGAATTGCACAATACTTTCAGAAATAACTTTAGTTCTGTGTTAATACTGCTACTATGGCATCTCTTCAATGTTCCAGGCACCCTACTGCATTTCTTGCTGTGATAATTTATTTGCCTAAAGTGTCATAGTTCCCAGTCTACCCTGTTCCAATCTGTTCTGGGATGCAATGCTGGGGCTAGAACATTGTGAACTACATTTCCCAGAGTCTTTCTAGCTGGCTTCCCCTTAGTTTTGGCCAGGAGGAGGCAGGAGAAGGGGAGTGGAAAGGAGAATGAGGGGGAAGGCAGTTCCTTTTTCCCATGTGCTCAGGGCCCTGTTAGCATCACCTGACAGCAGCAGCTCAGCAAGTGGCGTGGTTTACCCTAGCCCCCAGCCCCAGGACCTGGTGCAGCATCTTTCAGCACTCCTGGAACAAGCCTAGAGGTATCACATCCCTTTGGAGGTATCAGAACAGCCTGGCAAATCTACCTCCTCAGAGGTCTGTGTGTGAACTTCACCAGGCCCCTCTGACATCTTAAATATGCTCACTTTCCAGGAGGGGTGTCTTTTTCAAGATTTGACCAGGATCTCTTTCAGGCTCCTTCTCTGAGCTCTTGTGTTGTTTACAACTGCGTCCTCTCTTGTGGCCCTCCAGCTTTAGGAGTAGTAACTGCTCCCTGTTGTTGTCTCTGGTTTACCTCAGTGATGCTGCTCCTCTCTCCAGATTAAATCCCCAATATTAAATATCCTCTGTTGAAATACACAATTTTGCTTTTGTTTTCCTGACTGGATTCTGGGTAATACATGTGGTTTTTGTGAATTTGAGCATTGGATAAGGTTTTCAGGACATTAATTCCTGCATGTTAAGATCCTGTAGCATTTTTTCAGAAGAAGCGATGAATTGGGCCTGATTCTCTCCTCGTGTGGCACAATGCTCAGATACACAGTCTAGACCCGTGGAATAAGAGAGAAACGACATTCTTAGAAAAAAGGCAGGAGGTTATCATAAGTCACTTGTGTTCTCCATCTGAGGGGACTGGAGTCTGCTACCTAGAACACGTGACCTGCCTAATAGTAACTTACACACATAGGAGTTTCTGTTCTACACCATGAGATCTGGGCACAGGTGATCCAGGACTTGAAAGGCCCATCCAGATGGCATTAAGAAATCAGTTTCTTCTGTCTTCCACTTTGCCATCCTAGGCATGTGACTTTTGTTTTCCTGTCTCCAAGTACTGGTACGTTTCCTCATTCCAGGCAGAAGGAAGATGGGAGAAGGGATGGTGTCAGGAGATTTCTCCTTATATTTCATTGGTCAGAACTGCATCACAGGGACTTACCTGAAGCTGCAAGAGAAGGTGGGAAATTGAATTTTTAGCTTTTTTTTTTTAAAGCTCTATAAATAGAGACTGGCATGAGAGAAGGGCAATTACAATACTCATTATACAGATACATAGGCCCATTATATTACATGGGTGCCTCACAGTAAACTGCTGTATTTAAACCCTAATACATAGCATTTGTATTACTGGTGCAAGAGGCTGATTATATATTGTCCATTTAAGTAGAGTGTTAAGTTCTTCATTATTTGCTTTCTATTTTGTACAGAAAGGAAATTTTGTGAGTTCAAAGGGGCAGAGAACAAAGCAAGCTTATTCTAGCATACTTAGCCACCCATTTGGTAGCATTTGAACCTTCCTGATGATCATTTACCACGCAACAGTGACTCTCTTCTGTACTTTCACCATTTGCTGCAAGGTCACCCTTGAAGAGCTGCAAGGCAAACTCACTGAAGTCTTTAGCACAATGCTTTACCCTCCTTCTTAATTAGCTGCTGGGAAGGAGTGGAATTGTTTTGCCATTCCAGTGTCCCCATTTAACTCATTGGGACTTAGCTCTGCTGATGGAGAAGGGGCTGGGAACAGCTTTTGATAGCACCACCTAATGAGGCTCTTAGCAACACACTCATGCGATTAGACCTCCCAGCATCTCAAATATGTAAGGAGGCAACCTGCACAATACTGTGAAAACCTGGAGCAAGAAAAGGATTTGGTGATTGTGTTTTATTTAACTAAGATGAAAGCAGCAATCTTCCCATCAGGCACTATTTATGATTAATTAAGATAGATTTTGCAAAGCAATCTATGCTTTTTGTGCTCAAGCAGAGGCATGCTAACAAGAGAGGACAATCATGAAGCTCCATAATCTGAACGGTAATAAGCCTGGCTTCAGCCCCACCAGCTAAATTTCATCTCAGTGATATTCAAGGTTTGGCAGCCACCTCCAAGCCTCATCACAGACGCTAATAGCAAATCAACTGAAATGGATGGTGTGGGTGATGCCAAACCTACAACACTTTGTATCTTTTGAAAGCCCCATCTCAGTTTTCTAGAAATTTTCTGGGGTTTGATGAAATACATACTATATGCATGTAAGCTCTGAGTGGGGGTAGCAGAGCAAGGTTAATACATTTCAAGGTGGGCTTCAAAAATCAGATAGTGGAGGGGTGCAGGAAAAGGAAGGCAATTTCCTTGATGGAACAAAAATTCAGAGAGGGCCATGGTTTTGAAGCATACTTACCCATTGACTAGTGTTTATGGACATCTTGTATAATCCGTCAAAGTAAAAGTTCTGATCAATTGAAGACCTTATTCTCAATTATCAAATTTGACCAAACAAATAGATTTAAAAAAAAAATTTTTTTAACGTTTATTTATTTTTGAGACAGAGAGAGACAGAGCATGAATGGGGGAAGGGCAGGGAAAGAGGGAGACACAGAATCGGAAACAGGCTCCAGGCTCCGAGCCATCAGCCCAGAGCCTGACGCGGGGCTCGAACTCACGGACCGCGAGATCGTGACCCGGGTGAAGTCGGACGCTTAACCGACTGAGCCACCCAGGCGCCCCAAAAAATAGATTTTTAAACCACAGGGCTAATCTAGACAACAACAAAAATAATGATAATAACAACACAATAGTAATTTTTTAGGTAAAATTTTCTATAGTCCTTAGGCATTGTAGGTTTTTTTTTAAGTTATTACTACAGGTTTGGGCCAGTAAACTGATCTGTTTATTTAATAATCTGTGCTAATTATTTTGAAAGGGACAAAAGAAGGGATTTCTTTCACCATTTTTCTTTGAAGTACAGAAAATATTTTATCCTTACATTTTTTTACATTCATTTATTGAATGCCAGCCATGTGCCAGGTGGTGAAATAGGTTTTGGGGATACATGACAGGCCAATCTAAACATGTGTTCTGACTTCACATACCTTGCCAATTATGTGAGATTTAAATGAGAACGTAGGCAATTAAAACACAATGTGATATGGGCTGTGAGAGGAGAAGTATAGGGTCCTAAGGGAGAGACAGGATGGGCCCCCTAACAGACCTGATGGTGGTGAGGAAGGGGTAATGCAGAAACTTCTTAGCAAAAGGGTATCTAAGCTTCAATATCAATGATGAATAGAAATTGACTGGGAACAGAACCAGTGTTTGTGTGGAGAAGGGGTATTCTGTAAAGATAAAACTTCCTGTGAAAAGGATTGGAGCCTAGAGACAGTGATACATTCTTCTCTGTGGCTGGAAGCGAGTGTGTGAGCGTGGGGGGGGGGCGGGGGGCGGTTCCCAGATCACAAAGGTTCTTTTAAGTTACATTAAAGAGTTTGGACTTACCCTAAGGTATTTCTAAGCATGTATGTGTCTTGGTCTAATTTGCATTTTAGAATGAAGAACTTTCTGTGATGATAAAAATGGGAAACCTGTTATGAGGTTGTTGCAGGGATAAAACCAGTTAAAATATTGTTATGGGAAGCACAATAGAGGCAGATGGAATTGTGAGATGTGAAGACATTTGAGAACTATTTAGGAAGTAAAATCAGCAGGCATCAGTGACTAACTCCATAAAGATATTCTGGATAATGTGGAGTCCATGGTGGATAATGGTGGTATTCTCTGAGAGCAGAAACCCAAGATGAGGAATTTAGGGGCTGGAGGAAAGGTCTTTAGTTCTCTCTTAGAGGTTTTAAATCTTAAGTGTCTGTGGGCTATTCAAGTAAAGGTGTCTAGCAGATAGTGTGCAAGTATAGTCTTGGAACTTACAGATGGTGTTAAAAGCTGGAAATACTGCTTTGTATGTGATAAGCCTTGAGATCATCCTTTCAGCCATGAAACTGAGTGAGCTTGTTCAAGAAGACTGCATTACCAGTGAGAGAACCTAACTGGACGTTCAGAGAAAACAGTAATACTTAAGAGTCGGCAAAGAAAGAGTCCCCAAAGGAGAACTGATATCAGGAGGGTTATTAATGGTTGAAGTACATTTTCAGAGAGAGAATGTAGACAACTTGTTACAGATATTTACGAAAGGGGTGAGAAAAGTTAGTTGATATTTGTGGTGAATGTGGGGGTTGAAGAGTAATTTCTTTTTAATATGGGAGAGATGAGCTTAATATAAGCATGCAGATATGGAGGTTATGATAATCCAAAGTTTACCTTTGAACAGCTCATGAAAAGAGGATTTGCTGAGCAAAGGAAGGATGTTAACACATTTGTGGAGAGGCATATTTAACCTACTAAAGAGAACAAAGTGTTTCTCTGCACTCTAACAGTAGCTATTTGCATATGCTCAGTGTGATTAGAGATTGTTCTTACCTTCTCCCTGGAGCCAGACTTGTCTTTGGCAATACAGGCACACCTCACTGCATTGCACTTTGGTTTATTATGCTTTGTAGATACTGCATTTTTTTTTTTTTTTTTTTTTTTTACCATTTGAAGGTTTGTGGCAACCCTGCCTCCGGCAAGTCAATTGGAGACACTTTTCCAACAGCATTTGCTCTTTTTGTGTCTGGGGTACATTTTGGTATTTCTCACAATATTTCAAAGTTTTCATTATTATTATATTTGTTATATATTTGTTATATCTGTGATAACTGGTCTTTGATTTTACTATTGGGATTGTTTTTGACACCATGAACCCTGCACAGAGAAGACAAACTTAATCGATGAATGTTGTGTGTGTTCTGACTTCTCCACAGAATGGTTGTTCCCCCATTTTTTCCCCTCTCCTTGGACTCCCTATTCCCTGAGACACAATAATATTGAGACTAGGCCACTTATTAATCTTACAGTGGCCTCTCAGTGTTCAAGTGAAGGAAGAGTGACATAGCTCTCACTTTAAATCAAAAGCTAAAAGTGATTAAGCTTGTTGAGAAAGGCATGTCAAAAAATGAGATAGGCCAAAAGCCAGGCCTCTTGTACCAAACAGTTAGCTAAGTTGTGAATGCAAAGGAAAAGTTCTTGAAGGAAATTAAAAGTTCTACTCCAGTGAACACATAGTGATAAGAGAGTAAAACAGCCTTATTGCTGATATGGAGAAAGTTTTTGTGGTCTGGATAGAAGATCAAACCAGCTACAACATTCCTGTAAGCCAGAGCCTAATCCAGAGCAAGGTCTTAACTCTCTTCACTCCTATGAAGGCTGAGAGGTGAGGATACTGCAGAAGAAATGTGAAGCTAGCACAGGTTGGTTCATGAGCTGTAAGGAGAAAAAGCTGTCTCTGTAACATACAAGCTCAACATATAAGCTCAAGGTGAAGCAGCAAGTGCTGATATAGAAGCTGCAGCAAATTATCCAGAAGATCTATCTGAGATAATTCAGGAAGGTGGCTACACTAAACCATAGATTTTCAGTGGAGGTGTAACACTGAAGGAGGTGTAACAGCCTTCTATTGGAAGAAGATGCCATCTAGGACTTTCATAGCTAGAGAGAAGTCAATGCCTCAATGTCTGGCTTCAAAGCTTCAAAGGACAGGCTGACTCTCATGTTAGGGGCTAATACAGCTGGTGACTTGAAGGTGAAGCCAGTGCTCATATACTATTCCTAAAATCCTAGGGTCCTTAAGAATTATGCTAAATCTACTCTGTGCTGTATAAATGGAACAACAAAGCCTGGATGACAGCACATCTGTTTACAACATGGTTTACTGGATATTTTAAGCCCACTGTTGGGACCTACTGCTCCGAAAAAAAGATGCCTTTCAAAATATTGACAATGCTAATTGACAATGCGGCTGGTCACCCAAGAGTTCTGGCAGAGATGTACAACAAGATTAATGTTGTTTTCGTGTCTACGAATACAACATCCATTCTGTAGCCCATGGATTAAGGAGTAATTTTGACTTTAAAGTCTTATTATTTAATAAATGCATTTTTTTGTAAGGCTATAGCTGCCATGGATAGTGATTCTTCTGATCTTGGCAAAGTAAGTTGAAAACCTTCTGGAAACGATTCACCATTCTAGATGCCATTAAGTACATTTATGATTCATGGAAAGAGGTGAAAGTATCAACATTAACAGGAGTTTGGAAGAAGTTGTTTCCAGCCTTCTCATAGAGGACTTTGAAGGGTTCAAGATTGCAGTGGAGGAAGTACCTGCAGGTGTTGTGGAAATAGCAAGAGAACTAGAATGAGAAATGGAGCCTGAAGATGTGACGGGATTGCTGCAATCTCAGGATGAGGAGTTGCTTCTTCTGGATGAGCAAAGAACATGGTTTCTGGAGATAGAGCCTACTCCTGATGAAGATGCTGTGAATATTGTTGAAATGACAACAAAGGATTTAGAATATTACATAAACTTAGTTGATAAAGCATCATCAGGGTTTGAAAAGACTGACCCCAAATTTCAAGAACTTCTACTGTGGGTAAAATTCTATCAAACAGTGATGCATGGTGCAAAGAAATAGTTTGTGAAAGGAAGTCAATCAGTGGGGTAGACTTCATTGTCTTGTTTTAAGAAATTGCCACAGCCACCCCAACCTCCAGCCACCACCACCTAGATAAGTCAGAAGCCATCAACCTAGAGGCAAAATCTTCAACTGGAAAAAAAAGCTCAGATCAAAAAGCTCAAAATGAGTTATAATTTGGCAGTAGTAAAATATTTTAAATTAAGGTGTGTGCATTTTTTTTAAGATATAATGCGATTGAACACTTAAAAAACTACAGTGTAGTGTAAACATAACTTTTATATGCTCTGGGAAACCAAAAAGTTCATTTGACTTTATTGCGATGTCCACTTTATTGTGGTGGTCTGGAACTGAACTGTAGTATCTCCAAGATATGCCTTTATGTTTTTTAGCGATGACTTTGAACATTAAAATTTGTGTGTGTTATTTTCTTCATTCTTCAGAATTTCAGGTTCTCTTCTAGGTGTTCATATTTCAAAGAAGAGGGCAAAGTCTTATTCTTTCCTCAAGGAATTAGGTGGGGAAGAGACAAATGTTTACAATACAGTTGAGTGAGTACTAGGAAGGAGTCATAGGAGAGTGTCCAGGCACATGGAGGAGGCACTCAACACAGCCTATGATAGGAATCAGAAGATAATGTCTTTCTGGAGACTTCACTGAATTCAGGGAGGTTGAATAAGAGTTTAATAAGCTACATTTCTTTTCTCTTCAACAATTTTTTAAATGTTTATTTATTTTTGGGACAGAGAGAGACAGAGCATGAGCATGGGAGGGCAGAGAGAGAGAGAGAAGGAGACACAGAGTCCAAAGCAGGCTCCAGGCTCTGAGTTGTTAGCACAGAGCCCAATGCAGAACTTGAACTCACAAACCGTGAGATCATGACCTGAGCCGAAGTTGGACGCTTAACCGACTGAGCCACCCAGGAGCCCCACTTCTCTCTTTTTTTAAGGTACATTTCTTTTAGTTCATTACATTATTCAGAATTTTCATCAATTCAATCAAACTCTCCCCACCCAAATTCCTTAATATAAGGAGTCAGCAAACTTGTTCTGTAACAGGGCCGATAGTAACTGCTTGAGCTTTGTGAACTATCCAGTCTCTATATAACTACTCAACTCTGCTTCATAGCCTAGAAGCAACCACCAACAATATATAAATAGAGGGGTGTGGCTACTGACATGGTAAATTTCACCTGAGCCTTGTGGTCCTGGACAGCTGAGAGATTAAGAAATCCCCCTACCCTGTTGTCTTCTAGAAAACAGTTTACTGCAAAGAGTCACCTTTACCCATATAACTTAGATAAGACTCCTGGATGCCTCCTTTGTTTACCCATGCCAAGGCCGGCACAAACTCTCCAGATTCCCATTTTTTGTTTGTTTGTTTCAGAAATAGTTACCTAAACTCTTTTGTTTCCATTGATGAATGGGAACAAAATACTTTTAAAACCAAACATTGGTTAACAGTCTCACCTTCCCCCGGCCTCTGAACTTTGACCTACCCTCAGCCAGCATACAGCTGTCTTTAAGGGGTGCTCTCAGAAAGTAGGCTGGCCTAGGGATGCCTGGGTTACTCAGGTGGTTAAGTGTACCACTTCGGCTTAGGCCATGATCTCACAGTTCATTAGTGCTCGCCCTGAGTCTGGCTCTGTGCTGGCTGCTCGGAGCCTGGAGCCTGCCTCAGATTCTGAGTCTCCCTCTCTCTTTGCTCCTCCCCTGCTCGCTCTCTTTCTCACTCTCTCTTTCTCTCTATCTCAAAAATAAATAAACATTTAAGAAATTATTTTAAAAAAAGAAAAAGAAAATAGGCTGGCCTCAGCATAAAACATTCTGACATTCCATCTACTATTCATCGCACCAACTTTTAACTTTTAAACTTACTTCTACACTTGGTTCTTTCTAGTGTTATTTCTTTTTGCAAAAGAAAATTCCTTTGTGCCTACCCTTGAGATGCTTGGTGATCTAATAGTCACAGCTTTCTTTCTATTGCTATGGTCTCCTTCTTCCTATTACAGCAGTCTCTCTCTCTCTGCGTACCCCTTGCAATAATCCTTTTGGATAAAATTTCTTCCTACTAAGTCTTAGATTTGTTAATAAAAATCACCATATTTATGCTATGGTCTAATAGTGCACATTAATATTTGAATTTTACATAATTTTCAAGTGGCACAAACTTTTATTCTTCTGATTCCTTCCCCCCGCCATCCCACTTTTAAAAATGTAAAAATCATTCTCAACTTACAGTCCATACAAAAGCAGATGGCAGGCCAGATTTGACTCCAGGGATACTGTTTGCCAATCCTTGCTTTATATTAAAAAGGTTTCAGGTTTAACAGAACCCACTTAGTTGGCTTTTTAGAGAATAACCTACCAGTTCAATTCAGTAAGCATTTATTAAGTGCCTGCTTTGTGCTCAGCATTATTCTAGGCCTTAGAGATAAAGTTATAAACAAGACAAATATTGTCCTACTTTCAAGGAGTCTAAAAATAAAAGCATCAGTATTTAACTTCAGTATGCTCTGCTGCCTTTTATATGACATGATGCTATTTAATTGCAGGTGTGTTGTAGATATGTAATGACTAGAAGGTGTTACTAGATACACAGGCCATTAGTTGCCTAGATAAACATAACCCACATTCTTAATCTGATTCAATGCTTACCCCTATATCAGAATCATCCTAGGTGCCTGTGCACTAATTCCAATAGTGCTATAATAATTCTACATAAATATCAAATTCCTCCTTGAAAATTATCTTCAGACTCCATAGTACATTCTTCTATAGTAACAATGTTTTTACATATTGATAGTGAACTTTATTTATTTTTTTTAAAAAATTTTAAAAATGTTTTAATTTATTTTTGAGACAGAGAGGCAGAGCATGAGCAGGGGAGGGGCAGAGAGAGAGGGAGACACAAAATCCAAAGCAGTCTCTAGGCTCTGAGCTTTCAGGCTCCGACGCTGGGTCCGAACTCACGGGCTGTGAGATCGTGACCTGAGCCGAAGTCGGACGCCCAACCGACTGAGCCACCCAGGTGCCCTGATAGTGAACTTTAATATTAGAGACTGCCAAAGATTATTTGAAGCCAAGTCAAGTAAATGAGTCGGATGAGGAAGGGTGACTCAAAAAGAAAAAAAGGCAAAACAAACAAACAAAAAAAACAAGTGATGATTTTTCCTTCTGAAACACCAAGTCTCTGATTTCAAAGGCAATCCACTTGAAATTTTGTTATTTTTCTTAAACTGGCTTGTTATGGACTGAATATTTTTGTCTCCCCACCAGTTTCCTGTATTGGCATCTTAACACCTGAATATGATAGTATTTTGAGATAATGACTTCATGGAGGTTATTAAGTGACATCATAAGGGTGAGGCCTTGGTCCAATGGGATAAGTGCCCTTATAAGAAGATGCTAGAGAGCTCACTGGCACATGTGCTCTCACTTTCTCTCCTTCTCTCTCTCTCTGTCTCTCTGTCTCTCTCTCTCTGTCTCTCTCTCCACACACACATGCACAAAGAGGCCACGTGGTAGCATAGTTGGAAGATGGCAGGAGGCAAGCCCTTATAAGGAACTGAAGAGGTTGGCACCTTGATATTGGACTTCCTAGCCTCCAGAACCGTGACACATACATTTTTAGTCTTGAAGCCACCCAGTCTGTGGCATTATGTTTTGGCAGCCTGAGCTGACTAATACATGGCTCTCTTGAAATTTCCTAAAAGAGGCCTTGGAAAGTTTTCAGCAATGTTAGCATTCTTGCAATTATTTTCCACTCACCAAGGAGACTTCAGTAAAGAGAAAGGCACTCAGTTGGATATACAAGTTTTTGTCAGTTTTAAAAACTACAAATCATATTTTTATAATCTCACTGTATGTGTGTATGTATGGTGTGTATCTTACTTAACCCTTTAGTAGATTATGAATTCTAAGCCCAGAATCACCTGCAAATCTAAATAAGAGATACATTTATGGTGGGGTGGCTATTTTGGAGTCTCATTATTTAATATTTCCAGGAAAAATAACTGCTTATAATCTTTTTAAAGAAAATGAGTACTTATTTAGGGGTATCTGGGTGGCTCAGTTTGTTGAGCATCCGACTTTGCCTCAGGTCATGATTTTGCAGCTCGTGGGTTCGATCCCTGCATCAGGGTCTGTGCTGACAGCTCAGAGCCTGGAGCCTGCTTCAGATTCTGTCTCCCTCATTCTCTGCCGCTCCCCCACTCATGCTGTGTCTCTGTACCTCCCTGTCTCTCTCTCTCTCTCTCTCTCTCTCAAAAATAAACATCAATTTTTTTTTTTAGAAAATAAGTACATATTTAGAAATAAAAAATGAGGGGAGGAGGCAAAAGAGACATAACCCACGAATAAACCCATCCTGAAACATGTAAGGTCCTAATTTACCTTGAATAGGAGGTTCCATCTGACATACTTCTTCCTGTGGCCTGTGAGGGAAGGCACAGGAGTCTGCTAGTATATACAATATGCCAGAGTGCTTATTCCTTCCCTGAATATTAGAATCTCAAAATATGTCATCTCCACAATAATTCAGAACATATGTAATTAAAAAAAAAAGGCCTAGTGAACTAATGCTGACATTGATTAGAAAAATGGATTAAACCCGTGAATAATGTATAAGACAGATTTACAGCTACCTGCTTGTTGGACAAATAATCACTAATTACTCCACTTACAAGAGTCGGTTACCAGCTCTCTCTTTCACATAAAACATTTTTGTTTCTTCTGTTGCCCAGCGCTGAACTGGATCCATTTCATTTTTAAATTTTCCATTCATTTTTAAAAACAAGTACCCACTTTGTGCCAGGGTCTGCTTAGAGCTGGGACGATGAAGAGACTTAAATAGGTTGGGTTCAGGATTGGACGTGTTTGACATCCTTGAGAAGGAGCAAATGACTAAGGGCTATAATATGATATTGTCCAAAGTGCATCGGCAATACATAGAGATGTGGGCCCTTCTCTGAGTACAGGTGTCTGAATAGCCAATAAGCAAGCCTGGGTGTTACTAAGAGGGGTGAGGGAGTCACTGCGAGCCATGTCTTCCTCCTTACATTCACTTAATAAAAAGTGCATGGTCAGATAAATCCAGGAACAACCAAAATCCATTTACCAGGCAAAAAAAAAAAAAAAAAAAAAAAAAAAAAAAGAAGAGGATAGGAATGAGACTTTTTATGAACTCACTATTGGAGGAGAAAGGCGCATTATTTTGGTGGCAGTGGGCAACTAGGTAGAAAGAGATTGCTATTAAGTGAAAAATGAGCTTCCACAGGAACCTATGACAATGAAAGTAATAATTAAATCTTCCTCTAACTTAGGTTGCATTGTAAGTGCTTAGCTGAAAAATGTGTCTGTACCTCCGGGCCTGCAGCAATGACATCTGTTATATTTTAGGAACAGAAAGCTAATGAGGTGGAATCTGGAGTAGTGAGCTTAATTGGGCTTGTTTTGATTAAGTGTATGTGCTGGGAATATTCTAATCACTTGTCTGAATTGCAAAACAGCCAACGTAAGCCCCCAAATTCTTGCAACCGTTTGTGAATCAGTTTAGAATAGATAGGGAAATTGTACAGAGGAAAGGGTAAACTGTAAAGCAAAAATTATCTAAAGTTCAGATGAAGTAAAATGTATGTAGTGTTCATGCCTAATTAGCAACTTTAGGTCTAAATAGCAGCCCAGTCATACCTACCTGCTGTTCGCTCTAAGTTAAGGCATCTGCCCTGAGAAACAAAACATGTCAGAGCCTGAAGGACCACAGTGAGTCTTACGCCATCTGCCTGCCTTGCTTTCAGAGAATCAGAGGCCCAGAAAGGAAGGGGCTCTCCCCAGAGCACATGGAGTCTGTGGCAGGGTCTAAGCAAGAACTGAGGTCTCCTAATTCCTAGTGAGTGACTCCTCTCTCCACCTGCTCCAGCCCAGGGACTGAGAACACTCTCAAGTGCAGGAGGATTTGATATAACAGTTCCCTTTTGAACATCAAAGATTGCCTCACAGCCACCTTTTGGCCTCATGGAAGGACTTTGGAATTTTGTTTTCTGTTATACTCCTTTCTCATTCTGAGCTTTTCTTCCTTAGAATAAAAATGAAAGAGTTTTTTGTATAAATATTTAATACTTTCTTCTTCTCTATATGTTTCATGAACACAGACCTTATCTCTGTCTCTGGAAATCACACCATTCTAGTTTGTGTTTTTCCATAAGGATTTGCCAAATGAAGGATAAATATGTGAATAATTAAGTGAACATCTTGACCCAGAAAGAAATGGCAAAGGAAAGGAACCAAGTCTTAAAAGGACAAAGAATACTTCCTTGTGGGTAATGTTTACAGGGAGGCATCTCTGCTTTGGAAAAGGCAGAAATAGAGAAATTAAGGTCTGTCTTAACAGACGAGGAAGGTGAGCCTGGAAATCAGAGAAAGGGCTTCTGAACCATGGGCAGATGTCCAAGAGGCCTTTGGGGTATCGAAGTTTAGAGTTTCACGCATACAATTCACTTCCTCCGTTCAGTTCATATTAGTTCAAACAGCATTTCCTGGATACCCATTTATTTTAGACTTTGTGTGAACCCTGGAGAGATGAGGAGAGCGGACCCACCCCTGCTTTCTTGACCTTCAGAGCCAACAGTTGATAAGCTATCACACACTGTAGTAAGTACCAGCATATGCAGACTCTTCACTGATGCTCACGTTCTCCAAACAAGCTGCTGCATGCCGGCATGTGCCTCTTGCCTAATGTAGAACATAGATGGAAAAAATGATGTCCTGATGGAAAAAATGCTATCTTGAGATACTGGGATCATTAAGGAATGAGGTCAGAGACCAGAAAGAGAATATGTGTGTATGAGAAGGAGAGTGAGAGCAGGCAAACAACAGAAATAATATTTGCAATAAACCAACACCCAAGGTCAGCAATGAAAGTAACTAGAATAAATACTCTTAATAAGGAGGCAGACAAGCAAAAGAAAATATATAATATATTATACACACACACACACATATAAAGGATATAGCCTCTGACTGGAGTGGCCATGACCATGATAGAATTTGCAGAATTCTATTCAAAAATTACCTCCATGATTAAGGGGTTCAAGCTGAAACCTCAACCTCTTCACCCCCCACTTTATATTACTCAGCAATAACTTTTCTGCCACTCACAAACCCATTTTGGGGTGCCTGATGGGTGAAGTGGGAATTGGATAGGTATGGGAGCTGAAAAAATTCACAAAACCCAAGAAAATAAGTGCAGGTTACATGAAGCCAATTTCCCTTAACCGCTAGCATAGAGGCCCAAACATACAGAAGGAGTATGAATAATCGAGGTAAATTTTAATTAGTTTTAATCCTTCCTTGTTCTCTTATAAATAGGGTGGGCTGTTTCCAAGGTTCTATTACCTTGGCATGTATGTAATATTTACTGGTACACAGAAACACTATGCAACAATTTAGGATAGATATTAAAGAAAAATGCCTTACTCAATGTAAACTGCAAGGATAATTTAGGCTGGCAGAATGTAATTACCCAAACTGGAACACATTCCTCAAGGGAACAAGAAAGCATGAGAAGATGGTGTGCTATTGCACCCTGTGATGAGAGCAGCAGTTTTGGAAAATGAAAAGAAAATGAAGTAGGGATGAAAGTTACACAAGAAGACCTGCCCTTTCTGGTGACCTTCAGTGAGAAATGGAGAACTGGGGGAATTGCATGAGAGTAATTGCTGCATTGGAAGCACCTTTAAGTTCATTCCATCTGACACTATAGCCTCCCTAAGTGGATGTTCAATCTCTACTCAAGCTCTGCTGTGATAGGGAGTTGACAACCTTCTCAGATGGTCAAAATGATCCCTTTTTATGGAGTAAAGAACTTCTTAGAATGTCTACCAGCTGGACTTTGGCCTCTGAAAGCCATACAATATGCTTATTCTCTCCTCCACCAGATACCTTTCAACTATTTCAATATAATTTCCATTAACTCTAAATCTTCCCTCAGCTAAATGTCCTCTCTGCTTTCATTTGTGCCTTGGAACATACCTTTCTAGACCTTTAACTATTTTAATCCAGCACCCCAAAATAGGCTGTCATTTTTTTCTATCCTCTCCAGAATTGGGTACATTACTCTGATATAGGAGAGGGTTGGCCTACCACCCTCATGGATCTGACGTTGTACCTCTGTTAATTGGTCTAAAGAAGTTTCTTTAGCAGCTACCTCACCTTGTTGACTCAAACTGAGTTATACTCAAGCTGGGTCTAAAACTCTTAACAAATTCAGCTCCTTTTCTGAGTCCCCCAAGTACGATTGGCCCAGAGGTCTTCCAGACCTTTCTCTTCTCAGCCATTTGTAGATGAACTGCTCATATCTCTTATCCCTTTTTTAATATCTGTAATTAAAGTTTTAAATATATCCATATTATTAGTATTACTGAGTGTTAGTAATAATAATAAAATAGGAATATAATCATGTTCATAAAGAAGAAATAAGCCCTATTCTGCTGTCCAAGCCATGAATGATTTTAGAGCTACAGGCAGCAGTGTGTTTGGGGATTTGACCTAGCAAAGACAGAACCAGCCAAGTTGGGTAGACAAAGAGGAAGCATCTCACTCCTGTTTCAGGTGAAATGACAAGGTATGGGGTAGTAGGTCACAGTGTCTTTTCTCATCTCCTGACCACACAGATGAAGTCTATAAATGGCAGCACTACCCTAGACAAAAATTAATAAAAAATTAATGGGTGTGTAGGTTTTCTGTTGAAATTTTTCTTGCCTTTGTGCCAAATTCTATTGTTTCAGCTTATTCAGATGGCAAGAATATGTCATAATAATATAATAGAAACCCTGCTGATTAATCACTCTTGCTATTTCTAAATCAGTATAATGCCATTACCTTGATGTGCAGTTAAGATGGCAGGGATGGTCTACAGATATCTACAGCCCCTTATCAAGGAAGCAAATTTGATACACTCTGGGTTTCTGCATTTATACTGTTTTGCTAAATGTTCCTTTCTTCCTATGCTATTAACTTTAAGAAAGAGAACCTCACTCCATTGACTGTTTTTTGTTGTTTTGTTTTTGTTTTTGTTTTTTCACCACAGCTAAAGCACAAATTTTGGAAAGGAAGCTATGTGAACCTATTGGTTTTAGTTCACACTGAAGGGTGCTTGAATGATGTGGGCAATAATTGTGTACATTAATAAAAGGTGAATGTGTTCGTTAAGGAGTCAAAAGATGCATGTTCATAAATAGTGCATATTTCAATGATGTGCATTTTGGGATGATGTGGATATCATCTCATAAAGATTATACCAGATTCACTCTACTCCACACTATACTACTCTACATCACCCCATTCAATACCACACAATATCCTGCCATCTTAGTGTATCTAGTGATGTAAATGGGTCAAAGGAAAGGGTCTCTGTCTTTATTATCTTTCTCTTCATTGGATCAGAGTCCAAATGTAATTCCCTTTGATTATACATTTGATTTTTGTAGCATTGTCTTATGAAATTCAAGGTTGTCGTGAATGTATCAAAACAAAAATAATCCTTGCTTTCCTCTTAAACAGGGAGAAGGGGCTCTTACACAGACATAGTTGTCCACCCAGTATCCAGTGCAATGTGGAAACTTAAAAAAAAAAAAAAGAAGATATAAGCCAGAAAGTCCTCCTCAGGGATGCTCATGCCCACTCAGAGCTTATGAATTTACTGTCCAACATCTTTTTCCAACAACTTTTTCATTTCAGAATTTCTCCACAATTTATGCATCTTGATTTTGTCTTCTTTTACTTTTCACTTGTTTTGGAGGTGTGGAAGTAATATTACATTAGAGTAATTGTTATCCAAAGAATGTAAGGAGAAAGAAAATTATTGTCTCCAAATAGAGAATTAGATAATGGGATTAGATTTCTTAGCTTTTTTCATCAACAATTGCTATTTATGTGCCATTCTGAAGGAAACCAACAAAATTTAATTTCGTTGTTTTTGATTTTCTTTGTACTTGTTCAAGAAGAAAGAGGCTAGTGTGGTTGCAATGCTGGACCTCTATCGCCTTGGGTAGGATGGAAGACTGAACCATGCACAAAGTTTTCCCTAATGCAGGAGGTCTGGAGCCTGTTTCTCCTGGGTCCTCAAGCAGAGCTTGTGGACAGTTCCCATTTGTACCACAATGCCAGACAGGCAATGGGGACACAGCCTTCATCTTGAGGCAGCTGAGAAGGATTGGTACTGACATGGTCATTGGCTCCAGATGGCCATGCGTGGGATGTGAGCACCCAGACCAACACTTGGGTTCTGTGCTGTGGAATTGCTGAGATCCAGACTCACTTCCCTAGAGGTGAGCTCATCACCTTCTCTGCATTTTTCTTGGCTGAGCCCAGAAGGACCTGAGCCATAATAAGCAGACCTTGTCATTTGGATTTTATCCCCTGTGCTTGTTACCTTGCCCCAGCTGTGTCAGTTCCCTGCCTTCCTCCACATCCCCCTGGCTCAGGAGTACATTTCTCATGGAGCTTTATCCCTTGGTTTTGCTATCCTTAGCTTTTAGTTTTTTTCTTTTTCAAGTTTTTTTTTTTTTAATTCTAGTTAGTTAACATATAGTGTAATAATGGTTTCAGGAGGAGAATTTAGTGATTCATCACTTACATACAACACCCAGTGCTCATCATAGCAAATGTCCTGCTTAATACCCATTAAGCCAATCCCCTGCCCATCTCCTCTCTAGCAACCCTTAGTTTCTTCTCTGTAGTTAAGAGTCTCCTAGGGCACTTGGGTGGCCAGTAGGTTAAGCCTCTGACTTCAGCCCACTTCATGATCTCGCGGTTCATGAGTTCAAGACCCACATTGGGCTCTGTACTGACAGCTCAAAGCCTGAAGCCTGCTTCATATTCTGTGTCTCCTCTATCTCTGCCCCTCCCCCTCTTGCACTCTGTTTCTCTCTCTCTCTAAATAAATAAATGTTTTTTAAAAATTTTAAAAATGCCTCTTACGGTTTGCTTTCATCTCTTTCCCCCCCCTTCCTTCCCCTATGTTGATCTGTTTTGTTTCTTAAAATTCCACATATGAGTGAAATCATATGGTATTTGTCTTTCTCTGACTGACTTATTTCGCTTAGCATAATACAATCTAGCTCCACCAACATTGTGGCAAATGGCAAGATTTCTTTCTTTTTTGGCTAATATTCCAGTGTGTGTGTGTGTGTGTGTGTGTGTGTGTGTGTGTGTACATACCACTTCTTCTTTATCCATTCATCAGTCAATATAAATTTGGACTTTTCTCATAATTTAGCTATTGTTGATAATGATGCTATAAACATCAGGGTGTATGTGCCCTTTCAAATCAGTATTTTTGTATCATTTGGATAAATACCTAGTGGTGCAATTGCTGGGTCATAGCGTAGTTCTATTTTTCATTTTTTGAGGAACCTCCATACTGTTTTCCAGAGTGGTTGCACCAATTTGCATTCCCACCAACAGCACAAGGGGATTCCCATTTCTCCACATCCTCACCAACATCTTTGGTTTCCTGTGTTGTTAATTTTAGCTATTCTGATAGATATGAGGTGGTATCTTATCATGGTTTTGACTTGTATTTCACTCATGATGAGTGATACTGAGCATCTTTTCATATGTCTGTTAGCCATCTGTATGTCTTATTTGGAAAAATGTCTATTTGTGTCTTCAGCCCATTTCTTAACTGGATTATTTGGTTTTTTGGGTATTGAGTTTGATAGGTTCTTTATAGATTTTAGATACTAACCCTTCATCAGATATGTGATTTGCAAATATCTCCTACCGTTCCATAGGTTGCCTTTTAATTTTATTACTTCCTTCGCTGTGCAGAGCCTTTTTATCTTCATGAAGTCCCAATAGTTCATTTTTGCTTTTGTTTTTCTTGCCTCATGAGAAATATTTAGTAAGAAGTTGCTCTGGCCAAGGTCAAAGAGATTGTTGCCTGTGTTCTCCTCTAGGATTTTGATGGTTTCTGCTTCAAATTTAGGTATTTCATCCATTTTGAATTTATTTTTGTGTATAGTGTAAGAAAGTGCTGCAGTTTCATTCTTTAGCATGTTGCCCTCCGGTTCTCCCAAAACCATTTGTTGAAGAGATGGTCTTTTTTTCCGTTAGATATTCTTTCCTGCTTTATTGAAGATAAGTTGACCATATAGTTGTGGGTTCATTTTTTGGGTTCTCTATTCTGTTCCATGATCTCTGTGTCTGTTTTTGAGACAGGACTATACTGTCTTTATGACTATAGCTTTCTAATATAGTTTGTAGTCTGGAATTGTGATGCCTCCAACTTTGGTTTTCTTTTTCAAGATTGTTTTAGCTATTCTGAGACTTTTGTGATTCCATACAAATTTTAGGATTGTTTATTCTAGCTCTGTGAAAAATGCTGGTGGTATTTTGATAGGGATTGCATTAAATGTGTAGATTGCGTTGGGTACTACAGACATTATAACGATATTTGTTCTTCCAATCCATGAGCATGGAATGTTTTCCCATTTCTTTGTGTTGTTTTCAATTTCTCTTTATTCCTCCCTTCCTTCCTTCCTTCCTTCCTTCCTTCCTTCCTTCCTTCCACCCTTCCTCCCTTCCTCCCTTCCTCCCTTTCCTTTTTTCTCCCTTTCCTTCTTTCTCCCTTTCTTTCTTTCTTTCTTTTGATGGAGAGGGCAAAAGTGAGTGAGGGGCAGAGAGAGAAAGAGAGAGGGAAGCAGAGTTCACCCAAAGCAGGGCTCAAGCTCCCCCAATGTGGGACTCAAATGGGTCATGAACCGTTTGATCATGACCTGAGTGAATTCAGATACTTAACAACTGGGCCACCTAGGAACCCCTCTTCAATTTCTTTCATACATATTCTATAATTTTCAGAGTACAGATTATTTACCTCTTTGTCTAGGTTTATTTCTAGGTGTCTTACAGGTTTTTGTGCAATTGGAAATCAGATCAATTCCTTGATTTTTCTTTCTGCTGTTTCATTATTGGTGTATAGAAATGCAACAGATTTCTGTATGTTGATTTTATACCCTGCAGCTTTAATGAATCTGTGTATCAATTCTACCAAATTTTTTTGTGGGGTCTTTTGGAATTTCTATATAGAGTACCATGTCATCTATGAATAGTGAAAGTTTGACTTCTTCATTGCCTATTTGGATGTATTTTATTTTTTTGTTATCTGATTGTTGAGGCTAGGACTTCCAGTACTATGTTAAATAACAATGGTGAGAGTAGACATCCTTGTTTTGTTCCTAACCATAGAGGAAAAGCTCCCAGTTTTTTTCCCATTGAGGGTGATATTAGCTGTGGGTCTTTCCTATATGACCTTTAAGATGTTGAGGTATGTTCCCCCATCCCTAATTTGTTGAGGGTTTTTTATTAAGAATGAATGTTGTAGTGGCACTTGGGTGACTCAGTCAGTTGAGTGTTCAACTCTTGATATCAGCTGAGGTCGTGATCTTACAGTCATGGGATCAAGCCCCACATTGGGCTCTGCTCTGAGCATGGAACCTGCCTAGGATTCTCTCTCTTCCTCTCTCTCTGCCCTCCCCCCACTGTGTTCTCTCTCTCTCTCTTTCTCAAAAATAAAAAAAAATAAATAAATACTTTTTTAATAAGAGGAATGAATGCTGTTCTTTGTCAAATTTTTTTTCCTGCATCTATTGAGAGGATCATATGGTTCTTAACTTTCTTTTATTAATGGGTAGAACACTGACTTTGCAAATATTGAACCATCTTTGCAGACAAGGAATAAATCCTACCTTATTGCAGTGAATAATTCTTTTAATGCACTTTTGGATTCTCTTTGCTAGTATCTTGTTGGGAACTTTTACATCCATGTTCATCAGGGATATTGGCCTATAATTCTCCTTTTTAACGGGATGTTTGTCAGGTTTTGGAATCAAGGTAATGCTGGCCTCATAGAATGAGTTTGGAAGTTTTCCTTCCATTTCTATTTTTTGGAACAGTTTGAGAAAAATAGGTATTAACTCTTCTTTATATGTCTGGTAGAATTGCCCTGTGAAGTCATCTGACCCTCCTTAGCTTTGCTGGAATTGCTTTTCTCTTCATGACAGTATTCAAAAGAAAATGACTATCAGATATATCTTTTATTTCCCAAGATATAAATAATCATAGATAATAATCTAACATATAATAATTTTACATATGTGTCTAATTGTAATTATAACTGAAAAAGAAATTGATTTTATTTTTTAATAATTTTTAAGTCTGGTTTTTATCTACTCACAACTTCTGTGACCCTGTACTACTGCATTTAAAAACAAACCAAGATATTTGTTAACCCATTATATATATGTATAGTACACTCACACAAATATATATGCACAAATATATAAATACACATACACATAAAACACATATACATACATACACCTACATACACAAGTATGCATATATTTTTATGTGTGTGTATTTAATCTGTTTACCTATTTGTTAAATGAACCAAGTATTTCTTGGTAGAAAACATTAAAGGATCACAGAAGGATGAGAAAAATTATGATCACCATGTAGCATACCTAACAAGGGAAATAGAAATGCTCTAATTTAGAAGTATTAAAATAATTCAGTGAAGCAATGGTTTGAAGTCACAATAATTTTCTTTCCTTCCCCTTTGGTCATTGAGGTAAGTCAAGATTGTTCATAATGTAGATATTTTAACAATTTCTGTGGTTTCTGACTCAGCTTCTTTCATCAAGAGCTTCTTTGCTTAGGACTGATGCCTGAACACAGAACTCTCATAATCCATACTTGTTTCTAACACGTTTCTGCCTTGCCTTCAGTATCTTACCTCTAGGAAAGCTTAACTTTCATCATGGTACATGGTATATGGCAAGCTTTTGACAAATGTTTGTTGATTGAATAATTACTGACTATTCTTATTCCAGCTCATACCTCCTGGCCATTTTCTGGTCATAGTCACAGCCACAATGTTAGTTAATTCTTTGCATTAAGAACATTTTTTTTGCATTAAGACCATTTTTATATGATAAATATATAGAAGTTGTTTTAGCATATTTCTTTTATTAATTAAGTAAATAATTATTTAAATTTATACCCAAGTTAGCATATAGTGCAATAATGATTTCAGGAGTAGAATCCAATGATTCATTCTCTACTTATAACACCCAGTGCTCATCCCAACAAGTGTCCTGCTTAATGTCCCTTGCCTATTTAGCCCATCCCCCTCCTCAAAACCCTTTTAGCCACCCTCAGTTTGTTCTCTGTATTTAAGTCTTTTCTGTTTCGTCCCCCTCACTGTTTTTATATTATTTTTACTTCCCTTACCTTCTGTTCGTCTGTTTTGTATCTTAAATTCCACATTTGAGTGAAGTCATATGATACTTGTCTTTCTCTGACTAATTTCGCTTAGCATAATACCCTCCAGTCCAATCCACATTGTTGCAAGTGGCAAGATTTCATTCTTTTTGATCACTAATATCCCATTATATATATAATTAATATATATTAATACATATATATTAATTATAATTATACATTATTATAATTATATATAATTAGGTATAGTTATAATACATTATTATATTATAATTATAATACATATATATTAATTATACAATAATTAATACATATATTAATATGTAATTATTTATAATTCTATATTATATATATAATTATTTCTATTTAATTAATATAATCTATAATATAATCTATATAGATATATATGTATATCACCTCTTTATTTATCCATTTATCAGTCAATACACATTTAGGCTCTTTCCATACTTTAACTATTGTCAATAGAGCTGCCATAAACATTGGGGTGCATGTGTTCCTTCAGAACAGTACACCCGTGTCCTTTGGATAAACACCTAGTAGTGCAATCGCTGGGTCATAAGGCAGTTCTAGTTTTCATTTTTTGAGGAACCTCCACACTGTTTTCCAGAGTGGCTGCACCAGCAGTGCATTCCCACCAGCAGTGCAAAAGTGTTCTTCTTGCTCCGCATCCTTGCCAACATCTGTTGCTGCCTGAGTTGTGAATCTTAGCCATTCTGATAGGTGTGAGGTGGTATCTCATTGTGGTTCTGATTTGTATTTCTCTGACGATGAGTGATGTTGAGCATCTTTTCATGTGTCTGTTGCCCATCTGGATGTCTTCTTTGGAAAAGTGTCTATTCATGGATTATTTGTTTTTTTAGTTGTTGAGTTTGATAAGTTCTTTATAGATTTTGGATACTAGCCCTTTATCTGATATGTCATTTATAAATATCTTCTCCCATTCTGTTGGTTACCTTTTAGTTTTGCTGATTGTTTCCTTCACCGTGCAGAATCTTTGTATCTTGATGAGGTCCTAATACTTTATTTTTGCTTTTGTCTCTCTTGCCTCCATAGACATGTCAAGTAAGGAGCTGATGTGGCCAAGGTCAAGGAGGTTGTTGCCTGCTTTCTCCTCTAGGATTTTGATGGATTCCTGTCTTATGTTTAGGTCTTTCATCCATTTTGAGTTTATTTTTGTGTATTATGTAAGAAAGTGGTCCAAGTTCATTCTTCTGCATATCGCTGCCCAGTTTTTCCAACACCATTTGCTGAAGAGATGGTCTTTTTTCCACTAGATATTCTTTCCTGCTTTGTCTTTCCTGCTTTCCTGCCATATGTTTGTGGGTCCATTTCTTGGTTCTCTACTCTGTTCCATTGATCTCTGTGTCTGTTTTTGTGCCAGAACAATACTGTCTTGATGATTATAGTTTTGTAATACATCTTGAAGTCCAAAATTGTGGTGCCTCCAACTTCGGTTTTCTTTTTCAAGATTGCTTTGGCTATTTGGGGTCTTTTCTGGTTCCATATAAATTTTAGGATTGTTAGTTCTATCTCTGTGAAGAATGCTAGTGTTATTTTGATAGGGATTACATTCAATATGTTGATTGATTGGGGTATTAAAGGCATTTTAACAATATTTGTTCTTCCAATACACGAGCGTGGAATATTTTTCCATTTTTTTGTGTCATCTTCAATTTCTTTCATAAGCTTTCTGTAGTTTTAAGTGTAAAGATTTTTCACCACTTTGGTTAGGTTTATTCCTAGGTATTCCTGGTGCAATTATAAATGGGATCAATTCCTTGATTTCTTTTTCTGCTGCTTCATTATTGGTGTATAGAAATGCAGCTGATTTCTGTGCATTGATTTTATATCCTGCAACTTTGCTGAATTCATGGATCAGTTCTAGCAGTTTTGGTGGATTTTTTTTGGGTTTTCCACATAGAGTATCATGTTATCTGTGAGTGAAAGTGTGACTTCCTCCTTGCAGATTTGGATACCTTTTGTTTCTTTGCATCGTCCAATGCTGAGGCTAGGACTTCCATCACTATATTGAATAACAGTGGTGAGAGTGGACATACTTGTCATGTTCCTGACCTTAGGGGAAAACTCTCAGTTTTTCCCCACTGAGGATAATATTACATATTACACAACTGTAATGTACAAGATACATAGCTGTATCTTTCATATACAGCTGTTACGATCATGAGGTATAATCCCTCTATCCCTACTTTCTTGAGGATTTTTATCAAAAAGGATGCTATATTTTGTCAAATGCTTTCTCTACATGTATTGAGAGGATCATGTGGTTCTTATTCCTCCTTTTATTAATGTGATGTATCACAATGATTGATTTGCAGATATTGAACCAGCCCTGCATCACAGGTATAAATCCCACTTGATCGTGGTGAATAATTCTTTTAATGTATTGTTGGATCCAGTTGACTAGTATCTTTTTGAGAATTTTTGCATCCATGTTCATGAGGTAAATTGGTCTATAATTCTCCTTTTTAGTGGGGCCTTTGATTTTGGAATCAAGGTAATGCTGGCCTCATAGAATGAGTTTGGAAATTTTCCTTTGGTTTCTATTTTTTGGAACAGCTTTAAAATAATAGAGGTTAACTGTTCTTTAAATGTTTGGTAGAATTCCCCAGGAAAGCTATCCAGCCTGGACTCTTATTTTTTTGGGAGATTTTTGACTACTAATTCTATTTCTTTACTTGTTATTGGTCTGTTCCAATTTTCTATGTCTTCCTGTTGCAGTTTTGGTAGTTTATATGTTTCTAAGAATTCATTCATTTTTTTCAGATTGCCCAATTTATTGGCATATAATTGCTCATAATATTCTCTTATTATTATTTGTATTTCTTCAATGTTGGTTGTGGTCTCTCCTCTTTCATTCTTGATTTTATTTATGTAGGTCCTTTCCTTTTTCCTTTTGAGAAAATGGCTAGGGTTTTATCAATTTTTTAATTCTTTTGGAGAACCAGCTCCTGGTTTCATTGGTTTGTTCTTTTTTTTTAATTTTTCTTATTTTGATATTATTGATTTCTGCTCTGATCTTTATTATTTCCTTCTTCTGCTAGTTTTAGGCTTTATTTGCTGTTATTTTTTCTAGCTCTTTAAGGTATAAGGTTAGGTTGTGTATCAGACCTTTCTTCCTTCTTTAGGAAGGCCTGGATTTCTATATACTTCCTTCTTATGACCGCCTTTGCTGTATCCCAGAGTTTTTAGGCTGTTGTGTTACCATGTTATTATGATACATTGGCTTCCATGTACTTTTTAATTTCCTCTTTAATTTCTTGGTTAACCCATTCATTTCATTCTTTAGTAGGATGTTCTTTAATCTCCAAGTACTCGTGGTCTTTCCAAATTTTTTCTTGTGGTTGATTTTGAGTTTCATAGCATTGTGATCTGAATATATGCACAGTATGATCTCAATCTTTTTGTACTTGTTGAGGGCTGATTTGTGTTCTAGTATGTGGTCTATTCTGGATAATGTTCCATTTGTACTCAAGAAATTGTATTCTGCTGCTTTAGGATGGAATCTTTTGAATATATCTGTTAAGTCCATCCAGTCCAGTGTATCAATCACAACCATTGTTTCCTTGTTGATTTTCTCTTAGATGGTCTGTCCATTGTTGTATGTGGGGTGTTGAAGTCCCCTACTATTATGATCAGTGAGTTTATTTATGTTTGTGATTAATTGATTTATATATTTGGCTGCTTTCACATTGGGGGCATATATGTTTACAATTGTTAGATCTTCTTGGAATATGGACCCCTTAATTATGATATGTCCTTCTTCATCTCTTGTTACAGTCTTTATTTTAAAAACTTGTTTTTCTGTTATAAGTATGGTAATTCCAGCTTTCTTTTGTTGACCGTTAGCATGATAGATGGTTCTCCATCCCCTTACTTTCAATCTGAAGGTGGCTTTAGATCTAAAATGGGTCTCTTTTAAAAGCATATAGATGGATCTTGTTTCCTTATCTATTTTGATATACTGTGTTTTTTTTTTTATTGGAATTTTTAGTCCATTGACATTTAGAGTGAGTACTGAAAGATATGAATTTATTGCCATTGTATTGCCTGTAGATTTGGGGTTTCTGGTGGTGGTCTCTGGTCCTTTATAGTCTTTGTGCTTTTGGTCTTTTTTGTTTTGTTTCAGCTTTTCTCCTCTTAGAGAGTCCCCCTTAAAATTTCTTGTGGGACTGTTTTAATGGTCATAAACTCTTTTAGTTTTTATTTGTCTGGGAAACTCTTTATCTCTCCTTCTATTTTGAATGATAGCCTTTCTGGATAAAGAATTCTTGGCTGCATGTTTTTACAATTCAGCATGTCACATATAACCTGCCACTCCTTTCTGGCCTGTCAAGTTTCTGTGTATAGGTCTGCTGCAAAACTGATCTGTCTTCCCTTACAGGTTAAGGAGTTTTTTTCCCCTTGCTGCTTTCATAATTTTTTTGTCTGTGTATTTTGTGAATTTGACTATGATATGCCTTGGTGATGGTTGATTTTTGTTGAATCCAATGGGAGTTCTCTTTGTTTTGTGGATTTTGTTATCTGTGTCTTTCCCTACATTAAGAAAGTTTCCACTATATTTTGCTCACATAAACCTACCTCTTTTTCTCTCTCTTCATCTTCTGGGACTCCTATGATTCAGATGTTTTTCCTTTTTTATTTTTTTTAATGAAATTTATTGACAAATTGGTTTCCATACAACACCCAGTGCTCATCCCAAAAGGTGCCCTCCTCAATACCCATCACCCACCCTCTCCTCCCTCCCACCTCCCATCAACCCTCAGTTTGTTCTCAGTTTTTAACAGTCTCTTATGCTTTGGCTCTCTCCCATTCTAACCTCTTTTTATTTTTCCTTCCCCTCCCCCATGGGTTCCTGTTAAGTTTCACAGGATCCACATAAGAGTGAAACCATATGGTATCTGTCTTTCTCTGTATGGCTTATTTCACTTAGCATCACACTCTCCAGTTCCATCCACGTTGCTACAAAAGGCCATATTTCATTTTTTCTCATTGCCACGTAATATTCCATTGTGTATATAAACCACAATTTCTTTATCCATTCATCAGTTGATGGACATTTAGGCTCTTTCCATAATTTGGCTATTGTTGAGAGTGCTGCTATGAACATTGGGGTACAAGTGGCCCTATGCATCAGTGCTCCTGTATCCCTTGGATAAATTCCTAGCAGTGCTATTGCTGGGTCATAGGGTAGGTCTATTTTTAATTTTCTGAGGAACCTCCACACTGCTTTCCAGAGCGGCTGCACCAATTTGCATTCCCACCAACAGTGCAAGAGGGTTCCCGTTTCTCCACATCCTCTCCAGCATCTATAGTCTCCTGATTTGTTCATTTTGGCCACTCTGACTGGCGTGAGGTGATACCTGAGTGTGGTTTTGATTTGTATTTCCCTGATAAGGAGCGACGCTGAACATCTTTTCATGTGCCTGTTGGCCATCCGGATGTCTTCTTTAGAGAAGTGTCTATTCATGTTTTCTGCCCATTTCTTCACTGGGTTATTTGTTTTTCGGGTGTGGAGTTTGGTGAGCTCTTTATAGATTTTGGATACTAGCCCTTTATCTAATATGTCATTTGCGAATATCTTTTCCCATTCCGTTGGTTGCCTTTTAGTTTTGTTGGTTGTTTCCTTTGCTGTGCAGAAGCTTTTTAATCTTCATAAGGTCCCAGTAATTCACTTTTGCTTTTAATTCCCTTGCCTTTGGGGATGTGTCGAGTAAGAGATTGCTACGGCTGAGGTCAGAGAGGTCTTTTCCTGCTTTCTCCTCTAAGGTTTTGATGGTTTCCTGTCTCACATTTAGGTCCTTTATCCATTTTGAGTTTATTTTTGTGAATGGTGTGAGAAAGTGGTCTAGTTTCAACCTTCTGCATGTTGCTGTCCAGTTCTCCCAGCACCATTTGTTAAAGAGGCTGTCTTTTTTCCATTGGATGTTCTTTCCTGCTTTGTCAAAGATGAGTTGGCCATACGTTTGTGGGTCTAGTTCTGGGGTTTCTATTCTATTCCATTGGTCTATGTGTCTGTTTTGGTGCCAATACCATGCTGTCTTGATGATGACAGCTTTGTAGTAGAGGCTAAAGTCTGGGATTGTGATGCCTCCTGCTTTGGTCTTCTTCTTCAAAATTCCTTTGGCTATTCGGGGCCTTTTGTGGTTCCATATGAATTTTAGGATTGCTTGTTCTAGTTTCGAGAAGAATGCTGGTGCAATTTTGATTGGGATTGCATTGAATGTGTAGATAGCTTTGGGTAGTATTGACATTTTGACAATATTTATTTTTCCAATCCATGAGCAGGGAATGTCTTTCCATTTCTTTAAATCTTCTTCAATTTCCTTCATAAGCTTTCTATAGTTTTCAGCATACAGATCCTTTACATCTTTGGTTAGATTTATTCCTAGGTATTTTATGCTTCTTGGTGCAATTGTGAATGGGATCAGTTTCTTTATTTGTCTTTCTGTTGCTTCATTGTTAGTGTATAAGAATGCAACTGATTTCTGTACATTGATTTTGTATCCTGCAACTTTGCTGAATTCATGTATCAGTTCTAGCAGACTTTTGGTGGAGTCTATTGGATTTTCCATGTATAATATCATGTCATCTGCAAAAAGCGAAAGCTTGACTTCATCTTTGCCAATTTTGATGCCTTTGATTTCCTTTTGTTGTCTGATTGCTGATGCTAGAACTTCCAGCACTATGTTAAACAACAGCGGTGAGAGTGGGCATCCTTGTCGTGTTCCTGATCTCAGGGAAAAAGCTCTCAGTTTTTCCCTGTTGAGGATGATGTTAGCTGTGGGCTTTTCATAAATGGCTTTTATTATCTTTAAGTATGTTCCTTCTATCCCGACTTTCTCAAGGGTTTTTATTAAGAAAGGGTGCTGGATTTTGTCGAAGGCCTTTTCTGCATCGATTGACAGGATCATATGGTTCTTCTCTTTTTTTTTTGTTAATGTGATGTATCACGTTGATTGATTTGTGAATGTTGAACCAGCCCTGCATCCCAGGAATGAATCCCACTTGATCATGGTGAATAATTCTTTTTATATGCCGTTGAATTCGATTTGCTAGTACCTTATTGAGAATTTTTGCATCCATATTCATCAGGGATATTGGCCTGTAGTTCTCTTTTTTTACTGGGTCTCTGTCTGGTTTAGGAATCAAAGTAATACTGGCTTCATAGAATGAGTCTGGAAGTTTTCCTTCCCTTTCTATTTCTTGGAATAGCTTCAGAAGGATAGGTATTATCTCTGCTTTAAACGTCTGGTAGAACTCCCCTGGGAAGCCATCTGGTCCTGGACTCTTATTTGTTGGGAGATTTTTGATAACCGATTCAATTTCTTTGCTGGTTATGGGTCTGTTCAAGCTTTCTATTTCCTCCTGATTGAGTTTTGGAAGAGTGTGGGTGTTCAGGAATTTGTCCATTTCTTCCAGGTTGTCCAATTTGTTGGCATATAATTTTTCATAGTATTCCCTGATAATTGTTTGTATCTCTGAGGGATTGGTTGTAATAATTCCATTTTCATTCATGATTTTATCTATTTGGGTCATCTCCCTTTTCTTTTTGAGAAGCCTGGCTAGAGGTTTGTCAATTTTGTTTATTTTTTCAAAAAACCAACTCTTGGTTTCGTTGATCTGCTCTACAGTTTTTTTAGATTCTATATTGTTTATTTCTGCTCTGATCTTTATTATTTCTCTTCTTCTGCTAGGTTTAGGCTGCCTTTGCTGTTCTGCTTCTAGTTCCTTTAGGTGTGCTGTTAGATTTTGTATTTGGGATTTTTCTTGTTTCTTGAGATAGGCCTGGATTGCAATGTATTTTCCTCTCAGGACTGCCTTCGCTGCATCCCAAAGCATCTGGATTGTTGTATTTTCATTTTCGTTTGTTTCCATATATTTTTTAATTTCTTCTCTAATTGCCTGGTTGACCCACTCATTCGTTAGTAGGGTGTTCTTTAACCTCCATGCTTTTGGAGGTTTTCCAGACTTTTTCCTGTGGTTGATTTCAAGCTTCATGGCATTGTGGTCTGAAAGTGAGCATGGTATAATTTCAATTCTTGTAAACTTATGAAGGGCTGTTTTGTGACCCAGTATATGATCTATCTTGGAGAATGTTCCATGTGCACTCGAGAAGAAAGTATATTCTGTTGCTTTGGGATGCAGAGTTCTAAATATATCTGTCAAGTCCATCTGATCCAATGTCTCATTCAGGGCCCTTGTTTCTTTATTGACCGTGTGTCTAGATGATCTATCCATTTCTGTAAGTGGGGTGTTAAAGTCCCCTGCAATTACCACATTCTTATCAATAAGGTTGCTTATGTTTATGAGTAATTGTTTTATATATTTGGGGGCTCCGGTGTTCGGCGCATAGACATTTATAATTGTTAGCTCTTCCTGATGGATAGACCCTGTAACTATTATATAATGTCCTTCTTCATCTCTTGTTACAGCCTTTAATTTAAAGTCTAGTTTGTCTGATATAAGTATGGCTACTCCAGCTTTCTTTTGGCTTCCAGTCGCATGATAAATAGTTCTCCATCCCCTCACTCTCAATCTAAAGGTGTCCTCAGGTCTAAAATGAGTCTCTTGTAGACAGCAAATAGATGGGTCTTGTTTTTTTATCCATTCTGATACCCTATGTCTTTTGGTTGGCGCATTTAATCCATTTACATTCAGTGTTATTATAGAAAGATACGGGTTTAGAGTCATTGTGATGTCTGTATGTTTTATGCTTGTAGTGATGTCTCTGGGACTTTGTCTCACAGGGTCCCCCTTAGGATCTCTTGTAGGGCTGGTTTAGTGGTGACAAATTCCTTCAGTTTTTGTTTGTTTGGGAAGACCTTTATCTCTCCTTCTATTCTAAATGACAGACTTGCTGGATAAAGGATTCTCGGCTGCATATTTTTTCTGTCTAGCACCCTGAAAATCTCGTGCCAATTCTTTCTGGCCTGCCAAGTTTCAAAAGAGAGATCAGTCACGAGTCTTATAGGTCTCCCTTTATATGTGAGGGCACGTTTACCCCTTGCTGCTTTCAGAATTTTCTCTTTATCCTTGTATTTTGCCAGTTTCACTATGATATGTCATGCAGAAGATCGATTCAAGTTATGTCTGAAGGGAGTTCTCTGTGCCTCTTGGATTTCAATGCCTTTTTCCTTCCCCAGTTCAGGGAAGTTCTCAGCTATGATTTCTTCAAGTACCCCTTCAGCACCTTTCCCTCTCTCTTCCTCCTCTGGGATACCAATTATGCGTATATTATTTCTTTTTAGTGTATCACTTAGTTCTCTAATTTTCCCCTCATACTCCTGGATTTTTTTATCTCTCTTTTTCTCAGCTTCCTCTTTTTCCATAACTTTATCTTCTAGTTCACCTATTCTCTCCTCTGCCTCTTCAAGCCGAGCTGTGGTGGTTTCCATTTTGTTATGCATTTTGTTTAAAGAGTTTTTCAGCTCCTCGTGACTGTTCCTTAGTCCCTTGATCTCTGTAGCAAGAGATTCTCTGCTGTCCTGTATACTGTTTTCAAGCCCAGCGATTAATTTTATGACTATTATTCTAAATTCACTTTCTGTTATATTATTTAAATCCTTTTTGATCAGCTCATTAGCTGTTGTTATTTCCTGGAGATTCTTCTGAGGGGAGTTGTTCCGCTTGGTCATTTTGGATAGTCCCTGGCGTGGTGAGGACCTTCAGGGCACTTCCCCTGTGCTGTGGTGTATAACTGGAGTTGGTGGGCGGGGCCACAGTCAGACCTGATGTCTGCCCCCAGCCCACCGCTGGGGCCACAGTCAGACTGGTGTGTGCCTTCTCTTCCCCTCTCCTAGGGGCGGGATTCACTGTGGGGTGGTGTGGCTTGTCTGGGCTACTTGCAGACTGCCAGGCTTGTGATGCTGGGGATCTGGCGTATTAGCTGGGGTAGGTAGGCAAGGTGCATGGGGGCAGGAGGGGCAGGCTTAGATCGCTTCTCCTAAGGTGATCCACTTCAGGAGGGGCCCTGTGGTAGCGGGAGGGAGTCAGATCCGCTGCCGGAGGTTTGGCTTCGCAGAAGCGCAGAGTTGGGTGTTTGCGCGGAGCCAGCAAGTTCCCTGGCAGGAACCGGTTCTCTTTGGGATTTTGGCTGGGGGATGGGCGGGGGAGATGGCGCTGGCGAGCGCCTTTGTTCCCCACCAAACTGAGCTCTGTTGTCAGGGGGCTCAGCAGCTCTCCCTCCCTTTGTCCTCCAGCCTTCCCGCTTTCCGAGCAGAGCTGTTAACTTATGACCTCCCAGATGCTAAGTCGCGCTTGTTGTGGGAACACAGTCCATCAGGCCCCTCCGCTTTTGCAAGCCATACTCGTGGGCTCTGCTTGGCCGGCGAGCCGCCCCTCCACCCTGGCTCCCTCCCGCCAGTCCGTGGAGCGCGCACTACCTCGCCGCCCTTCCTACCATCTTCCGTGGGCCTCTCGTCTGCGTTTGGCTCCGGCGACTCCGTTCTGCTAATCCTCTGGTGGTTTTCTGGGTTATATAGGTAGGTGTAGATGGAATCTAAGTGATCAGCAGGACGTGCGGTGAGCCCAGCGTCCTCCTAAGCCGCCATCTTCAAAATTCTCTCTGTTTTACCTTTTTAATAAGTCACTGAGTTCTCTAAATCTTGTGTCATGCACTTTTTCCTTAGTTTCCCTATTTTTTTTTCTGCTTCATTATTCTCCATAATTTTTGTCTTTTATACTGTGGATTTGCTGCTGTGCTTCATCCATCCGTGCCTCTGTGGCATCCATTCAAGATTGCATCTAGGTTATAACATTTTTAATTTCATCCTGAATGGATTTTACTTCTTTTATCTTGGCAGAAAGAGATTCTATGTTTTTTTCAACCCCAGCTAGTATTCTTATTATTGTTACTCTAAATTTTTGTCAGACATCTTGTTTATATCTGTGTTTATTAAGCCTCTAGCTGTAATTTCTTCCTTTTCTTTGTGTGGGGGTGAGGGGTGGGGGTAATTCCTTCATTTTGTCATTTTGGAGGGAGAAAAAATTAATGAAATAAAATAAAAAAATTAAAATCAAGAAGTTAAAAACAACACAAAAGTCAAGTAAAGGAAGCTAGATCCTAGGTGTGGTTTTGTCTTGTTGAAAGAAGTCTTGATAGAATAGAGAAAAAAGGAAAGAAAAGAAAAAAAGAAAAAAGTTTAAAAATTTAAAAAGTGTATACAATAAAATAGAGTAAAATTAAATGAAGAAAGTGAAATAGAATAACAAATTACAAAAAAATAAATTAGTAAAAAGAATTTTTCAAAAAAGGAAAATAAAAAAAAATTTTTCTCCTGTATCAAAAAAAGGAGGGAAAAAAACAATTTAAACAAAAACAAAAAACAAAAACAAGAACAAACAAAACCAAATAGATGGGCCAGCAAACAGAATGAAATCCTAATTAATTTACATTCAGTTTCCCATAGAACTCAAACTATGAAGCACTTTATAGTCCATACACTAAACAGGTGGAAAGACTTGTGATCGTTCTCTAGGGCATGTTTGGAGGGTGCAGTGGGACATGGTTTGGCATAACAGCTCCATTCTCCACTAGGTGCCACTGCTTAGCTTTCTAGAGTGGATAAATGTTACCTGTGTGTGCATGTATGCACATGCACTGGAGAGGTGAAAATGGCATCACCCAGCTTCCTAATCTCTGGCACAGGAACTCTGTTCTCACCAACCCATAATCAAACACCCCTCCTTTGTCTCAGGCTTCTGTCCATTCCCTGCTTCTACACTGTCTGTGTCCATGCTGTCAGCTTGCCAGGCAGCACCTCCTTTCCAAATTTTATCTCAGATGGGACTGTGTTTCCAAACCCCTCACTTCTGACAACCCTGCAGCTTGGCCCTGCTTCAACCCTCTGGGGGAGAGTCTCACTCAGCAATGGCCAGGTGCTGGCCTGCCCCAGAGAGCTTTGTGTGATCATGCAGTGGCAGAAGTTCAGAGATTACAGTAAATCTCAACACACAGCAGACACCAGGTTTCGCCGAACTCTTGTGTCTTTGTTCCAGTATTAGCAAATGTGGCTGCTCTCCAGGGTCCCCTAAGGCCTTTGCCTGTGAGGAGGCTGTATGGCCTGTACCAAATTCCCTCCAAGTAGGGGAACCCCTTTTCCCCATGTGGCCCAGCGACCCCTTGGACCTTGCCACCTGCTCCTGGGGATTCGCTCTTCCTCCCCACTAGAACACAGCCAGGTATTGAGCTCTGGAATTTTCAACTCTGTGCTCTCCTGTTTATAGAGTCCTAATGGTATTGAAACTCTCTCTTTTCTCCCCCTCAGTGGTTTTGGGGAGCAGATTTCTTGTTTTTCCCTTGTGGGTATATCCACTCTTTCTCTTTCTCTCCAGCTAATTTCAATGGGGATCCTTTTCCTATACTCTGCCTCTGTGCCACACACTCCCCCCTCTTTCTCTGTCCTCTCTCTGCAGAAACAGCTTCCTACCCTCCATGGCTTCTCTCTCCCCCATTTCATCTCTCTACATCATGTACCTGCCAAGTTCTGTGACTCAAGTTATGCAGATTGATGTGTTAATCCTGAGATCAATTTCCTAGGTGTGCCAAATGGTTTGGTGCCAATCTGGCTGCATTTCAGGGATGGGAGAAGCTTCTCAGTTTCCATGCTGCTCCACCATTCTGCTCCACCAGAAGTGGCCCCTTCTCCCCACTTTGAACTCTTAAGAGACCTCAAGTCTAATGCACTAGACATGGCTGTAGACTGGAATTCCCTGCAGAAACTTAAATATACAGATGCTAAGTTCCCATCCTAGACCAACTAAATGAGAATAGCATCTGGGTGTTGTCTGGGTAGCTCAATTGGTTAAGAATCTGACTCTTGATTTGGGCTCAGGCCATGATCTTATAGTTTGTGAGATCTAGCCCCTAAGCATGTTTCTAGGAAATTCATTAAGTGTTTAATGCCAACGAGTTCCATTAAGTATCTAAACCCTTCTTTCCTTTCTTCTCTTTTTCATTTCTTTTCCTTTCTTTTTTTCTTTTTGTTTTGTTTTCTTTCATGGCCAGGGATCTCAGGCTTCATCATCTGAGGAATACTTTGTCTCTTTGCTTCAATAATTCTAATTTTTGTGCATGTGTCTGTGTGGTGTAAATGGATTTCAAAATCATAATTAAACTTCAAAATAAGTTAAAAAATTAATTTGGTATCCAAAAATGCTTTATTGGTATGTAGAAACTTGCCTGCAATGTAGGAATAATCTTTTTATTAAAAAAATGGCACACAAAATTAATTAGTATTCACTCTGTTTCCCTGATAACCCCTGCCAGGCTACTCACCCTGAGAGACCCCAGGGAAATAGGAAGCAGCTCTCTTTAGGCATAGGCCTGGGGCCCATGATTAACTTTTGGCTTTGAATTAATTTTTTTTTCTGAATATAGAAGCAACAGGATGTATGTGGGCTGCAGTGCTGTTTAATGTTTTAAAAAAAATGGAAACAGCACTTTGCCTACATATAATTCTATTTGTCTTTTTGCAGCAAGTTGCAGGGCCACCCGTTCTGTGAAGTTTTTTCAGTCTTTCCTTGTTCATTGTGCTGTTTCTCTTCAGAATTCCTGGGCACTTATGGTCTCTCATACACAATCCAATCCTCAGTTCTTGGATGCCATGTATAATGATGAACCCCTCCTTGAGGTGGGGCCCTTTCCCTCCTGATGGCAGTGAGCTTTTTGAAGGCAGGGGTTAGTCATTTTTTTTTAATTTTCTAAATCTGCTGAAGAGCTTTATGCATAACTAAGTACAACATAAATATTCAGTACATATTTTCTAAGTTCTTTCCCAGAATGTGTATTAGGAGAGATGGGGGCAGGAGACTTAGAATGTGGAAGGTTTTGAAAAGAGAATTATAGGAGAGGGTCTACAAGCCATAAGCAGTTTTGTTGTTTGTTTTCAGCTGAGAATACCAGTAATAACTTACAAGGGTATGTGTGGTTGCTTTGTGTGTGTGTATTCATTGTGTTGTGTTCCTAGTAATGTGTCATCTGGAAGGAAGCATTAGAATGTGATCATTAAACAATATATAAGATTTTCACTTAGTGGAAGGTGCAAAGATTCTATCTTTTTGGTTTCTCACTCACATTCTGGGTCAGTGGACCTAAAAGAGACATCAGTAGTCCCAATGGGCAATTTCTGCTTCCATCTCACAAGACCTTGGAGATAGTCTCTTATCACAGATTTCTTCTATTGTAGAAGGCTGAGTCAGAGTGGTATTGGTTGGGTAGCCAGTGCTTGCCCTCATGGTGCTCACAGTATTCTTAGAGAATCCAGACACAGGCTCAAATTATTTTGAGACTGACACTAGACATTATGGAATTAGGGTGAAAAATGATGGTTCTACTTCTAGCATATAAGTCTGTTCCTGAAATGTGAAGCTTACTAGGGTGTGCGGTGTCCTTCCCAGAGCCCTGCTTTGGTGTAGCCCCACAGCCACACTGGACAGATGGCTCCTTTGAGCTGAATACATAAGTATTCCCTCTACTTATTGTAAGACAGCTACTTTTGGCTTACTGTATCAACACAAAATATATGCTATATGTCTGGTGCCAGAACAAGATGGTGTCTCTCACAACATCATCCCAGAACATTAGTTGATACACTGATATTAAATTTTTGGGGAAGTAGAAAATTAAGTTTTATGGTTTATGTTGTAGATTCATTTGTATAAGTGATTAAGCAAATGTATAAAAAAAGTGTGAATCACTATGTCTAGGAAAATTTAGATCAGAGCTCCTAACTCTATGTCTTATCAATCAATGCCATGTCTGAAAACACTGGAGGCAGACTAATTACATTTTCATTTGGCCCAAAGTTAGGAGGGTCAATTTAATAAGCTGTTTGGCAGAAAGGGTTCAATAATCTTTTTAAACTAGAATAATAGGCCCAAATATACAAAATCATAAACATTTATTTAACATCTATTTGCTAGGCACAGAAGAAAGTGTTGTACAGGCATTATCTCAAAAAACCACTATGTACTATGTACCAATAAAGCTATGAAGAAACTTCTAATTTCCTGCCCAGCATGTAAGAAACTTGAAAGTCACCATTTCATCCTCATAACAAGTAAGAAGCAGAACAAACTGAAAATTCAACAACTCTTTCTAGATACCTAAGAGAAATGAGGTCTTAGGGCAAGCTGCTATCCCCTAAATTGGAGACACTGGCAGGCAAATACAAAGAATCACAACTTAGAGCAGAAAGAAGGCCATGAGTTGAAACATCTATGGGAACTAGTACTAGGATATGGAAACTGGAACTGTAATTCCTCATTTTGAAATACAACAGAGCATTCTCTTCTTAACAAGATCTGCCCTCCAGAGAAACTATTTAACCAGGGCCTAAACTACTAGGGTTTTATCAGAACCTAATTGATTTGGGGGAAGGCAGGCCAACTCCATCCCACTCTAGCCATTCTGTTCCACCTAAGGGAGGGTGAAAAAGATCTGAGAAACACTCCCAAAGCTCACAGTCCAGAGGCATAGCCTCACTAAAAGACTGAGACCTAATAGGACCATAAGACGCTTCCCCTCCCACCACATGTCACCACAATATTGTAAAGGCTTATTTATATGAATTCCTTTTACCTAGTTCATGATGTCCACTATCAATAGTCTATAAAAATATTTTGCTCATTTTATTGGGTTGATTTTTATTATTGAGTTATAAGAATTTTTTATATATTCTTTTCAAAAGTCCTTACATATTTTCCAAATAAAGAAAAGCTATGGGGTAGGTACTATAATTATGCCCAGTTAACAGATAAGGAAACTGTGAGATCCTGAACAGTGATGTAACTTGCCCAAGATCACATAGCTAGAAAGTGGCAGAGCCAGGACTTGAACCTGAGTAGTTAACCACTCTTAAAACATACTTTAGATTTTAGGTAAAATGAGTAAATATTGTTCAATATTGCAAAAATATAAATGCTAATATTCATGGGAAAGGAATTTAAGATTTCAATAACTTTAAGGTCAATCTGAACCAAAGGCATAAGATGGCTATTTGAAAAATCAAACGTAAATCTGAACTAAATAATGTCTAGCTTAAGGGAAGCAGTAATTCCACTGTGCATCAAAGACCCCATTTGGGGTGGTATTGAGTTTTAAAAAGAACCTTTAAAATGCATTGTGTTCAGAAGAAGACATTACTAAGATTTATGAGGGCCCTGGAACACATTGCCAAATTAATTCAGCAGTATTAATTGAGTATCCTGTGTTAGGTATTACGGTATGATGCTGAACAAAATAGTACTTATCTTAAGAAGCCTTGAGTTTCAAGAAGTTTTGGGTATTTATCCCACAGAAGAGGTAGCTTGAGAGTAGGATAAGGTGTGATTCAGTTAAGAAAAACATTTAAGTACATGGTCTGTGTGACACATTATATTTGAGAACAGGGATACAGGGATGAATAAATACATCATGATGTCCATTCTCAAGGAGATCACAGTTTAGTGGATGAGAGAGTTACCATATATTCAACTGGGATAAGATAAATAATATACTAGTAAAATAAGCCGCAGGTTAACACACTATAGGATACAACAGAAGTCATCAGAAGTGCTTCTGTTTGAGGAGGAACATAGAAGGGGGTCACTTGATAGCTTTCTGCAACTATTTTAGGACCTGCTATTTAACACAAGAAACAGATTTGTTAAACGAACAAACAAAGCTCTCCAGGAGGAGCATAAACATTTGGAAATCAGAGAAAAAGAAAAACGTATTAATAGGTAAACTTTTTCCCTAGCGTTAAAAGGTGAGACACCAGGTTACCTTAAAAAAAGAGCAAATTCCACATCACTGAACATGTCCTAGCAGAGTCCAATCTACCACCTGGCATGGGCATTGTGGACTAGATTCCCATGTTGGTGAAAAGGTGAGCTAAGTGAATTTTAAGGTCACTCCAAATTCTGAGAATCTGTTACTGGCATGAGCAGCTTCCTAAATTGGAAAGCTGCTTACAGTAAATGTTGATTTGATCTGTTCTTAAGATATTTTAAAGCATTAGCTTTTTCCTGACGTAAGCCTAGCATAAATAAGCCTTGTGGGTAAGACCTTGTACCTGTATGTTCACATTATCTGGCTTGAGGTTATTTTAGGACTGTAGCCTATTAATTATATTGTCCACTAATTAAAGAAATGGTTATTGTCCAGTGAGTGTACACTCCAAAAGACCAGATCCAGAGACACAATTATAAATTCTAACTAAAACAGGGCTGATTTCCCACCTTTTAGTCTTGAAAAGGGCCAAGCACGTTTTACTTTCTCCTGTCAGTCTGTGATCTGGGAATCCCATCAGCTTGGGACACCCACACTTTCCTGAGGAGATTTCCTTTAATCCTGATTATTTAAGAATTGTTTATATTCTTTCATTCCTCCCTTTTTGGAGTAGTGAAAGGTACAATGAATCTGTATTCAGGAATTCTGGGTTCAGTTCTTTGCTTTGTCATGTAATACCCATATAAATGTTCTGACATTTAGATTCCTCTCCTGTAAATCATGAGAGATGTACTGAGTCAGTAGTTTCTAGATATCAGTCTGACTTTTTAAGGTTTTTTTGTTTGTTTGTTTTGTTTTGTTTGAGAGATTTTAAACTATCCATTGTGGACCCTCGGCTTCAGAGAGTCTGGTTCGATATATCTTGAGTAGGTTCAGGAAATAATGTTGTTTAAGTTCTTCCAAGGATCCTGAGGGTACAGCCCAATTTGGGACCTGGGCAAGATAATTTCTCAGGTCCCTTTCACTTCTAAAAGTCTATGAGTTTGTGATTCTGTTTCTCTCTCTTCAAAACTTCAGTGATTTTATACAGACATATATATATCTTAAAAAGAAAAGGCTTTTACGCACCACAGCCCGTGTGGAAAAATTCAATTCACTTGTGATTATAGGCAACATCATTTTATTTTAACAATTTCCCTTTCTAATGCTGTTCAGGTAGTTTGAAGAAGTGTCCAGAAAATGAAAAAGCTGAGAGGAATTAAATAAGCATTTAGCCAAGTCAGTGTACAGCCTTCCTCCTCCCATCCGCCTACCCTTCTAATTCCTTCCTTTTTTTCTGGTCTTCAACATTTAAGCAACACATAAGAGAAAAATGCTCTCTCTCCCTTAAGCCCATTTCTGAAATGATTCTATTTTTAAACACTGCAGTTCATCTCAATTGTGCTCAAATTCAATTCACTTGTGATTGTCTGCTATATTATTTTCTTTATCAATTTCTCCCCAGACTCAGTGGGGCAGTGATTGAAATTTGAAAGCTTGTGGGGGGAATAAAGTCCAAAACAGTATTGAGGAAAATGTGTCTTGAGTCTTTTGGCTGCAAAGAACCCTTGCTTTCCCTCAACACCCAATCTGCTTTCATCCACAGTCTCTGGATAAACACCATCCAGCCAAAAGGACTTAAAAAATAAATTTAAATTGATTCTTCCATCATCAAAAGAGTTCTTTTCTCCCTAGCCTTAAAACATTTTATTTTTTATTATTACATCATGTGCTTAATGCTTCGGCTAAGACTGCCTTGGTTTTGGTTGCTAAATCTTTGTTGTGCTTTAGGTGAAGTCGGCGCGTATCCATCTAAGGCATTAAGAGTGTTGGCCATTGGAATACCCTTGGAATAGAAAGATAACACTCATTCTTTCCCAAACTAGCTTGGCTTTTGAATACAATGAACTTATTTCAAATATATCAACCCTTTTTTTTTTAGTATCATATTTGCTAAACTTGTGATATCATTTAATTGTTAATTATATGCTGATTTCTCCCACCCAGAATTCAGTGTAAAAGCAGTCACCAAGTATTAGGGTCAATGAAGAAATCAGGAAATAACAAGACCGGGGGCCAAACACCAGTGTAAGTATGTACAGATCTCATGTTCGTTCATGCTGTCCACAAGAGAATTCTTCTCATTCATCTGATGGCAGAAATGGTGACACCCAGGTCATTACCTCCTCTGGTATGCAGCTCTGTATTTGCCTGTGACTTCCTCATTATATGCTTTCCTAGGCTATTCTTTTGCATCCCATTACTTTTAAAATATGGATTTCTTTGTGTCATTGGCCACTTGGGTTTACTTACACCCATTTGGGTATTGAGGTTGGAAGAGAGTACAATGATCAGTTGAAGCACAAGAGATTTATTTTATAGGTGGGTAGAATATAAGAGGCTGGAAAGTACAGTTTCTCCCAAACATGTTGAACACATCTAGATCTTTATTCAAAGGGTGATCTTTCATCTAGGTCCCTGCTCACACAACTCTGTTTTCATGGATTTCTTTTCTCTTTCCTCTACCACCTAATAAAAATCTGCCCTTTCTTCAAAGTCTGCCACCTCCAAGAAGTCTTCTCTGACCACATACATTGCCACTCATTGTATATTTCCCTTGTGTTCTTATTTACTTTTTGTGCTACTTAATGTTTCTAGTATGTGTGTCATACTTCCCTAAATAGACTCTATGCCCCTGCATGGCCAAACTGTGTCCTAACCTCCTTATCACCTCCTGGCACAGAGCTGGCACATGCCAGTTGCTGAAGCAGTACTTGTGGAATGTATGGTGGATAATAACAATTTGTTGAATACTTACATACTAAGCACATTGCACTTGCTATCTCATAACAACTTCATACATTAAATACCATTACTATTCCAATTTAAAAATGCAGAAGTTGAGACATTTGATGGTTTAAACTGTACCAAGTGTCAGAGCTGGGGTACAAAGTTGGGGTCTATCTCAGAGTAAATACCCTATGATGTGATGAGGTCTCTCTCCAGGGCTTTGCTCTGTGATTTAGTTTTTCATTTCTTCTCTGGTTCTAATCACCATAATCACCCTATTCAGGATGGGGATGGAAAGTGGTAGTTTATGTTAAAAAATGTGTAAATGGCCAGAAATTCTCCATGGAAGCACTCATAGGGGAGTGATGTTGGGGACAAGGAGTGCGTAAAGTCACATTATACAGTTAGCTGAGGTACCTGGTTACCAAGTGATTTAATTCCATAATGATGGCAGCATTTCTCGAACATGGAAGAGGCATCAAAGGTGGAGTCTTCACTTCCAGTATCACAAATGGAATAAGAGACTATGGAGTTGTTAATCAGGTAGCTCACCTGGGCCCACTTGACAACCAAATATATTCCAACCCCTTCTGCTTTCACAGAAGAGGAAAGGATGGCAGTATTTCCTCCTTCGTGGATTTACATAATTGTAAAGCATCAATGATGCCATTGCTTTTTCAAAATGACTGTTGGAAAAGTGATTAGCTACTACAAGTCCCAGAATAAAATACATCTGTATATTTCCTGCCTTTACAAATGCCTGAGAGCAGACAATGGACTAGAGAAACATCTGAGAGAAGCCGGCGAACATCTGCTAGATCAATAGCCCTTTCACAATTACCCTCCTTAGAAGGCAAACCCTAAATGACCCAGAGCAAGCATTTTATTCATAAAGAGACGGAAACAAAGGAGACAGTGTTTAAAAAGTACTTTCAAAATTATAAGAAACTGTCCAATTGTGAGCTATATTGTTTAAACAGTTCATTAAAAGACCCCCTACTTAGGGTCTTCAGTATTTCTTGTGTAGTGAAAACATAAAGGAAGATGCTTGTGCTTTTAACATGTATAGAAAAGACCTGAAACGTATTAAAGTAGAAAAGAAAAAAAATTGCATGAATGAAAGGTCCTAATCTGTGATTATCGTTGGAATGATCTATGCATTTAACAAGCCTCTGAAATGTTCTCTACAGTCCTTTGACAATTCAGCCTCCTTATCAGAGTCTTTCCTATTTGAATTCTGGAGTTTAGGTCATTGAGACAACCTAGTTTCAGGAAAGTAAACATTCTATCCTACTCTTGAAAATGGGAACCCCATAGGAAACTCAGTTGCATATATTGATGTGGAGCCTAGAGAGAGCTGATGGGACACAGGTGAGAGATGTAAATAGCAGGAACATATAAAAATGTATGCAGCAATGTTGCCTTTCTACAGTTCTTCTAAGTTGTTTTTGTGGTCACCAGAAAAGAATTATGATATCCCTGAGTGATCTAAAAACACTAAGGACATGAGGTTACTAGTTACTTTTCTAAAGCAACTTTCTTGTGGTGTAACAGAAGTGGATTATATACACACACAGTCAGCTAATATTTATACAGCCTTTAATATGTGTCAGACCCTTGGGAATGTATTTCCAAAATACTGAGTCTAGTACGGGTCCCAACTGAGGCTAAAAGCTTAGTAGAGATGGGGATTGCTTTGGTGATTCATTGAGACATAAACCACTTCCCAAACTTAATGGCTCCAAATAGTGATCATTTGTAATCTCTCACAATTCTGTGTCTGACTGGTATCAGCTAGGCAGTTCTTCTACTGTATGTGGTTTGGGTTGGGGCTTCTTTTGAAGGTACAGTGAGACTGTAATGTCCAGATCGGTCAGGTAGAGCTCAGCTGGGCTGTCACCCAGAGCTCCTTGATTCTCCTCCATTGATCCTCCTTCTTGTGGCCTCTCTACTTGGATTAAGCTCCACATAGAATGATGATGGATCTCAGTAGAATTCTAAGGGAAAGTAGGAGTTGAAGATAGCTTTAGGGCCTGGCCTGAGAAATTTACAGTGGCACTTCTGCTATTTCTTATTGGTTAAAGGGAATCACAGGGCCAGGCAAGATTCCAAGTAAAGGGAAATAGACCACATTTTTTTTTTGTGTGCGTGTGTGATTAGAGGCAAAAAAAATTAACTAAACTGAGGTAAATTATGACTTTCTTAATCTACACCACACAGGAAGGAATATGCCTGGGCTGAACTTTAGAAATGAAAGTACTTTATCAGCAAATCACTGATCAGGGTTTAATTCTTGGTGTGTAGGATTTTGGGGTGGGTGGGTATGGGATTTTATTTTAACTCCTAACATATTCCATGCAAAATTTTAAAGACAGTGAAAGGTCAGTGATCCTTGTGTACAAATACAAACTGTGTGAGATCCATTTACAGACAAGGCCGAGGTATCCTGTCCCTCACACCTGGGAGTTTATGGTTGGGGGACTGTCAGGACTGTGGCTCTCCTTGAGCTTTGCTTCCATGCCAAGGCCTGGGTAGTGCCTCTAGCATCAAGGGCAAGATGATCCTGTTCATAAGGGCTGAGATTGATCCTCTCATGGGTATTGCAGAAAACTTGAAATAAATATCTCAATTTTCATTTTCCTAGTTTTAGTTCTTTCTATTCTTAACTCCTTATTACATATGAAGATCATATTCCAAATTCCTCACAACACTAGTCCTTTTATAAGGCCTTGTATACTGTAAGAGCTTAATCAATACTTTTTGATTGATGAAATGTATACATACTTTTAAATCCAAAGAACAGTTTTCTACTTTCATTTTCGTGATATCTGATTATTTATGACAATATATACTGAATATGTGGTAGAAATAAAGTCAAAAATCACAATTTTGTTTATGTAACAAGTTCAGTTTGTTTTCCTTGGATACAGCATCTAATTTTCCATAGCTATTATGAGCTATAGCCCTCAACACTGGCCCAAAGCTGTACTATCGGTTATAAGGGGCATGTGGTAAGAATATGAATGATTGGCAGACTCAAAATGCCATGGTAGAATGTTTGTGTCATCTTTGTATTCAAAGGGATAGATACATATTCAAAGGAATACACAATCGTATATGTATGCATGGTGATAGATATTTACATAATGTCTTGAGGATAATGTAATCCCAGAAATATTTGTTAAATTATTTGAACTGAGCTACTTATTTGCCTTCAGTTAACTCACATCACAAGAAAGGTGATTAACCTCTGACTCAAGAATTACTGTTCTGAGCTTTGGTCCCATTCCTTACTGTGAATAAGTTATAAAGAAATGCCTCACTTGTCCATAGGTCATGTTTCCAGTCACCTCATCCACACAAAGCAGTTGAAATTAGTTAAACAAATTTCTAAGAAGCAAAAGAACTTTCGCAAATCCTGTGTCCCTTTGCCTTCTGGTGAGATATGACACCACCTTCAGAACAGAGGACTCTTAGTATGGCTAGTGACGTTAAGCTTCTTAGGAGAGATCATTAGAAATAATGGAACAGTGAGGGTTTTAGTATATGGACAATGCAGTATAATGGCCAAAATCTGTGGTAACACAGCACATAAATAACAGTTCCAAGCCCAAATTTGTTTCACCTCTCTAGCCTCAGTTTCCTTTTGTGTGAAATGGGGGTGCTTCCCAAGGTTTGTGTAGTCTTTACTTCACGTGGTATAGTGCCATGAAACAGAACAAGCCAAAGTAAACTTAATTATATGGACAAGCCTGATATATAAAATGGATAACTTTCTAATAATACTTGAACAATGAGCCATCACTCTGTATATCTACATTTCTGTATTTGACCTAGCAGAAAAAAGGTACTAATTCTGAAATTCCAATGATATGCATACAAGATGTATACATTCAGCTCATCTCTGAGGTCCACGGAGAAGGTTATATCATAAAATGCAAACATGCATTCAGATAAACATATTCAGGTGCACATGCACACACATGAAACTGTTGCTATCATGAAGTCTGAAGAGAAGGAGCCTAGAAACTTTTGTTTACTCATGAGTTTTGTTCATTTTCTGCAAACAGAATAATGATTGAAGAGAGGTGCTTTCACTGTTCTCCCTGTTTGAAATTCTAAAGCCTGGAGGCCATCTGAGTTCTCCTTTTAGGTTTTGACAGTCATTTGAGAAGTGGTATAGGAGAGTAAGTAGTCACAGCAGGTTCTAAGGAAGGAAGCACCACTTGAATTGCTATTCTAAGGTAGTAAACATGATTCAGGCAACTTCTGACAGATAACTTCTAAGAAAGTAAAGCCAAGACTGAAGTGGCATGTGTAGCCCTGTTCTGTGTGCTTCACTCTGCTATATTGTTGACTGATTTATTATTTTCTCTTTGGAGAGTGTGTATAATTTCTCCCTCTTGAACTAGGTTATTTTAGGATGCAGTTTGTAGGCGTGGGTTAGTGAAATTTGATAAGGTTGGAAAATCAAGGTTGGGTTGGGACAAAGATGAACTTTAACTTGAATAGTGAGACTGAGAGGTCAGGACTAGTGTAGTTGCTGGAAATTTTTCATTATTGTGTGTTCAGCACAGGTTGCAATCCTCATGTAAATGGCTGATCTCTTTAAAGAAAAGGCTCAAGTCATGGTCTTAGTCTTGACTCTATACCTGTACTTTCCAGTGGAGTAGCCACTAGCCGTATGTGCCATTCAGTAGTTGACATGTGGCTAGTCCAAGTGTAAATTACTTACCAGATTTCAAATATTTAGTATGAAAAAAATCATATAACACATATATTGCTAATTTTTATATAGGTTGCATGTTGAAATGATAGTATTTTGGATATCTAGGGCTATGAAATTATTAATTTTTAACCTTTTTTTTTACATTTTAATGTGGCTACTAGAAAATCTAAAATTACACATGTGGCTCACATTATATTTATGTAGAATATTGGTGTTTTACACATTGACAGACTCAAAATATAGGTAAGACTTATCCAGCCAGCTAATGAGTCTCCTAACTTGTCATACACATCCCATCCAGGAACCTGTTTGCCCAACTGTATATATTTAGAAATAGGAAAAGTTTTGGAAATAGGAAAAAAAAAGCAGAGACCAAGTACACTTAAGTTGTCTGTTAGGGAGGGATGGTTAGATGTAGATGAAAGTCTTGGATTTGTGTCAAAATGCTGTACTGTGTTTTAAAATGATCATTGGTATAACTGAGTTGTAGAGTACTGAGTGGTTTCGAGTATCATCTATGAATGCAGATAGGACATCCTACATCCACTCCACCCAAACCCTTAGTTATGCTAAGCTAAACAAATCTATAAAAGTTAAATTTCTCCATATCAAACATCTGAGATAGTCTGTATCTCTTGAGTCACTGAAAGGCCAAAATCACTTTGGACATCAAAACTGATCATCTCTAAATTTGCTTTTAGTTCTGATGGTCTATGCATGATTTTCTTTGGGCAGGACTGCATCTAGTACCATGGAGAACTTGCTAGGAACGTGAGTGGGGATTAAAAGCCTAGAATCTTTCAGAAAGACCTAGTTTCAAAGAACAGCACCATACATAATTCAAATGAGAAAAAAGGAACTATAGAAATTAAAAGAGAGGAAATATTTTACCCCCACTTCTATTTTGTCACATTCTCCTCTAATTAATTCACAGAACAACCCAGCTATCCCAGGCTAATGGAGGAAACACAATCTCAAAAAATTAATGTTCCTTAGTTTATGTAAAGAAGTCAGTGATGGCCTTCGGACTGTGATTCTAAGGTCCAAACTGTGTACTTGCTAAGGCAAGATATACAGGGCAGAGAAAGTTTAGCTGAGGAGAGCTCCTCTTTGGCAAACTTCTCACAGTCTTAAAGGGCCAGATATTTAGAAATTGGCATTTGCTTTAAGAGAGAGTTCTAGTGAGGAGGTTAAGAGGATAGTTGTAGACAGGATAACTTGATTAATAGATCAGGTATTTGTGAGTTACTTAACCTCTTAAAAATGTACTGTCCTCAGCCTGGACATGATCATAATACCTATTTATTGTATTGTCATCACATGCACACATAAAAACGGTTGATACATGTAAAATGCCTAACAGAATAACTAATGCATAGTAAACAGTGTTAACTGTTATAATCCTCAATGGCCTAGGAGGATTTAGCTATCCAATAACATATTACTCACTCTTGAAAGTTGAATTTCTTTGGGATCCAATTCTGAAAGGGAAAGAACTTTTCAGGAAACTTATTATGGAATGCTGTTGCAATCAGCTTTTGAAGGAAGCAGAATTGGGCAGCATGGGGAAGGAAGCAGGCTTTGTCAGAGGGAGAAGTTACGCTCTGATATATTTCAATCCAAATTTCTGCTGACCTCATAGAGAGCTCTGATACTATGATGGTCCTTTAGAGTTTTCCAGAGTTTGGTTAAATGGCTGGTTACCCCTGAATTAACCAGTCAGGGGATATAGTTTGTGTTGCAAGGGTATGTATCTTTGAATAAGGCAGCTCTCTTTAGGGAGGAGGCAATTCTTGAAGAAGGCTGTTTAGAAGCAACACTCCCTGTAGCTAAGAACTAAGTTCTTCACTTCTGACAGGAGCACATGGCAGCATCTGCTATACTCATCATGACCAGTATTATCACTTGGCAAAGAATATTCAGTGTGCCTGAAGGCAATATTGTCTGCTGGGTATTAAGTGGGTATTCAGTAAAAATAGCCTCTTTAGGGGCTCCTGGGTGGCTTAGTCAGTAAAGCATCCTACTCTTGGTTTCGGCTCTGGTCATGATCTTATGATTCATGGGTTCAAGCCCTGCATTGAGCCCAGTGTCAAGCCCTGCTTCGAGCTCTGTGCTGACAGCATGGAGCCTGCTTGGGATACTGTCTCTCTCCCTCTATCTCTGCCCCTCCCCCATTCTCTCTCAGTTACTCTCTCTCAAAATAAATAAACTTTAAACACACAAACAAACAAGAAATCAGCCTCTCTATTTTTCTCCTGAGTTCGAAGTAATTTGAGATATAAGATATAGGAATCATACACTTGAAGTTAACATACTAGTTTTATTACTGATAAAGGTGAATTGGAGAATTTATAGTTATTTTATTCAATAATCACCCTATATGATATGTCTTCTCTCTGCAACTTAACATATTCCTGAAACTGTAGGTCTCCCTCTACAGTGTCAGGGGTAGACACTGCCTGGAATGCATACCCCCGGACATGCAGAGGACACCCCTGTCCTGAGGGCAATCCATGCAGAAAGAGGAAATATCCCCAGAAGTGGTGCCTTCTCCTCCTTTCATCAGAGGCCATGGAAAAAAGCAGAAAGTGTTTCCATACCCTTATCTCATGGGGAGTAATAAATGAGAACATTTCTCATTCTGCAAAAATGAGGAGTGGGATTTAAGCCTTCCTTCTTAATTCTGCTGTTTCCTCTGTCTACTTTTGGTCTCCGTTGGTGGCTTTGTGTCCCCAAAATAGCTCCATGAAGATGTTATCTTCACTGGTATCTTCTAACAAGGTCCTTCTGTCCCTGAGGCTAGCTTCAGGCTTGTCAAAAGAGAATGTGCAGTTATGAGTCTGAACTTTGTAGACATGCAATACTTTTTTTTATTATTTCCCATATAGCGCGTAAAGACACACATTCTACAAGATGGATTATGAAGATATGATAGTCTTCTCACTCCCATTCAATTACTGCTCCAAAAATGGCATCTTTCAAATATTTTTGCTTTCCTTTGGTACCTACCTTCATGTTAACACCACACTGATATTGATACTCCTTGATTTTGCCATTGAAAACATTATCTGTTGACTTCCCACTGTGGAAGAGAAAGTGCTAGGGTGCGTGTTTGTTTTGTTTGTTTGCTGCTCATCTTCCACATGTTCACTTCCTACCCCCCATCCTGCCACTATAATTATGACTTGATTTTGGTTATATCCAAATTATGACCCTGTCAGTATTATTCACAATTAAGCCATGTACTGTATCATGACTACTTTTTCTTTCTTAAAAAACTCATATGGTTTCTCAGGGATTAAGAATAGTCTTATTTTTTTTTCTGTTTAATATTCTGTGGTTTTACCACTAATTCATCCTTAAACTTTTACCTATGATGAATAAATCTCTTCTGTGTTAAAACACAAACATAGTGATCATGTTTCATTTTCTTGAAATATATATGTGTGTGTGTGTGTGTATACATATATATATATATATGTATATATACATATATATTTGTAACTGCTTCATTCATTCTGAACAAATTTGACTCTAGTACTGCTATACAGCTTTTATTACCACATCTCTTCCCACTATCAGATTGGGGATTTCCTTTATCTGCCTTGATTCCTACATCCCATGTCTTTTCATTTCCTGGTTTACTTATTTTGGTGTAACACCTCCTCTAGCACTTTTCCTGAGAAAGGGTATATGGAAGGCAAATCTGTGACATTACATGTCTCAGAATGCTTTTATTTATACTCGTGTTTAAGTGAGAGTTTAGCTGAGTAAAGAATTCAAAGTTGGAAACAATTTTTCTTCAAAGTTTTAAAGGCTTTGTTCCTTTATCTTACAAATTCAAGTGCTACTTTTGAGAATTGTGAAGCTTTTCTTATTCTCCATTCTTTGAAGTAGCCTGCTATTTTTTTCTTTTATCTCTTCAATTTTCAGATTTTTCTTTTTTATTCTGGTGTTCTAAAATTTCATGAAGTTGTGCCTTATAGTATATTTTACTCATTTTTCATGGAATTTGATGATCCTGTTCATTCTGAGAATTCAGAAAATCATATCTAGGAGGCTCCTTTTGAATTACTTCATTCTCTATATATGAAGTCTCTTATAGTAATCTTAACCTAATAGCAATCTTAATTTTTTGTTTTTTATCTTCATTTCTATTCTCTGGTCCCCATCTTCCCATCTACTTTCTGGAAGACACCTACAACTGTTCATAGCTGAAAGGTTCAATCAATCCATTTATTCAGTTTTTAATTTTTGCCTTCTTGCATTCGTTTTCAGCCATTCTCTGTGTGACAGTCTGTTACTATTTGGGGATGCATTGTCTTCTTATATTTCACTAAGGATAAAATGAAAATAGTATTGTTGTTGTTGTTTTTAATTTTTGCTCTCAGATGGTTTTCTTTTTTTTCCCAATATATTTTTACTGTTTATTTTATTCTTTGTCTTTTGCATATTTTCCTTGGATTTTATTATTTTTTTTAACTGCATGTTCTTTTGAGAGAATGACACAAAAACCTGAGAAATGCTATTCAGGTGTGCATGTTGGTAGGTTTTTATCATAGGTGGAACTGATAAGGCTTTTCATTGGAGCTTGAAGTTTTTTCTCCTGGACTGCAAAATTTTCTGCCTGGATTGTATAATTCTAGCTGCCGACAGTCTTAGAGCCTGTGGGAGAAGAGTAGCGTATCATATCATTCCTCTCAACTTTGTCTGGTCTTTTCTGTCTCCAGGGATAACGCCTCCACCTCCATCTGCTAGCAGGGTATGGGAGGAAAGTTGCCCAGCTGATCTAAGAGGAGAAGGGAATCTCTGATCTGGCTTTATAAAAATCTTTTACCTAATCTTTTTCTTCTTCATCCCTTCTCTAGATAGCTGGTATTGGCAATTCTTCAGCCTACAGGAGACTTTTTGTGGGAGATAAATGGAGTTACTCCTCTGTTTTCTCTACTACCAATTCAGTGTTCAATATGCTCACATCTGATAAATTTGATTCACTCATTCTTCTGCTTTGTTGCTTGCAGCATTTGGTTATTATCATCCTTTCTGCCAGCCCTTTTGTATTTGGGGTGCAAATAGTCCTCTTACTGTTGTTTTAGTTGAGTTTCTTTTTTTTTCTTTTTTTTAAAATTTTTTTTTCAACGTTTATTTATTTTTGGGACAGAGAGAGACAGAGCATGAACGGGGAAGGGGCAGAGAGAGAGGGAGACACAGAATCGGAAACAGGCTCCAGGCTCCGAGCCATCAGCTCAGAGCCTGTCGCGGGGCTCGAACTCACGGACCGCGAGATCGTGACCTGGCTGAAGTCGGACGCTTAACCGACTGCGCCACCCAGGTGCCCCAGTTTTAGTTGAGTTTCTAGAGAGGTAGCAGAGATAAATGTGTTTGCTCAATATGCCATCTTTCACAAAAATGTCTTCTTACTATGTCAGTGCTGTATTTTCCCCAAATGCATGCATTTATTCTCTTTTCTTTATCTCCCATACACGTACATCTTTATGTTTAGTAAATATGCATTTACAAATCTGAACATTATGTGAATCTTTTAAAATTAATAAAGAAAATAGAGATTTGATTTCCAACTGCTATCTCCCTACAAACTATCCAGAACAGGTCTTACACATTTCATCTTAATGACTACTTTAGACCCAAAATAATTTTTATTGATAACAGTAATATGGTAATTCATTATGGTATGCTGTTACCCAAGTGCTAATTAAAAGGAAAGATAGTTGAAGGATAAAGGAGGGCTTGAAAGCACATCACACAAAAGTTCCTTCCTAATATATTTCCTGTCTATCACACTTATTACTGCAGGGTGGGTTGACAGGTTAATTATGTACTAGGCAGGAGAGCTGGTACAGAGGATGTTACAATCTCAAAAGCAAACACTTATAATCATTTTATCTAAATATAAGACAAACTCACCTTGATGAAGGACTGCATTTAGTGATTATATGTAAGGCGACCTCCCTACCTATAGATTACAGATGGCACCTAGTTAAATGTTATACCATAGAGCTAGTACATAAATGCTGACCCTGCAGCAGCAAGCTAGAGTCATATCTAGGGATTCTGTCAAAATTTGCAAATTTGCTTTATTTTTTCACTGGTGAGGATTCTGCTTTCCTATTTCTTTTTCAAGCCATGTGTTTAATAACACATCTTCCATATTATATTCATAAATATATCATTAGAAAATACTATATTCATAGTGCGTATTTATTTTACAATGTGAGAGCTTATTATTTCACTTAGGGAGGACCTTTGCTCCATTAAGGAATCCTCTATTTATATCTTGCTGGTGGTCCCCAGCCTCCTCTGTCCTGTCCTAAAATACATCTGGGGCAAGAAGCTCATCTCTGCCTTGGACATCTGAGAACCCCATTAGAAAGTTTTGGTTGCTGTTGTTTTATTTTATTTTATTGTAGATTGAGAAGATACTTCCTTGTCTTTTCTTTCCAGTGACATTACTTCTTACTTTCTGGATTTATGTATCAACTCTCAACATTTTTTACAGGAAAGTTTTCTAATATCTGAATAAAGTTGACATATCTCTTGAAAATATGTTTTCTCTTTTGTATCTTTCTTTGTTCATACTTGTCATTTTTCCCCAGAATCTTTTTTATGTTAGTTGCCATTCTACTTAATGTTTGCCATGATCCTCTAAATGAATAGTTCACAACTTAATATAATATGCCAGATGTATAAATATGCAGCTTAGAGTGAGCCTATTAAATTTGTTATTATGAGAAGTATACTCTTTCTGGTACAATTCAGGATCCCAATGTCTGTGCTAGCAGTAGCTTTCCATTGTATTGCCTCATAATGAAGCATGCACTCTTTCCTGTCCCCCCAAATCACCTACTACTCCCAAATAAACATGCCTTTTCTATTTCCCATCAAAATATTTTCAGACTTTGGAAAAATACAGACAAGACACTGGTTTGTGACAGTGTCAGTTTATTTTCTGTTCTAAACATTATACTTTTTCCCAAAATGGGTACTTTTCCCCCCTAATATTCAGATTGAACTTAGAATTTAACTCACTCCTCTTCACTGTTCAGCATCCAAAATATGGAGAATAGTTAATGATAATTAAATAGTTTCAACATAACAATCAAATATTTATGAAACAAATACCACCAAAGGTATAGTGTTAAGCTCTGCTGAGGCACATATTAGTAACCAAGGAGGAACTAGTCTGTGGAATAAGATAGAATAAGACAGAAAGTAGCTCTAATAAAGTGATCACTGATAGGCGGCAAGATGGCGGCTTAGGAGGATGCTGGGCTCACCGCACGTCCTGCTGATCACTTAGATTCCATCTACACCTGCCTAAATAACCCAGAAAACCACCAGAGGATTAGCGGAACGGAGTCGCCGGAGCCAAACGCAGACGAGAGGCCCACGGAAGAGGGTAGGAAGGGCGGCGAGGCGGTGCGCGCTCCACGGACTGGCGGGAGGGAGCCGGGGCGGAGGGGCGGCTCGCCGGCCAAGCAGAGCCCCCGAGTCTGGCTTGCAAAAGCGGAGGGGCCTGACGGACTGTGTTCCGACAGCAAGCGCGACTTAGCGTCTGGGAGGTCATAAGTTAACAGCTCTGCTCGGAAAGCGGGAAGGCTGGAGGACAAAGGGAGGGAGAGCTGCTGAGCCCCCTGACAACAGAGCTCAGTTTGGTGGGGAACAAAGGCGCTCGCCAGCGCCATCTCCCCCGCCCATCCCCCAGCCGAAATCCCAAAGGGAACTGGTTCCTGCCAGGGAACTTGCTCACTCCGCGCAAACACCCAACTCTGCGCTTCTGCGGAGCCAAACCTCCGGCAGCGGATCTGACTCCCTCCCGCTGCCACAGGGCCCCTCCTGAAGTGGATCACCTAAGGAGAAGCGATCTAAGCCTGCCCCTCCTGCCCCCGAGCACCTTGCCTACCCACCCCAGCTAATACGCCAGATCCCCAGCATCACAAGCCTGGCAGGGTGCAAGTAGCCCAGACGAGCCACACCACCCCACAGTGAATCCCACCCCTAGGAGAGGGGAAGAGAAGGCACACACCAGTCTGACTGTGGCCCCAGCGGTGGGCTGGGGGCAGACATCAGGTCTGACTGCGGCCCCGCCCACCAACTCCAGTTATACACCACAGCACAGGGGAAGTGCCCTGCAGGTCCTCACCACGCCAGGGACTATCCAAAATGACCAAGCGGAACAACTCCCCTCAGAAGAATCTCCAGGAAATAACAACAGCTAATGAGCTGATCAAAAAGGATTTAAATAATATAACAGAAAGTGAATTTAGAATAATAGTCATAAAATTAATCGCTGGGCTTGAAAACAGTATACAGCACAGCAGAGAATCTCTTGCTACAGAGATCAAGGGACTAAGGAACAGTCACCAGGAGCTGAAAAACGCTTTAAACGAAATGCATAACAAAACGGAAACCACCACAGCTCGGCTTGAAGAAGCAGAGGAGAGAATAGGTGAACTAGAAGATAAAGTTATGGAAAAAGAGGAAGCTGAGAAAAAGAGAGATAAAAAAATCCAGGAGTATGAGGGGAAAATTAGAGAACTAAGTGATACACTAAAAAGAAATAATATACGCATAATTGGTATCCCAGAGGAGGAAGAGAGAGGGAAAGGTGCTGAAGGGGTACTTGAAGAAATAATAGCTGAGAACTTCCCTGAACTGGGGAAGGAAAAAGGCATTGAAATCCAAGAGGCACAGAGAACTCCCTTCAGACATAACTTGAATCGATCTTCTGCACGACATATCATAGTGAAACTGGCAAACTACAAGGATAAAGAGAAAATTCTGAAAGCAGCAAGGGGTAAACGTGCCCTCACATATAAAGGGAGACCTATAAGACTCATGACTGATCTCTCTTTTGAAACTTGGCAGGCCAGAAAGAATTGGCACGAGATTTTCAGGGTGCTAGACAGAAAAAATATGCAGCCGAGAATCCTTTATCCAGCAAGTCTGTCATTTAGAATAGAAGGAGAGATAAAGGTCTTCCCAAACAAACAAAAACTGAAGGAATTTGTCACCACTAAACCAGCCCTACAAGAGATCGTAAGGGGGACCCTGTGAGACAAAGTCCCAGAGACATCACTTCAAGCATAAAACATACAGACATCACAATGACTCTAAACCCGTATCTTTCTATAATAACACTGAATGTAAATGGATTAAATGCGCCAACCAAAAGACATAGGGTATCAGAATGGATAAAAACACAAGACCCATCTATTTGCTGTCTACAAGAGACTCATTTTAGACCTGAGGACACCTTTAGATTGAGAGTGAGGGGATGGAGAACTATTTATCATGCGACTGGAAGCCAAAAGAAAGCTGGAGTAGCCATACTTATATCAGACAAACTAGACTTTAAATTAAAGGCGGTAACAAGAGATGAAGAAGGACATTATATAATAGTTACAGGGTCTATCCATCAGGAAGAGCTAACAATTATAAATGTCTATGCACCGAATACCAGAGCTCCCAAATATAAAAAACAATTACTCATAAACATAAGCAACCTTATTGATAAGAATGTGGTAATTGCAGGGGACTTTAACACCCCACTTACAGAAATGGATAGATCATCTAGACACACGGTCAATAAAGAAACAAGGGCCCTGAATGAGACATTGGATCAGATGGACTTGACAGATATATTTAGAACTCTGCATCCCAAAGCAACAGAATATACTTTCTTCTCGAGTGCACATGGAACATTCTCCAAGATAGATCATATACTGGGTCACAAAACAGCCTTCATAAGTTTACAAGAATTGAAATTATACCATGCTTACTTTCAGACCACAATGCTATGAAGCTTGAAATCAACCACAGAAAAAAGTCTGGAAAACCTCCAAAAGCATGGAGGTTAAAGAACAACCTACTAACGAATGAGTGGGTCAACCAGGCAATTAGAGAAGAAATTAAAAAATATATGGAAACAAACGAAAATGAAAATACAACAATCCAAACACTTTGGGATGCAGCAAAGGCAGTCCTGAGAGGAAAATACATTGCCATCCAGGCCTATCTCAAGAAACAAGAAAAATCCCAAATACAAACTCTAACAGCACACCTAAAGGAACTAGAAGCAGAACAGCAAAGGCAGCCTAAACCCAGCAGAAGAAGAGAAATAATAAAGATCAGAGCAGAAATAAACAATATAGAATCTAAAAAAACTGTAGAGCAGATCAACGAAACCAAGAGTTGGTTTTTTGAAAAAATAAACAAAATTGACAAACCTTTAGCCAGGCTTCTCAAAAAGAAAAGGGAGATGACCCAAATAGATAAAATCATGAATGAAAGTGGAATTATTACAACCAATCCCTCAGAGATACAAACAATTATCAGGGAATACTATGAAAAATTATATGCCAACAAATTGGACAACCTGGAAGAAATGGACAAATTCCTGAACACCCACACTCTTCCAAAACTCAATCAGGAGGAAATAGAAAGCTTGAACAGACCCATAACCAGTGAAGAAATTGAATCGGTTATCAAAAATCTCCCAACAAATAAGAGTCCAGGACCAGATGGCTTCCCAGGGGAGTTCTACCAGACGTTTAAAGCAGAGATAATACCTATCCTTCTCAAGCTATTCCAAGAAATAGAAAGGGAAGGAAAACTTCCAGACTCATTCTATGAAGCCAGTATTACTTTGATTCCTAAACCAGACAGAGACCCAGTAAAAAAAAGAGAACTACAGGCCAATATCCCTGATGAATATGGATGCAAAAATTCTCAATAAGGTACTAGCAAATCGAATTCAACGGCATATAAAAAGAATTATTCACCATGATCAAGTGGGATTCATTCCTGGGATGCAGGGCTGGTTCAACATTCGCAAATCAATCAACGTGATACATCACATTAACAAAAAAAAAGAGAAGAACCATATGATCCTGTCAATCGATGCAGAAAAGGCCTTCGACAAAATCCAGCACCCTTTCTTAATAAAAACCCTTGAGAAAGTCGGGATAGAAGGAACATACTTAAAGATCATAAAAGCCATTTATGAAAAGCCCACAGCTAACATCATCCTCAACGGGGAAAAACTGAGAGCTTTTTCCCTGAGATCAGGAACACGACAAGGATGCCCACTCTCACCGCTGCTGTTTAACACAGTGCTGGAAGTTCTAGCATCAGCAATCAGACAACAAAAGGAAATCAAAGGCATCAAGATTGGCAAAGATGAAGTCAAGCTTTCGCTTTTTGCAGATGACATGATATTATACATGGAAAATCCGATAGACTCCACCAAAAGTCTGCTAGAACTGATACAGGAATTCAGCAAAGTTGCAGGATACAAAATCAATGTACAGAAATCAGTTGCATTCTTATACACTAACAATGAAGCAACAGAAAGACAAATAAAGAAACTGATCCCATTCACAATTGCACCAAGAAGCATAAAATACCTAGGAATAAATCTAACCAAAGATGTAAAGGATCTGTATGCTGAAAACTCTAGAGCTTATGAAGGAAATTGAAGAAGATTTAAAGAAATGGAAAGACATTCCCTGCTCATGGATTGGAAAAATAAATATTGTCAAAATGTCAATACTACCCAAAGCTATCTACACATTCAATGCAATCCCAATCAAAATTGCACCAGCATTCTTCTTGAAACTAGAACAAGCAATCCTAAAAGTCATATGGAACCACAAAAGGCCCCGAATAGCCAAAGGAATTTTGAAGAAGAAGACCAAAGCAGGAGGCATCACAATCCCAGACTTTAGCCTCTACTACAAAGCTGTCATCATCAAGACAGCATGGTATTGGCACCAAAACAGACACATAGACCAATGGAATAGAATAGAAACCCCAGAACTAGACCCACAAACGTATGGCCAACTCATCTTTGACAAAGCAGGAAAGAACATCCAATGGAAAAAAGACAGCCTCTTTAACAAATGGTGCTGGGAGAACTGGACAGCAACATGCAGAAGGTTGAAACTAGACCACTTTCTCACACCATTCACAAAAATAAACTCAAAATGGATAAAGGACCTAAATGTGAGACAGGAAACCATCAAAACCTTAGAGGAGAAAGCAGGAAAAGACCTCTCTGACCTCAGCCGTAGCAATCTCTTACTCGACACGTCCCCAAAGGCAAGGGAATTAAAAGCAAAAGTGAATTACTGGGATCTTATGAAGATAAAAAGCTTCTGCACAGCAAAGGAAACAACCAACAAAACTAAAAGGCAACCAACGGAATGGGAAAAGATATTCGCAAATGACATATCGGACAAAGGGCTAGTATCCAAAATCTATAAAGAGCTCACCAAACTCCACACCCGAAAAACAAATAACCCAGTGAAGAAATGGGCAGAAAACATGAATAGACACTTCTCTAAAGAAGGCATCCGGATGGCCAACAGGCACATGAAAAGATGTTCAGCGTCGCTCCTTATCAGGGAAATACAAATCAAAACCACACTCAGGTATCACCTCACGCCAGTCAGAGTGGCCAAAATGAACAAATCAGGAGACTATAGATGCTGGAGAGGATGTGGAGAAACGGGAACCCTCTTGCACTGTTGGTGGGAATGCAAATTGGTGCAGCCGCTCTGGAAAGCAGTGTGGAGGTTCCTCAGAAAATTAAAAATAGACCTTCCCTATGATCCAGCAATAGCACTGCTAGGAATTTATCCAAGGGATACAGGAGTACTGATGCATAGGGCCACTTGTACCCCAATGTTCATAGCAGCACTCTCAACAATAGCCACATTGTGGAAAAAGCCTAAATGTCCATCAACTGATGAATGGATAAAGAAATTGTGGTTTATACACACAATGGAATATTATGTGGCAATGAGAAAAAATGAAATATGGCCTTTTGTAGCAACGTGGATGGAACTGGAGAGTGTGATGTTAAGTGAAATAAGCCATACAGAGAAAGACAGATACCATATGGTTTCACTCTTATGTGGATCCTGAGAAACTTAACAGGAACCCATGGGGGAGGGGAAGGAAAGAAAAAAAAAAAGAGGTTAGAATGGGAGAGAGCCAAAGCATAAGAGACTGTTAAAAACTGAGAACAAACTGAGGGTTGATGGGGGGTGGGAGGGAGGAGAGGGTGGGTGATGGGTATTGAGGAGGGCACCATTTGGGATGAGCACTGGGTGTTGTATGGAAACCAATTTGTCAATAAATTTCATAAAAAAAAATAATAAAGTGATCACTGTTATGGAAGGTATATTATACATATAATATAATGACAATAAGGCAGGATGTTTCCTCCAACCTTCCAGGCTATCTTGAATATGCTATATGTTTGGACGGCCAAAATTGTACTGTAGGGCCATGAGTTGATATGATGCATTGACAAATTTGAATGACTTGACAGCTTATAAATGATAACACCACCTCTTGTAAACCTACCAGCTTGTTGATATTGTCTTATTGGTATCGTCAGATGTTCAAGTCTGAGAAAAATAGTAATCAACTGTGAACAAAGCCGAATACAAGTTATTTAGATTTATTAATCTCTGAAGAACAAGGACAATGCCATTCCTTCTATCATCCTTGACCTCAGTACATCCTTTGCTCCTTGCAGAACATTTTCACATCTGCAATTCTATTTGATCCTTCTAGTAACATGGTGAGGTAGGAAGAATAGAGATTGCTTGTCTTCCCTTTGCAAAAGAGAATACTAAGGAGATGTGACTTGCTTGGCTAAAGTTGTAGGACCCAGTATGTGTCAGAGCTACGGATTTCTGAATCCTGGCTTTTTTATTTTACCAAAAGCCAGTCTGAGAGGCCAGCCATTGTCTTGTCTATCTGTATGTATTTGGAAGAGAGAACATTTGGGTGATGCCAAGAACTCAAAGGGGTCATGCATAGCTTGTGAACTTTACTAAGCGGGTAATCATCACAGATCCAAAAGCAGATTTGTGAGAGGAAATGCTAGGGCAACCTAATTTAGACCTTCCTTCATGAAAGAAAGACATTCAAACCATGTGATGGATTCTTTTTAATATGGTATTATTGTCAGGGAATAGCTTCAATATGCACTGTAAGCATTAAATGCTAAAAATAATAACAGCAATTATAGATTGTTCTGACACCAGAAGAGTAGAATTATACTTCTTAACTGCATTGCCTTCAGCCAATAAAAATGCAAAATCGCTTCTCTGGAAACGATTTCCCTGTGTGCTAGATTACCAAGAGATGGCAGCATTCCATCCATCATTCAGCAACTATATATTCCTTGTTGAGAACTAAGATTTCCTCTTTTCCCAATAAAGTGTTGAGAACAAAGAATAAAATTTAAAATATGAGTCTCTTTCATAATCACCCATTGTCACACAATCATGCAGCTCTCCATTGTCTACATCTAAGTTTAGGTGCAGATGATACATAACTGTAAAGATTCAAATGACCTATTTTAAAGTAATACATGGTATATAGTTGATGATAATGTACAAAACCCACTGACAAATGATTCGAGAAAGTGAATGGTGATATATGATTCCTCCTTGGATGCACTTGAAAGTTTCCATTTGAAGACTCTGCAGAACTTGGTAGTGCAAAGTCAAATGTACTGTGCTAATAAAGCTGGGACTGCTTTGTGTTATCCTGTTTGAAGTTTGATATTGTGTTTGGAGTTAAGCACTTGTCTGGAGATGGAAAATTTTAGGAAATGTACCATTACAATCCTCCAGTCATGATAGTTGATGCAGGAAGCCCCAGATATGTGATCATTTCTAAGGAGGGTTGGAAAGACTTCTTTATGAGTGAAGTTTGAGAAATAGCCATAAAGTTAAGTATTTCAGAAGTTCATATTTCCAATGCTCAGCTTGTCATGCAATCTTTCTTAAGGTTTTTTTTCATAATTGAGTTATTATTTCATGACAGAGGCCATTGGAAAAATAATTTTGATACAGTTCTCGTAACAAAAGTGGATAATTTTAAAGTATATGGGTATATTGCTAGTCTCCTTTTTTCTTGTTTGGAGGGGAAGTGGTGACAATTATATGACAATTTTATTGTTTGTTTGTTTGTTACCAGGAATTGTCTTCAGTTGTTAAATATCACAGATTTGTCACAGAGTTAACTTGTCAGTCAGTGACCCCTGACAGTGAACTGTCTTAGACTTACTTTTGGGAACTGCAGAATCTCTCCTAGATGTCACCTTGCTTTCTGTTTTCATGGAAGTCATTACCGCCTCACTTGATTAGAGAGCCATGGAGCTGGGAGGAACCTGCATTATTTGTCTTTATCTTACTCTTAAGAGATGACTCCTTCATCCCAGAATTTTTAAAAAATGTGCCAAAGTCACATAAATTAGTGGTAGAGGAAGCCATGCCTGTCTCTAGTCTCCTGACTTATGCTACCTGAAAAATAAGTTCAGAAAAATGACACCTTTGGATTTAAAGGTGACCTAGTGCCACTGTCCCCTTCAGCTATCTGAATTAACTGGATTGAAGGTATTTGAACCATCATTCAAAGCAAGGTTCTGGCTAAGGAGGCAGATGCAACAGAAGGAAGCAGTGGATCTCTGCATAGCAGTGGAAGGTGCTGGTGATTCCTGAGCACTCACTTGGAAGACATAGGTTCCCTATCACAGACCAGAGATCTGAGTGGCTTCAGCTTTTCTCCATGTCTGGGACAGAAATCTTTATCTCTGGTCAGAAACCCTGTACTCTTGTTTCTGTACACTCTTAAGAGAGAGAGTCTACCAAGCAGGGCCTCAGGGAGTTCGCCAGTTGTTTTCTGAGGATAGGACGTTTTTCCTAAGCAAACTGGTACCTTTGCTAGGAGGAACATATCCTTCCCTCTTGGTGGATCCCAGGATAGGTTGCACACAGATCAGGTCCTGGGCACAGAATTGTTGACAATTTGCAATCATCTCCTTGTTTTCCATGAATATTCCTGTGTAATGGATCCAGGGTCCTGGAATAAGCAGGACAACATTGGAAAAGTAGGTGCTTCCTACAAAGATGTTTTTTTCTTTTTTTCTTTTTTTTTTTTTTTAACTTCTATAAGGAAGCCATGGTGAGGACATTATCTAAAGGCCTG